>NC_069499.1:1018271816-1018620440 GCF_027579735.1 Bombina bombina | reverse complement strand
TTTTTTTTTTTTTTTTTAGTTTAGGGTTTGGGCTATTCGTAAACAAGCTAAATGCCCTTTTAAGGGCAATGCCCATACAAATGCCCTTTTCAGGGCAATGGGTATCTTAGGTTTTTGTTAGAGTTAGGTTTTTTTTATTTTGGGGGGTTGGTTGGGTGGTGGGTTTTACTGTTGGGGGGGTCTTTGTATTTTTTTACCGGTAAAAGAGCTGTTTAACGTAGGGCAATGCCCTACAAAAGCCCTTTTAAGGGCTATTGGTAGTTTATTGTAGGCTAGGGATTTTTTTTTATTTTGGGGGGGCTTTTTTATTTTGATAGGGCTATTAGATTAGGTGTAATTCTTTTTTATTTTTGATAATTTAATTTGTTATTTTTTTGTAATTAGTTTGTAATTTTTAGAGTAGTGTTAGGATTTTTTTAAATGTGTAATATAGTTTATTTAATTGGTAGTTAGTTTAATTTTAGTTTAATAGTTATATTAGTTTAATTGTTAGTTTAAACTTAGTTTTTTTAATTTGACAGGTATGTTTTAATTTAAGATAGGGAAATTGTAATTTTAATATAAAGTTAGGGGGCATTAGGTTTAGGGGTTACTAGTTTAATTTAGTATATTGTGATGTGGAAGGCTTAATAGGTTTATTTAGTATATTTCATTGTGGGGGGCTTTCGGTTTAGGGGTTAATAGGTTTATTATAGTGGAGGCGGAATTAGGGGTTAATAACTTTAGTATAGTGGGAGCGATGTGGGTGGATGGCAGATTAGGGGTTAATAATATTTAAATAGTGTTTGCGATGCGGGAGGGTGGCGATTTAGGGGTTAATAACTTTAGTATTGTGGCAGAGATGTCGGGGAGCGGCAGAATAGGGTTTAATACATTTTATTAGTGGCGGCGATGTTGGGAATGGCAGATTAGGGGTTAATAAGTTTATTATAGTGTTTGCGACGCAGGAGGGCCTCGGTTTAGGGGTTAATAGGTAGTTTATGGTTGTTTAGTGTACTATGTGACAGTTTAGTTATGAGTTTTATGTAACAGTTTTGTAGCGTAAAACTCATAACTACTGCTTTTAGATTGTGGAATGGAAATTTATCGGTATAGGCTGGAACGCAAGCTTTTTTAGCCTCACCGCAAAACTCGTAATGGCTGCGCTATGGAAGTCCCATGAAAAAACATAATTTTTACGAGTGCGGGACTGACGTTGCGTTACAGGCTAAAAGGCTTGCGGTACAGCTATAATGACAAGACTTGTAATGGTTGTGGTGCTGTTTTAACGCTGAAATGAAAATTTTTCAGTGTTAGAACACGAACGCAAAACTTGTAATATAGGTGTTAGTAAGCTAAGGAAAATATATCCTACGACCTATATCCCTACATTTTTATTCTCAACACTTTATATTAATGTTTCATTTACAGTCCCTTTCCCTTTATGCTATATTTTTATTATACCAATTTATATTTGTTACTGGTACTTCACTCAGCTTTATTATATATACATTATATATATATATAGATAACATTACTAAGAATTGAGAGTCCATCATCTATTATTTTGCTGTTATTAGATAAACTTCCCTCCTATGTACAGTCACTATTATGTCCACTGAGACCCTAGAGTGGCCTCACTAATAGAAAGAGGGCAATTTATGTTTATACAGTAACTATAAAGAACAATATGGTGTTGTATTAAGTGTCACATTACCTTGATGTAAAACATTACTATCCGATATGCTCTAGCTTTAGTTTTGTTTTGTCTTATGAGTGGTTTCTTTAATCCATTTAAGAAGTTTACCAAAAATGACTTATGTATTGCATATTTTACTTCTTATGTATATACAGTATGTAATGTTTGCCTTAACACCTTAATAAAAATTATTTAAAAAAACAAACAAAAAAAAACTATAACATTTATAAAATTGTAAGTAGCTGTTAATATAATAAAACACACACACATTTATTTACATACACAATCATATACACAAATACACACGCACACACACAATATATATATAGTTTTTATTCTTGTTTTATTTAACATTGTTGAAAATTGCTTTGACAAAGGCAGAAACAGACCATAAATCAGGCCATACATTCAAACATTATATATGTATATATACATACAGTACATACCTACATATACACACACACATATATATATATGCTTACACACACACATATATGTGTGTGTGTGTGTATGGGCTGATTCATGGGAGCTAAATTATCAAGCTCCGAATGGAGCTTGATGCCCCTATTTCTACGCAAGCCTTCAGGCTCGCCGGAAACAGCAGTTATGAAGCAGCGGTCTTAAGACCGCTGCTCCATAACTGGTCCCCCTGCTCTGATATGATTGGGCTGATTGACACCCCCTGCTAGCGGCCAATCTGCAGGGGCGGCATTGCACAAGCAGTTCACAAGAACTGCTTGTGCAATGATAAATGCTGATAGCATATGCTGTCAGCATTCATCGATGTCTGTCGGATCATGTCGGACAGACCGATGATAAATCGGCCCCAAGGTCTGTTTCTGCCTTTGTCAAAGACATTTTCAACAATGTTAACTAAAACAATAAAAAAAACTTTAAAACAAGAATAAAAACCTTATATACATTATATATACATTTTTAAAAACTGCTTTAGAAGGGAGCACATTTATCTGACCTGTGAGATTTTTATACTCGGTTCCAATGAGGCATATCACTACACTACATGTTATCTAAGTCCTTTCTCTGCACCCCCTTCCCCACTCAGACAGACTAGTAGCAGGAAATGCTTGTTGGTAACATCGTATTACCGGTTACTGTGTGGTTATTTAAGGGAGAAGGCCATAAATACAGGAGCCTAAAACACAACAAGTAACATACCGCTGTTCTCGGTCTTCTCTAAGCTGACAGCTTAACCTCCGCTGCAGCCTTTACACCTCCGTTTGGCAGGGGAGTTTGAGAGAAACTCTAGCTGTCACAAATATTCTACCGGGAGAAGTGTAGCAGTCACCTCTGCACTTCTCCACAGCTATAGTGTGCGCCTAACATTTAACTCACGCCAGGACACATTCTTAGGAACTTTGGGGAACTCTGATATAAAGCTGTACTTACTGAATAGTCTCAGTGTTCAGTCAGTGCGCTAATTTTGCTTCACATACCAGGCAAAAGTGTTTTGTTTTTTTGTGTGACTGTGGGGCTGTATATTGGAAGCGCAATCAGGGGTTATTAAGAAGGCAGTTATTTTTTCCTATTGATCTGTGAATTTTTACTGCGTCTCCTTCTCCCCTGCCCAGTTCGGCCACCCCATTAAAACGGCCCTGGACACTACATATCATGTGACTCAACAAGGTTCCGGGGCCGTTATTAAAAAAAACAAAAAAACAGCTGGTAGGTCCGCCCCTGACTGGGTAGCAATAAGTAACACAAAACAAAGGGTATTGATGCTCATCACTTGCAAATAAACATTACATTTATTTAAATGCTGCAGAAATTGCCTGCAAAATGCAAATATCACCTATGCTTTTTTATTAAAACTAGGCGATAAGCCTGCCCAGAGGCAGTCTATGTTTAAAAAATCCAAACACCCAAGCTAATTTTACTAAAATAAAAATAAAATTAAACAGAGCTATCCAAAATAAAAAATGTAAACCTAAACTAATACCCCTATAAAAATAAAAAATCCCCCCCAAAATAAAAACACCCCCTAATCTAATACTAAACTACCAATATCCCTTAAAAGGGCCTTTTGTAGGGCATTGCCCTAAGTTAAACAGCTCTTTTACCTAAACAAATTACCAATTACCCCCTAACAGTAAAAGCCCCACCAAACCAAAACCAACCCCCCTAAAATAAAAAACCTAACACTAAAAAAAAAAAAAGTAAACTACCCATTGCCCCTTAATGGGCATTTGTATGTGCATTGCCCTTAAAAAGGCCATTCAGCTCTTTTATGGCCCTTAAAAGGGCAATCAGCTCATCCCAAATCTTAAAAAAAAAAAATAATAAAAAAAAATCCTAAAACTAAGCCCCAAATAGGTACTCACCGTTCATGAAGTCCGGTGGAAAAGGTCTTCTTCCAGGTGGCTCCGTCATCTTCTATCGTTATCCTGTGCGAAGGCGGTCCTGAAGTCCGGGGAAGAAGGTCGCAGTCCTCAGCGGCGGTCTTCTTTGGTGGGGATCCTCAGCGGCGTGGATGCTCCTTTTCATCCGGCATACACTGAAAATTTAATGCAAGGTATCGCATTTAATTTGGGGTAACTTGCATTCCTATTGGCTGAAATTTTGAAATCAGACAATAGGATTAGATCTACTGAAATCCTATTGGCTGTTCAAATCAGCCAATAAGATTTCAGTAGCTCTCATTCTATTGGCTGAATTATAAATTTCAGCCAATAGGAATGCAAGGTACCCTAATAAATATGGGGTACCTTGCATTCAATCTTCAGTGTGTGACGGACGATCGCATGGAGAGGAGCCTCCTGTCAGGGTTTTTTCCCTGCTTTGTTTGCCATGTGCTGCTGGTAGCCATTTTGCTCACCTTTTCTTGCTGAATCTGGTGCAGAGTGTGTGATGCTGCTCATTTCCTGCACGCCCTCTTATGGCCAGACTGTTGTACATCATCCCTGTGAGACAGGATACAGTCTCAGAATTGTGATGTCATCACTTATTATTTAAAGGTCCTCTGTTCAGTATGCTTTGCCCTTGCGTTGTCTCAGACCTGTTTGTGAGTTCCTGTGTTCCAGTTCCTGTGTATTAGTCTGACGTCTCTTCTGGTTCCTGATCCCTGGCTTGTTCATGACTTTGCTGTTCTCCTAGTTCCTGATTCCGGCCCGTCTTACTACTCGCTTTGGTTCCTGACTCGGCTCGTCTGACTACCAGCTCCGGTTTTGACTCCTGACTTGTTATTTGATTTTTGAACTTTTTATTATTTTTGTTATTAATAAAGGTGTGATTATTTTTGCACTTCTCGTCTCAGTCTGATTCCTGGCACCCTGACACCTCCAGGCCGAGGGCCGCTGCCTCTGAAGCCTGTCGCTGAGGATCGCCGTTGAGGATCTGTGCATCGGGGAAGCCAGCTCCGCACCTCCAGTCCACGCCACCTTCACTCTTGATGAAGATAGAAGATGATGGAGCCGCCTTGGAAGAAGATCTTCTCCGCTGGACTTCAGGAACGATGAGTACCTATTTGAGGCTTAGTCTTAGGATTTTTTTTTTTTATTTTTTTTTTATGGGCTGTAAAAGTGCTGAATGCCCTTTAAAAATGGCAATAATAGAACTGAATGCCCTTTTAATGGCAATGCCCAAACAAATGCACCTTTAGGGGCAATAGGTAGTTTAGGTTTTTTTTAGTGTTAGGTTTTTTATTTTGGGGGGTTTGGTGGGTGGGGGTTTTTTACTGTTAGGGGAGACTTAGTATTTGTTTAAAAATAAAAGGCTGTTTAACTTAGGGCAATGCCCTACAAAAGGCCAATTTAAGGGCGGTTGGTAGTTTAGATTAGGGGGTGTTCTTGTTTGGAGGGGGGCTTTTTTTTCACAGGGATTAGGTTTATTTTTTTATTTTTGATAATTTTGTTTATTTTTTTCTGAAATTTTAGAGTTTTTTATTTTTTGTAATTTTAGATTATTTTTTTTGGAATTTAATGTTAGGTTCTATTTAAAGGGACGTAATACTCATATGCTAAATCACTTGAAAGTGATGCAGTATACTGTAACTGTAAAAAGCTGACATTAAAATATCACCTGAGCATCTCTATGTAAAAAAGGAAGATATTTTACCTTAAAATTTCCTCAGCTCAAGTTCTGTGTAAAAATGTATACTTCAGCTGCTGTCCAGCAGCAGGTAAAAAAACAATGAAGGAATGAACAGCAGCCAATCGGCATCAGCAGTGCTGAGGTCATGGACTCTTTTACTGTGATCTCATGAGATTTCACTTTACTCTCATGAGATTTCATAGTAAACTTCCTTAAACTGAATAGGGAAATAACAGGAGTGTGTACAAAGCTCACTCCCTTGCCTGTCCCGGGACAGACATACTGATTTGCGAGGTTTGAATACTTAGGACATTTTGAGGTGAAATATCTTTCTTTTTTACATAGAGATGTTCAGGTGATATTTTCTAGTCAGCTTTTTACAGCTATGCTGCATCACTTTCAAGTGTTTAAGCATTTGGGTATCATGGCCCTTTAAGTGTAACAATTAGTTATTTGCATTGTGAGGGGGGTTGGCGGTTTAGGGGTTAATAGTTTAATTAGGTTTATTGCGATGTGGGGGTTTGGCGGTTTAGGGATTAATAGGTAAATTAGGTTTATTGCGATGTGGGGGTTTGGCGGTTTAGGGGTTAATAGGTTAATCAGGTTTATTGCAATGTGGGTGTTTGGTGGTTTAGGGGTTAATAGGTTAATTAGGTTTATTTCAATGTGGGTGTTTGGCGGTTTAGGGGTTAATAGGTTAATTAGGTTTATTGTGATGTGGGGGTTTGTCGGTTTTGGGTTTAGTAAGTTAATTAGGTTTATTGCAATGTGGGTGTTTGGCGGTTTAGGGGTTAATAGGTTAATTAGGTTTATTGCTATGTGGGGGTTTGGTGGTTCAGGGGTTAATAGGATAATTGGGTTTATTGAGATGTGGGGGGTTGGCAGTTTAGGGGTTAATATTTTAATTATGTTATTAGGGGTTAATTACTTTATTATTTTGCAATGTGGGGGTTTGCGGTTTAGGTGTTTGGTAATACTTTGTGCGAGAGGTTAGTTTTTTTTTTGTTATACTCCGTGCGGGTAGTTACGTGTTTTTTTATTTATTTTTTGCAGGCGGGTATGTGTTTTTTCATTATTTTGAGCGGACCATTGCATGATTTTTTTTTTTTTAAGGCTTCGGATTTGCCTACGCTGCATCCAGCAGTACATTCTTTCACCACCCTGCCATTTTTGGAATCCACCGGGATGCAGCTTCAAAATTCTTTTGAGGATGCGTGCGCAACTGGCGACACTAACGGACGCGTTACAAATGCGATTATAGTATAGATTGAGATCTTAGTCACACAATATGGTCACCAAGTTACAAGGTGTCCCAATGTTGACTGGTCCTAATACTAGAGTGCTTTGCCTTTATGGGCTAAGTCATTCCTGCTTCTCTCTTTAAAATAGAATAAGTCTCCCTGGCTTTATATACATCTTCAATATCCTGTCATGAGCACACCTAAGCTTGGGTGGGGTGTTTTTATCAATGCAAGTCAATGAAAAAAAAAGATTAACCAGAGAATGTGCCCTATACTTTCAATCATGGATAGCGCAAGGTGCACTATCATTGCTCCTATTACGAGTGGTGAGTTATGTGTTTTGCGAGTGAACACAAACTATAATGCTGAAACATGTATATATGGATAACTGAAGTAAAATGTTTTGTTTTTCTCCAAAATTGGTGTGTCCGGTCCACGGTGTCATCCATTACTTGTGGGATATTCTCCTCCCCCACAGGGAAAGGCAAGGAGAGCACACAGCAAGAGCTGTCCATATAGTCCCTCCCAGGCTCCGCCCCCCAGTCATTCTCCTTGCCGCTCTGAACAAGTAGTATCTCCTCGGGGATGGTGAGGAGTTTGTGGTGTTTAGTTGTAGTTTTTTATTCTTCTATCAAGAGTTTGTTATTTTAAAATAGTGCTGGTATGTACTTTTTACTCTGAAACAGAAAGAGATGAAGATTTC
Organism: Bombina bombina; assembly: GCF_027579735.1. Taxonomy (NCBI): domain Eukaryota; kingdom Metazoa; phylum Chordata; class Amphibia; order Anura; family Bombinatoridae; genus Bombina; species Bombina bombina. Next base: position 1,018,612,771 of record NC_069499.1, on the reverse strand, counting down.
TGTTTGTGAGAGGATTATGATTTTAGCAGCAGTTACTAAAATCGTTTGCTGTTTCCACATAGGACTGTTGAGATGAGATAACTTCAGTTGGGGGGAACAGTTTGCAGACTTTTCTGCTCAAGGTATGACTAGCCATATTTCTAACAAGACTGTGTAATGCTGGAAGGCTGTCATTTTCCCCTCATGGGGATCGGTAAGCCATTTTCTTAGTCTCAAACAGAATAAAGGGCTTATTATGGGCTATAAACTGGTAGACACTTTTAGGGGCTAAATCGATTGCTTTATTTAAGTATTATATGCAGTTTGAAGTTGTATTTCACACTTTTATAACATTGGGGAATGTTTTTAGCACCAGGCACTTGTTAAGACACCTTCCCAGTCAGGAAGGGCCTTTCTCTGTAGTAGGCAGAGCCTCATTTTCGCGCCATTACTGTGCAGTTAATTTTGAGTTCAGTACATGCAGCTGCATATGTGAGGGTCTGGAATCCACTAAAAACGTTCCTAGAAGGCTTCATTTGGTATCATATACCCCCCTGGGATTGGTGAAGTTGCAGCAAAGGCTGTGGCTGGGACTGTAAGGGGGTTAAAATTAAAAACGGCTCCGGTTTCCACATTTTAAGGGTTAACAGCTTGAAAATTGGGGTGCAATACTTTGAATGTATTAAGACACTGTGGTGAAAATTTGGTAAAGATTGGATAATTCCTTCATAGTTTTTCACATATTCAGTAATAAAGTGTGCCCTGTTTAACATTTAAAGAGACAGTAACGGTTTTGTTTTAAAACGGTTTTTGTGCTTTATTAACCAGTTTAAGCCTGTTTAACATGTCTGTACCTTCAGATAGATCATGTTCTGTATGTATGGTAGCCAATGTGGTTCCCCCTTCAAATATAGTGTGATAATTGTGCCATTGCGTCCAAACAAAGTAAGGACAGAACTGTCACAAATTGTAAAGTTGCCCAGGATGATTCCTCAGATGAAGGAAGTAGACATAGTTCTACATCATCTCCTTCTGTGTCTATACCAGTTATGCCCGCGCAGGCGACCCCTAGTACTTCTAGCGCGCCAATGCTTGTTACTATGCAGTAATTGACGGCAGTAATGGATAACTCCATAGCTAATATTTTATCCAAAATGCCAGCATTTCAGAGAAAGCGCGATTGCTCTGTTTTAAACACTGTAGAGCAGGAGGGATGATAATTTTTCTGTCATACCCTCACACCAATCTGAAGTGGCAGTGAGGGAGGGTTTGTCAGATGGGGAAATTTCTGATACAGGAAGAATTTCTCAGCAGGCAGAACCTGATGTTGTGACATTTAAATTTAAATTAGAGCATCTCCGCGCATTACTTAAGGAGGTGCTATCTACTCTGGATGATTGTGACAATCTGGTCAACCCAGAAAAATTGTGCAAGATGGACAGTTCCTTGAGGTCCCGGTGCACCCTGATGCTTTTCCGATACCTAAACGGGTGGCGGACATAGTGAATAAGGAGTGGGAGAAGCCAGGCATACCTTTTGTCCCTCCTCCTATATTTAAGAAATTGTTCCCTATGGTCGACCCCAGGAAGGACACATGGCAAACAGTCCCTAAGGTCGAGGGGGAGTTTTCTACTCTAGCCAAGCGCACGACCATTCCTATTGAGGACAATTGTGCTTTCAAAGATCCTATGGATAAAAAATTGGAGGGTTTGCTTAAAAAGATTTTTGTACAGCAAGGTTACCTCCTTCAACCTATTTCGTGCATTATTCCTGTCACTACATAGGCGTGGTTCTGGTTCGAGGAACTGGAAAAGTCGCTCAGTAGGGAGACTCCGTATGAGGAAGTCATGGACAGAATTTACGCACTTAATTTAGCTAATTCCTTTATTTTAGACGCCGCTTTGCAGTTAGCGAGGTTAGCGGCAAAAAATTCAGGGTTTACAATTGTGGCGCGCAGAGCGCTCTGGCTAAAGTCTTGGTCGGCGGATGTATCTTCCAAGACAAAATTGCTTAATACCCCTTTCAAAGGTAAGACCCCTTTTGGGCCAGAATTGAAAGAGATTATTTCAGTCATCACTGGGGGAAAGGGCCATGCCCTTCCACAAGATAAACCTTTCAAGGCTAAGAATAAGTCCAATTTTCATTCCTTTCGCAATTTCAGGAATGGACCGGCTTCCAACTCGGCAGCCTCTAGACAAGAGGGTAACGCTTCCCAGACTAAACCAGCTTGGAAATCAATGCAAGGCTGGAACAAGGGTAAACAGGCCAAGAAACCTGCTGCTGCTACCAAGACAGCATGAAGAGGTAGCCCCCGATCCAGAACCGGATCTAGTAGGGGGCAGACTCTCTCTCTTTGCTCAGGCTTGGGCAAGAGATGTTCAGGATCCCTGGGCACTAGAAATAGTCTCTCAGGGTTATCTTCTAGAATTCAAGGAACTACCCCCAAGGGGAAGGTTCCACATGTCTCGCTTATCTTCAAACCAAGTAAAGAGACAGGCATTCTTACATTGTGTAGAAGACCTGTTAAAGATGGGAGTGATACTCCCAGTTCCAACTGTGGAACAAGGTCAGGGGTTTTACTCAAAACTGTTCGTAGTTCCCAAAAAAAGAGGGAACTTTCAGACCAATTCTGGAGGGTCAATTTATGACTACCGTGGATTTAAAGGATGCGTATCTGCATATTCCTATCCACAAAGATCATCATCAGTTCCTAAGGTTCGCCTTTCTGGACAAACATTACCTATTGTGGCTCTCCCATTTGGACTAGCCACTGCTCCAAGGATTTTCACAAAGGTGCTCGGGTCCCTTCTAGCGGTTCTAAGACCCAGGGGCATTGCAGTGGCACCTTACTTGGACGACATCCTAATTCAAGCGTCGTCTCTTTCAAAGACAAAGGCTCACACAGACATTGTTCTAGCCTTTCTCAGATCTCACGGGTGGTAGGTGAACATAGAAAAAAGTTCCCCGTCTCCGTCAACAAGAGTCCCTTTCTTGGGAACAATAATAGATTCTTTAGAAATGAAGAAACGCTTGTCAAGTTCCTCACTCTGTTCTACGGCCTTCCATAGCTCAGTGCATGGAAGTAGTAGGGTTGATGGTTGCAGCAATGGACATAGTTCCTTTTGCGCGAATTCATCTAAGACCATTACAACTGTGCATGCTCAAACAGTGGAATGGGGACTATACAGACTTGTCTCCAGTGATTCAAGTAGATCAGAAGACCAGAGACTCACTCCGTTGGTGGCTGACTCAGGATCACCTGTCCCAGGGAATGAGCTTCCGCAGACCAGACTGGGTCATTGTCACGACCGACGCCAGTCTATTAGGCTGGGGCGCGGTCTGGGATTCCCTGAAAGCTCAGGGTCTATGGTCTCGGGAAGAGTCTCTTCTCCCGATAAACATCCTGGAACTGAGAGCGATATTCAATGCTCTCCGGGCTTGGCCTCAACTAGCAAAGGCCAGATTCATAAGATTCCAATCAGACAACATGACGACTGTTGCTTACTTCAACCATCAGGGGGGAACAAGGAGTTCCCTGGTGATGAGAGAGGTGACCAAGATCATCAAATGGGCGGAGGATCACTCCTACCACCTGTCTGCGATCCACATCCCAGGAGTGGAAAACTGGGAGGCGGATTATCTGAGTCGTCAGACCTTTCATCCGGGGGAGTGGGAACTCCACCCGGAGGTGTTTGCCTAGTTGACCCAATTATGGGGCATTCCAGACATGGATCTGATGGCGTCTCATCAGAACTTCAAGGTTCCTTGCTACGGGTCCAGATCCAGGGATCCCAAGGCGACTCTAGTGGATGCATTAGTGGCGCCTTGGACTTTCAACCTAGCTTATGCATTTCCACCGTTCCTTCTCATTCCCAGGCTGGTAGCCAGGATCAAACAGGAGAAGGCCTCGGTGATTTTGATAGCTCCTTCGTGGCCACGCAGGACTTGGTATGCAGACCTGGTGAATATGTCATCGGCTCCACCATGGAAGCTACCTTTGAGACAGGATCTTCTAGTACAAGGTCCATTCGAACATCCAAATCTAGTTTCTCTCCAGCTGACTGCTTGGAAATTGAACGCTTGATTTTGTCTAAGCGTGGGTTTTCGGATTCTGTGATAGATTCTCTGGTACAAGCCAGAAAACCTGTGACTAGAAAGATTACCATAAAATATGGAAAAGATATATCTGTTGGTGTGAATCCAAGGGATTCTCATGGAGTAAGATTAAAATTCCTAGGATCCTTTCCTTTCTCCAAGAAGGTTTGGATAAGGGATTATCAGCGAGTTCTCTAAAAGGACAGATTTCTGCTTTATCTGTCTTGTTACACAAACGACTGGCAGCTGTGCCAGATGTTCAAGCTTTTGTTCAGGCTTTGGTCAGGATCAAGCCTGTTTACAGACCCTTGACTCCTCCCTGGAGTCTAAATTTGGTTCTTTCAGTTCTTCAAGGGGTTCCGTTTGAACCCTTACATTCCATAGATATCAAGTTGTTATCTTGGAAAGTTCTGTTTTTGGTTGCTATTCTTCTGCTAGAAGAGTTTCTGAATTATCTGCTCTGCAGTGTAATCCGCCCTATCTGGTGTTCCATTCAGATAAGGTTGTTTTGCGTACTAAACCTGGTTTCCTTCCAAAGGTTGTTTCCAACAAGAATATTAACCAGGAAATAGTTGTGCCTTCTTTGTGACCGAATCCAGTTTCAAAGAAGGAACGCTTGTTACACAATTTAGATGTAGTCCGTGCTTTAAAGTTCTATTTAGAAGCAACAAAGGATTTCAGACAAACGTCTTCTCTGTTTGTAGTTTATTCTGGCAAGAGGAGAGGTCAAAAAAGCTACTGCTACCTCTCTTTCCTTTTGGCTGAAAAGCATCATACGATTGGCTTACGAGACTGCCGGACGGCAGCCTCCTGAACGAATCACAGCTCACTCTACTAGGGCTGTGGCTTCCACATGGGCCTTCAAGAACGAGGTTTCTGTTGATCAGATATGTAAGGCAGCGACCTGGTCTTCTCTGCACACTTTGTCCAAATTCTACAAATTTTATACTTTTGCTTCTTCGGAGGCTATTTTTGGGAGAAAGGTTTTGCAAGCCGTGGTGCCTTCTGTTTAGGTAACGTGATTTGCTCCCTCCCTTCATCCGTGTCCTAAAGCTTTGGTATTGGTTCCCACAAGTAATGGATGACACCGTGGACCGGACACACCAATGTTGGAGAAAACAGAATTTATGCTTACCTGATAAATTACTTTCTCCAACGGTGTGTCCGGTCCACGGCCCGCCCTGGTTTTTTAATCAGGTTTGAAGAATTTCTTTCTCTATACACTACAGTCACCACGGCACACTATAGTTTCTCCTTTTTTTCTCCTAACCGTCGGTCGAATGACTGGGGGGGCAGAGCCTGGGAGGGACTATATGGACAGCTCTTGCTGTGTGCTCTCCTTGCCTTTCCCTGTGGGGGAGGAGAATATCCCACAAGTAATGGATGACACCGTGGACCGGACACACCGTTGGAGAAAGTAATTTATCAGGTAAGCATAAATTCTGTTTTTTTCGTTTTTTTTTTTTCTTTTCTTTTTGTTATTATTTTCACTATCTCTGCAGTTTTATTAACATACAGTTTCTCATAATATAATTTGCAAAAAAAAAGCAAACCAGTTACATCATATATACTATGTTAGATCCTGTGTACAATATGTTGTATTTGCATCCTAGCAATTATTAGTACCTTTAAATATACAAAATCAGCTCAGTTCTGAAAATAACCTAATATAGGATTCCTCTCATCCAAAAAGACTAAGATTACAGGATTGACAAGGAATCACATAATTTATATCACCTTAAATCCTATACCTAAAAAAGTACAGTGAAAAATAACATAAATCACATAACATTTTAAAAATTAATTATAAGATTCAACCTCAAGCAGAGTATTACTCTGCTGGATATTTTATCCCATTTATAAACTATTCCCCATAATTGAGTAATCTGAAACCATGGGATCCTTTGATATTTGGTTGATTCTTTCTGTAGTAACCCCATCCCTTCTACCCTTTCTAAACTCTCCCCCTCACTTCCTTTATTTGTATGGGAAACACACACACAAAAAAAAAAAAAACATACCACGCACAAATAGTTCTCTCTATCCTCCCCTACCCACCCCTCTCCACTCCCAGTTTCAGTCTGACCAAGAACTGGGTAGTCTGCCCGTTAGTAACGCCATGCTGAAATTATCAGACTTTCTGAATGGAAAAATTATCTGTTTCTGAAATGGTTCGGGGAAGGATGTCATCACCCTCAAGCATTTCTGGAAAAACCTGCTGATCTTTTTCTCCTGGATAAGATTGACCTCATATTGCTCTATGTGAATCTGTAGAAGTATTTTATTATAAAATTCTCTCATAGTCGGACCATTTTTAGCTTTCCAGGATCTTAACAGTATATTACGTCCTATTAAAATTGCTGTATTTATTAAAGCTATATTGCCCTCATCTTGACCTCTGTCCTGCAAAAAGAAGACATGCCTGATTGGAACAGCCAATAGAATGCGAGCTCAATCCTATTGGCTGATTGGATCAGCCAATAGGATTGAAGCTCAATCCTATTGGCTGATTGCATCAGCCAATAGGATTTTTTCACCTTTAATTCCATTTGGCTGATAGAATTCTATCAGCCAATCTGAATTCAAGGGACACCATCTTGGATGGCGTCACTTAAAGGAACCTTCATTCTTCAGTCACCGTGGAAAGAAGAGGATGCTCTGCGACGGAGGTCTTGAAGATGGAGCTGCTCCGTGCCAATGGATGAAGATAGAAGATGCCGTCTGTATGAAGACTTCTGCCAGCTTGGATGAAGACTTCAGCCCGCTTGGATGAAGACTTCAGCCCGCTTGGATGAAGACTTCTGCCGGCTTCAATGAGGACTTCTGCCGCTTCGGGTCTTCAAAAAAACTGTAAGTGGATCTTCGGGGGTTAGTGTTAAGTTTTTTAAGGCTTTATTGGGTGGGTTTTATTTTTAGCTTAGGGTTTGGGCACCGAAAAAGAGCTAAATGCCCTTTTAAGGGCAATGCCCATCCAAATACCCTTTTCAAGGCAATGGGGAGCTTAGGTTTTTTTAGTTAGGATTTTATTTGGGGGGGGGGTTGGTTGTGTGGGTGGTGGGTTTTACTGTTGGGGGTTGTTTGTATTTTTTTTTTACAGGTAAAAGAGCTGATTTCTTTGGGGCAATGCCCCGCAAAAGGCCATTGTATTTAATTAATGTAATTTATTTAATTGTAGTGTAAGGTTAGGTGTTAGTGTAAGACAGGTTAGGTTTTATTTTACAGGTAAATTTGTATTTATTTTAGCTAGGTAGCTAGTAAATAGTTAATAACTATTTACTAACTAGTCTACCTAGTTACAATAAATACAAACTTGTCTGTGAAATAAAAATAAAACCTAAGCTAGCTACAATGTAGCTTTACGCTGCTTTATTGCAGGTTTTAAACTTTTTTTTTTAGCCGGCTCTCCCCATTGATGTCTATGGGGAAATCGTGCACAAGCACATAAAACCAGCTCACCGCGGCGCTGGTATTGGAGTGCGGTACGGAGCTCAATTTTGCTCAACGCTCACTTCTTGCCTGCTAACGCCAGGTTTTTGTAAACCTGTAATAGCAGCGCTATAGGGAGGTGAGCGGTGACAATAACTTGCAAGTTAGCACCGAGCAGCTCTTACCGCAAAACTCGTAATCTAGCAGATAATCATGAGATGGGCAAATCTGAGGCATGGCAGAAGTTTTCACAATTCTAGTGTTTAAGTCTATACTGTTGTCAGACGATCTATGAATGTGATTAAATAATATATTTATACATATTATTATTTAATATATGTAGATGGTTGTATACACCAAATAATTCATTTTATTTGTAAAACTTCAAATGTGTGTAATTTAGCACCCACTTCTTTTGAGTACACAAGATACAGCATAAGCCTGTGTGCCAATCGTCAAAAGAAATTGTTTTCAAAGTAATCTTAGAAAAGACAATTGGCCTAGTTAATCTCAGACTGACATTTCAAAGAAAGGCAAATTGCTTCAAAAGAAATGACCATGTATATTTTGTATATCATAAATTTTGGATCAAGCATGAGGATTCCCTTTCCTGATTACAATGCATTCAGGTGAGATCAAAGAAAAGACATTTGGTCTAATCAGATCAGGCAATTATTTTGAAAGAAGATGTCACCATGTGGCTGCTCTGTTTGAAGTTGATGTCCTGCCCAAGATAATGATAACTTATCAAACCCTGGTAAATAAACAGACATGGCCCGTAGTGTATGCAAATATATTAAGGGCCCCCTATTGTGTTTGAATACACGAAACTCAGACATACATCTGGGGGAGGATAAACCCAAGCAAAGACACATATGACATTACAGCCTGCATAATTTAAATAATATATAACAATATTTAATCTGCTGTATTTATATGAATATAAGGAGATGCTCAAATGAGCATGAAGGCCTGAGAGTTAAGATTTTAGCATGTCATAACCTATATTTTTTTAAGGCATAAAAGGTTTTAACCTCTGTATTTTTGGAAGCATAGAGATGGCTATTTGTGGACCTAAAAGCAATGACTAATAGTAACATTTTAGATAAATGCCGCAAATAGATGTATACATATTTGACAATTTGTCCCTTTGTTTTACAGGAAAACAAGATGTCCTTAGTCATAAAAACAGATATGTGGATATTTTCTATTTTAACATAAAAATGAATAACACTATTATTTTATTTCAGATCTGCAGCTGGTATTGCCATGCATTCAAATATGCATTAGAAATATGAAATACATTGCATTCCTATTGAGATACAATACAATACCAGGATACTGAATGCTATTTTAAATGGATTTTAAGCTAATAGTTAGCAGTATAAATTTTTTATTAATATGATTATTAAAAAATATGCTCATGTCTGATATTGAAGTGATCAGAGAAAATAGCACTATATGATCCTATGAATATTAGACACATGGGCCTCTATTTACCAAAGTCTGGTGGACCTGATCCGACAATGCGGATCAAGTCCGCCAGACTTCGCTGAATACGGAAAGCAATATGCTCTCCGTATTCAGCATTGCACCAGCAGCTCACAAGAGCTGCTGGTGCAATGCCGCCCCCTGCAGACTCGCGGCCAATCAGCCACCAACAGGGGGGTGTCAATCAACCCGATCATACTCAATCGGGTTGAATTGCGGCGATGTCTGTCCACCTGCTCAGACCGCTGCTTCATAACTGCTGTTTCTGGTGAGCCTGCAGGCTCGCCAGAAACACGGGGCATCAAGCTCCATTCAGAGCTTGAAAGATAGGCCCCATGGTTTATTAATGTCAAGTTATAGTGTACATGTTAGAAGTATACAGTCTGTAATTTTCTGTTAGCAGTATAAAATGAAACTGTTTGTCTGTCTGCTGCCCCTGATGGCCAAAATCCAGTATTACAGTCAAATGATTTGACTGTTAAAAGATGCGTTTCCATAGTAACCATGCATTGCCTAGGGCCAATCAGAGAGATGCTTCCCAGGTGACCAATGAGAAGGGACAAGATCCGAAGGGCCAAACCAATTCACCAATGATGGTACAAAACAAAATGGGGTGGGGTTATATCAAGCATAGGAGGAAGAAGGAGGCTGTTGGCTAGACTTGTGACTGATAAGCTAATAGCCACCCTTATTCTCCACATACAAAATACTCCATTATTGTATTCTGAGGTGAAATTGGACCTGTTGAGAAATATTGGAAACTGAATTATCGATTTTGGTCATTTTGGGTAAATTATTAAGAGGTTGCTAAATATAGGTAATTTTAAAACAAACATTCATTGTTGCTGTAGTTAATAGATTAAAAAGATCAGTTTGTATTTCAGCGTGTATTTCATAGCCTATGTATTGTAAAACTAATCATAAATTCTAAGTAGTTTATCTTTGCAAATATAGATTTATAACAGAATTGGTCTTAATTGTAAGTAACTAAGAATTTATTTCAGCTTAAATTGTCATAGGAGTTGGTTGTTTGGACAAATAATAGATACTATTTTGATGCTTTAAAATATAATTGTATTAGAATCAATTGTGGCTATATAGCTGATTGTACTGCTTGAATGTTAGTAGCTAATATGGGATCTCATTGTGTTAATTGAATGAAATTCAATTGTGAATAAGGCTAGTTATAAAGTTACAATTTGGTTTGCTTTGTAAAGAGTATCACAATAGTTTAAACACTGTATAGTTTGACTCATATTCTGGTTCCTACAGATATATTTCAATGTGTTTATAAATATTAACTAATAAAAAGAACTTAAGAATTTATATTAATTTTATGGTTTTGGTATATGTATTTTTATTGGGGTTTATTTTAAAGAATAATTATTAAATATATTGTGTTATAACCCGGCCTTATACTGACACTGTGATATGCACTGCAATGCAATTATGAGGCGAGTTAATAATTTCCAGTATGCCCCAATAACTGTTACTGTTTATGGAGAGCTTCACAGTGACATTTTTAAAAATCTTGTGTGAATTACTGCTTTTTAAATATATTATCCAGGTTGTTTTTATAAGAACACCTGTTATTTATATGTGTATGTTAATGCAGTATTATTTTAATAGTTTTCAGCATATAGGTACTAATAACAAAGGCAACCAGTTTTTCTTAGATTGCTAATTATATTGACAATATAGATTTAATATTAATTCCTATATTTCCTATTTTTTAAATGTAGTGGACAGCTTATAATAAGTCCTTTATTTTAGACTTAGTATTAAACTCTGTTTCAACAGCAATAAATATTTGCTGTATATCGCTAAAATTAACTATTTTGGCTCAACCAAGTAGTGTTCACCAAGAAAGATTAGCTGTTTTTTAGGGCGCTGGACAAAAAACAAAAGGCTGAAAACTCCACTGCTCCTCTCTCTGCTATACTTTATACTGTCCTTTGGAATAATTACCCTTAGTCTCCAGAATCTGAGTCCCTGTCAGTGTGTTAATTTTGCCATTTTTATTTATACATCAGTTTGTGCGCCTTAATATGTATGGAACTGAGCTTACTTGTTAGAAGGCTGGCCTGTTGGAATACTACAGTTTGCACTGCTTGTTTTTAGATTGCCTGGCTGATAATGGTACCAGTTTTGTGCATATGTGGCTCCATTTTATCTTACTGCATACAATCTGGTGTAATCAAGCGTGTGTTAATTTTGGCATGTTCTTGAATTTAATCCACAGCTATGTAATCTTTTTGCACACACACACACACACACACACACACACACACACACACACACACATATCATTCTGCACCTGTCATTTTGAAACAGCTAGTTTTAAAGCCAACAATAGTTGTTTTTCAGCATGACAGTACCAATATAAGCAATAACCATGACCAGGTCATATATTACGTTATAGAAAGCTTTATTTTTTGCTTGAATATTGTGCCTCAGTTTTTTTCAATCCAATATTGATATTTTTTGCAACATTTTTTTTTTTTATATATTTGCATTTTAGTTCCAGTATGATATTTATCTGTCACTTTGCCTTGAATGGCTGCATATGGTATTATGAATGATACTGTCCTTGTATATATTTGTTTAAATATCAAGGATTACAGGAAGTTACTCAAAGGCCTTCACTGCCAGACAGATTCTGTAGCAGGCTAAAATGCATCTTCTGAACCATTGCATCTGTTGGGAAACATTAGAAAATAATCAAGAGTCTGTTCCTGCTAGGGAGACACAGTGACATTTAGTTTCACAACCATTTCACAAACTCTTTTTAATTTCATTATTTCAAGACAGATTCATGGGAAATTATCTCAAACATTGATAATGTTTTTTAATAAATATTTCTTTCATGTAATTAGCAAGAGTCCATGAGCTAGTGACGTATGGGATATACATTCCTACCAGGAGGGGCAAAGTTTCCCAAACCTTAAAATGCCTATAAATACACCCCTCACCACACCCACAATTCAGTTTTTACAAACTTTGCCTTCGATGGAGGTGGTGAAGTAAGTTTGTGCTAGATTCTACGTTGATATGCGCTCCGCAGCAAGTTGGAGCCCGGTTTTCCTCTCAGCGTGCAGTGAATGTCAGAGGGATGTGAGGAGAGTATTGCCTATTTGAATGCAGTGATCTCCTTCTACGGGGTCTATTTCATAGGTTCTCTGTTATCGGTCGTAGAGATTCATCTCTTACCTCCCTTTTCAGATCGACGATATACTCTTATATATACCATTACCTCTGCTGATTCTCGTTTCAGTACTGGTTTGGCTTTCTACAAACATGTAGATGAGTGTCCTGGGGTAAGTAAATCTTATTTTCTGTGACACTCTAAGCTATGGTTGGGCACTTTGTTTATAAAGTTCTAAATATATGTATTCAAACATTTATTTGCCTTGACTCAGAATGTTCAACTTTCCTTATTTTTCAGACAGTCAGTTTCATGTTTTGGATAATGCATTTGAATTAATAATTTTTTCTTACCTTCAAAAATTTGACTCTTTTTTCCCTGTGGGCTGTTAGGCTCGCGGGGGCTGAAAATGCTTCATTTTATTGCGTCATTCTTGGCGCGGACTTTTTTGGCGCAAAAATTCTTTTCCGTTTCCAGCGTCATACGTGTCGCCGGAAGTTGCGTCATTTTTTTGACGTTATTTTGCACCAAAAATGTTGGCGTTCCGGATGTGGCGTCATTTTTGGCGCCAAAAGCATTTTGGCGCCAAATAATGTGGGCGTCTTGTTTGGCGCTAAAAAAATATGGGCGTCGCTTTTGTCTCCACATTATTTAAGTCTCATTATTTATTGCTTCTGGTTGCTAGAAGCTTGTTCACTGGCATTTTTTTCCCATTCCTGAAACTGTCATTTAAGGATTTTGATCAATTTGCTTTATATGTTGTTTTTTCTATTACATATTGCAAGATGTTCCACGTTGCAACTGAGTCAGAAGTTACTTCAGGAAAATCACTGCCCGGGGCTGGAGCTACCAAGCTAAGTGTATCTGCTATAAATTTTTGGTATCTGTTTCTCCAGCTGTTGTTTGTATTGCATGTCATGACAAACTTATTAATGCAGATAAAATTTCCTTTAGTACTGTTATATTACCTGTTGCTGTTCCGTCAACATTTAATTTTCAGAGTGTTCCTGATAAACATAAGATATTTTATTTTTTAAATCCATTTAGAAGGCTATGTCTGTTATTTCTCCTTCTAGTTTACATAAAAGTCTTTTAAAAACTTCTCTTTTTTCAGATGAATTTTTAAATGAACATCATCGTTCTGATACTGATAATGGTTCTTCTGGTTCAGAAGTTTCTGTCTCAGAGGTTGATGCTGTTAAATCTTTGTATTTGTTCAAGATGGAATTTATTCGTTCTTTATTTAAAGAAGTATTAATTGCTTTAGATATAGAGGATTCTGGTCCTCTTGATACTAAATCTAAACGTTTAAATAGGGTTTTTTTAAATCTCCTGTATTTATTCCAGAAGTGTTTAATCTCCCTGATGCTTTTTCTGAAGTAATTTCCAGGGAATGGAATAATTTGGGTAATTCTTTTACTCCTTCTAAACGTTTAAGCAATTATATCCTGTGCCATCTGACAGATTAGAGTTTTTTGGGACAAAATCCCTAAGGTTTGGGGCTGTCTCTATTCCTGCTAAAATGTACTACTATTCTTACGGCAGATAGTACTAAATTTTAGGATCCTTTAGATAAGAAAATTGAATCCTTTCTAAGAAAAGTTTACTTATGTTTAGGTAATCTTCTTAGACCTGCTATATTTTTACTGGATGTTGCTGCAGCTTCATCTTTTTGGTTAGAAGTTTTAGCGCAACAAGTAACAGATCATAATTTTATAGCATTATTTTTATTCTATAACATGCTAATAATTTTATTGGTGATACCATCTTTTGATATCATTTGAGTTGATGTCAGGTATATGTCTCTAGCTATTTTAGCTAGAAAAGCTTTATGGATTTAACTTGGAATGCTGATATGTCTTCTAAGTTAACTTTGTTTTTCCTTTTCTTTCCAGGGTAATAATAATTTTTTCGTTCTTTTTCTCATAATAAGGAACAAAAGCCTGATCCTTCATCCTCAGGAGCGGTATCAGTTTGGAAACTATTTCCAGTTTGGAATATATCCAAGCCTTATAGAAACCTATAGTCAGCTCCTAAGTACCCATGAAGGTGCGGCCCTTTTTCCAGTTCAGCTGGTATGGGGCAGATTACGTTTTCTTCAAAGGAGTTTGGATCAATTCCGTTCTCAATCTCTGGTTTCAGAACATTGTTTCAGAAAGGTACAGAATTGGCTTCAGTTAAGGCCTCCTGCTAAGAGATTTTTTTCTTTCCCGTGTCCCAGTTAACACAGCAAGGCTCAGCATTTCTGAAATGTGTTTCAGATCTAGAGTTGGCTGGAGTAATTATGCCAGTTCCAGTTCTGGAACAGGGGCTAGGGTTTTATTTTATCTCTTCATTGTACCAAAGAAGGTCAATTCCTTCAGACCAGTTCCGGATCTATCAATATTGAATCGTTATGTATACCAACATTCAAGATGGTTACTGTAGGACTATTCTGCCTTTTGTTTAGCAAGGGCATTTTATGTCTACAATAGATTTGCAGGATGTGTATCTGCATATTCCGATTCATTCAGATCACTTTTAGTGTCTGAGATTCTCTTTTTAGACAAGCATTACCAGTTTTGTGGCTCTACCGTTTGGCCTAGCCTCAGTTCCAAGAATTTTTTTCAAAGATTCTCGGTGCCCTTCTTTCTGTATTCAGAGAACAGGGTTTTGGTATTTCCTTATTTGGACGATTATCTTGGTATTTGCTCAGTCTTCTCATTCGAAGAATCTCATGCGATTCGACTTGTGTTGTTTCTTCAAGATCATGGTTGGAGGATCAATTTACCAAAAATTTAATTGATTCCTCAGTCAAGGGTAACCTTTCTGGGTTTCCAGATAGATTCAGTGTCCATGACTCTGTCTTTAACAGACAAGAGACGTCTAAAATTGTTTTCAGCTTGTCGAAACCTTCAGTCACAATCATTCCCTTCGGTAACCTTATGCATGGAAATTCTAGGTCTTATGACTGCTGCATCGGACGCAATCCCCTTTGCTCGTTTTTTCACATGCGACCTCTTCAGCTCTGTATGCTGAATCAATGGTGCAAGGATTACACAAAGATATCTCAATTTATATCTTTAAAACCGATTGTTCGACACTCTCTAACGTGGTGGACAGATCACCATCGTTTCATTCAGGGGGCTTCTTTTGTGCTTCCGACCTGGACTGTAATTTCAACAGATACAAGTCTCACAGGTTGGGGAGCTGTGTGGGGATCTCTGTCGGCACAAGGAGTTTGGGAATCTCAGGAGGTGAGATTACCGATCAATATTTTGGAACTCCGTGCAATTTTCAGAGCTCTTCAGTTTTGGCCTCTTCTGTAGAGAGAATCGTTCATTTGTTTTCAGACAGACAATGTCACAACTGTGGCATACATCAATCATCAAGGAGCGACTCACAGTCCTCTGGCTATGAAAGAAGTATCTCGAATTTTTTGGTTTGGGCGGACTCCAGCTCCTGTCTAATCTCTGCGGTTCATATCCCAGGTGTAGACAATTGGGAAGCGGATTATCTCAGTCGCCAAACGTTGCATCCGGGCGAATGGTCTCTTCACCCAGAGGTATTTCTTCAGGTTGTTCAAATGTGGGAACTTCCAGAAATAGATCTGATGGCGTCTCATCTAAACAAGAAACTTCCCAGATATCTGTCCAGATCCCGGGATCCTTAGGCGGAGGCAGTGGATGCATTATCACTTCCTTGGAAGTATCATCCTGCCTATATCTTTCCGCCTCTAGTTCTTCTTCCAAGAGTAATCTCCAAGATTCTGAAGGAATGCTCGTTTGTTCTGCTGGTAGCTCCGGCATGGCCTTACAGGTTTGGTATGCGGATCTTGTCCGGATGGCCTCTTGCCAACCGTGGACTCTTCCGTTAGACCAGACCTTCTGTCACAAGGTCCTTTTTTCCATCAGGATCTGAAATCCTTAAATTTAAAGGTATGGCGATTGAACGCTTGATTCTTGGTCAAAGAGGTTTCTCTGACTCTGTGATTAATACTATGTTACAGGCTCGTAAATCTGTATCTAGAGAGATATATTATAGAGTCTGGAAGACTTATATTTTTTGGTGTCTTTCTCATCATTTTTCTTGGCATTCTTTTAGAATACCGAGAATTTTACAGTTTCTTCAGGATGGTTTAGATAAGGGTTTGTCTGCAAGTTCCTTGAAAGGACAAATCTCTGCTCTTTCTGTTCTTTTTCACAGAAAGATTTCTATTCTTCCTGATATTCATTGTTTTGTACAAGCTTTGGTTCGTATAAAACCTGTCATTAAGTCAATTTCTCCTCCTTGGAGTTTGAATTTGGTTCTGGGAGCTCTTCAAGCTCCTCCCTTTGAACCTATGCATTCATTGGTCATTAAATTACTTTCTTGGAAAGTTTTGTTCCTTTTGGCCATCTCTTCTGCCAGAAGAGTTTCTGAATTATCTGCTCTTTCTTGTGAGTCTCCTTTTCTGATTTTTCATCAGGATAAGGCGGTGTTGCGAACTTCTTTTGAATTTTTACCTAAAGTTGTGAATTCCAACAACATTTGTAGAGAAATTGTGGTTCCTTCATTATGTCCTAATCCTAAGAATTCCAAGGAGAAAGCATTGCATTCTTTGGATGTTGTTAGAGCTTTGAAATATTATGTTGAAGCTACTAAGTCTTTCCGAAAGACTTCTAGTCTATTTGTTATCTTTTCCGGTTCTAGAAAAGGCCAGAAAGCTTCTGCCATTTCTTTGGCATCTTGGTTGAAATCTTTAATTCATCTTGCCTATGTTGAGTCGGGTAAAACTCCGCCTCAGAGGATTACAGCTCATTCTACCAGGTCAGTTTCTAGTTCCTGGGCGTTTAGGAATGAAGCTTCGGTTGATCAGATTTGCAAAGCTGCAACTTGGTCCTCTTTGCATATTTTTACTAAATTCTTCCATTTTGATGTATTTTCTTCTTCTGAAGCAGTTTTTGGTAGAAAAGTACTTCAGGCAGCGGTTTCAGTCTGAATCTTCTGCTTATGTTTTTTATTAAACTTTATTTTGGGTGTGGATTATTTTCAGCAGGAATTGGCTGTCTTTATTTTATCCCTCCCTCTCTAGTGACTCTTGTGTGGAAAGATCCACATCTTGGGTAATCATTATCCCATACGTCACTAGCTCATGGACTCTTGCTAATTACATGAAAGAAAACATAATTTATGTAAGAACTTACCTGATAAATTAATTTCTTTCATATTAGCAAGAGTCCATGAGGCCCACCCTTTTTGTGGTGGTTATGATTTTTTTGTATAAAGCACAATTATTCCAATTCCTTATTTTATATGCTTTCGCACTTTTTTATCACCCCCTTCTTGGCTATTCGTTAAACTGAATTGTGGGTGTGGTGAGGGGTGTATTTATAGGCATTTTAAGGTTTGGGAAACTTTGCCCCTCCTGGTAGGAATGTATATCCCATACGTCACTAGCTCATGGACTCTTGCTAATATGAAAGAAATGAATTTATCAGGTAAGTTCTTACATAAATTATGTTTTTTGACAAGGTGCCTTGGTATTGTTTTTCATTTTTAACCCCTTAACGACTGAGGACGTGCAGGGTACGTCCTCAGAAAAAAGGCAGTTAATGCCTGAGAACGTACCCTGCACGTCCTCAGTGTGGAAAGCAGCTGGAAGCGATCCTGCTCGCTTCCAGCTGCTTTCCGGTTATTGCAGTGATGCCTCGATATGGAGGCATCCTGCAATAACGTTTTTAAGTAATCCGGTGCAGAGAGAGCCACTCTGTGGCCCTCTCTGCACCGGAGATCGGTGGCTACCTGCGTTGGTGGGTGGGAGCCGGACCGGGAGGCGGGTGGCGGCCATCGATGGCCATGTGGATGTGAAGGGGGGCGGGATCATGGGCGGGGGTGGCTGGGGGCGCGCACGGGCGCGCACGCGTGCACGGGAGGGTGGGGGCGGGCGCGTGCACGGGGAGGGAGCGGGTGGGAACCGCTACACTACAGAAAATGGGAAATAAAAAATATATCAAAAATAAAATGTTAAACAATAAGCAAGGTGGTGGGGGTTAGTCTGTGGGGGGTGGGGGGGGGGGAAGCTACACTACAGAAAAAAAACAAAAAAAACAAAAAAAAAGCATTTTTTTATTGTAAACTGGGTACTGGCAGACAGCTGCCAGTACCCAAGATGGCCCCCAATAAGGCAGAGGGGAGGGTTAGAGAGCGGTTTTGGGGGGGATCAGGGAGGTTGGGGGCTAAGGGGGGGATCCTACACAGTAGCATATGTAAATATGCTAAAAAAAAAATTCATTTTTTTTTTAAAACCCTTTTATTTTAGTACTGGCAGACTTTCTGCCAGTACTTAAGATGGCGGGGACAATTGTGGGGTGGGGGAGGGAAGGGAGCTGTTTGGGAGGGATCAGGGGGTGGGATGTGTCAGATGGGAGGCTGATCTCTACACTAAAGCTAAAATTAACCCTGCAAGCTCACTACAAACTCCCTAATTAACCCTTTCACTGCTAGCCATAATACACGTGTGAGGCGCAACAGGATTTAGTGGCCTTCTAATTACCAGAAAGCAACGCCAAAGTCATATATGTCTGCTATTTCTGAACAAAGGGGATCCCAGACAAGCATTTACAACCATTTGTGCCATAATTGCACAAGCTGTTTGTAAATGATTTCAGTGAGAAACCTAAAATTGTGAAAAATTTTACGTTTTTTTTAATTTGATCGCATTTGGCGGTGAAATGGTGGCATGAAATATACCAAAATTGGCCTAGATCAATACTTTGGGATGTCTACAAAAAAAAATATATACATGTCAAGGGATATTCAGGGATTCCTGAAAGATATCAGTGTTCTAATGTAACTAGCGCTAATTTTGGAAAAAAATGGTTTGGAAATAGCAAAGTGCTACTTATATTTATGGCCCTATAACTTGCAAAAAAAGCAAAGAACATGTAAACATTGGGTATTTCTAAACTCAGGACAAAATTTAGAAACTATTTAGCATGGGTGTTTTTTGGTGGTTTTAGATATGTAACAGATTTTGGGGGTCAAAGTTAGAAAAAGTGTGTTTTTTTCCATTTTTCCTCATATTTTATCATTTTTTTATAGTAAATTATAAGATATGATGAAAATAATGGTATCTTTAGAAAGTCCATTTAATGGCGAGAAAAACGGTATATAATATGTGTGGGTACAGTAAATGAGTAAGAAGAAAATTACAGCTAAACACAAACACCGCAAAAATGTAAAAATAGCCTTGGTCCCAAACGGACAGAAAATGGAAAAGTGCTCTGGTCACTAAGGGGTTAATAATCATTGAAGTTGTTTTTCATGGGAGTCATTTTGGATTTGCTCCTGAGACTTGGAAATGTAGCTACTTTCTTATGGTCGGAGGATACACTCTTAAATTACCATTTCTGGCTAAATCAATTCTTTAATTCAAAATTAAATTTCAATTCAAATTGGAATGAGGTTATTGTTATAAGCTCACAGTAGCAAATAGCGCTCATAAAATTAGATCTCTGGTTAATTTTTATAACTGTGCCCCAATCGGCCCCAAAATAAGGTAAGATGTTGTTTTTATTAAATTGCTTTTATTAAAATAAATTGTTAAAATAATAACTGCTGAAAGCAGTTTTTAGGATTTAAAAGGAGCGGTGTGGGGTTTTAGAAAAAAAAAAAGGCTCTGAAAAGTGTCTTTACATTGCAGTCTATGGGGAACTGTGTGTTCGTTGTAAATATATATGTATATGCAATAGGTTCTCATGCCATGTTTTACTATATGAGAACGAAGCTCCCATTTTAACCTATGGAAGCGCGCTCAACTTGTAATCTAGCCCATAGTATTTCTAATGATTAAAGTGATAGATAGCAAGTTGGGCACTAAATGTTGATTTTAGCCATACAGGCTTATCCAGTTTAGCCTTAACCTAACATAGGGGGGTTGGAGACTAGGGGATGCACAGCTATTTTCAATCACTTTGACTAGGGCTATTGAAACATGCAGTTTTGTGACTTCTTTGTGTCTCTGTGAGCTAGTTGTTAACTCATTCAATTCAATCAGTGAGTTATATATTCTGTTAAAATTTAAAGATAAGTTCTTTTAATTGTTCAAATTCTATAATGTAAGATTTTTAGTGGAAATTAGTTGTATATATTTGCTGTTCCCAATTAAAATAACGGCAATGAATAAGAAAAAAAATATTTGGCTGAAATGAATGCCCAAATGAACAAAATTTGTCTGAACTGAACATTGGTAAGAATATAAAACAATTTTTTTTGGCCAAAACAAAACTCCTCTGCACATCTCTAGTACTCAATAACTTGCCCTTTCGTCATATTTTTTGCACTGATGCAGCTAAGGTAAACATTCAATGTATCAATAAAACCAGTGTCTCTCAGTTCTACTTCCGTAACAGGCCAGATTTAAACACCCTACCTGATCTATTCACTTGCTTACTCACTGTGACTGCCTCACCTGTGCTCAGGTAAGGAGATCCTTAGAGCCTGGCTGGTTAGTTACATTTGTGGACTGAAGCTGCTAAAGCCCCAGAGAAAGTGTATAGCACTGTGAAATGGTGTCATGGAGCCATGTGCCAGATATAGGGCCACAGTGCAATGTCACATAGAAACTATTCTATAATGAAATGTGCCAGGTAAAGTGTTATTTAACCAAGAAGGTTACAATTAAATGAGCCTGATAAGCTGTGAATGTGAAGTAAGAAGCAAAATGTGGTAACATGAATATTATGTCCCCTCATCATGTCTTTATTTGTTCCTAACATAAGTGACATAATATTAACAAACTATATGTGTGTGTGTTTTCTTTAACTTGTTTGCTTTATTATTTGTTGCTTTAATATTTCTAAAGATTTGTTGCATTTGGATTCAATACATTTAATTTTATACAGTATGTTGCAGTTGAGGTACTAAGGGCAAAAAAATTATGCCGGTAGGAGTATTTTCTATAAAGAGAAACAATAGGCTATACGACATGGGTCATTCTTTCTGGCTGACTGTTCCCTTCTATCTTTGTCACCTATGAAGCACAGTCTGTCTTTTCCACTGCAGGGTGACACTGTGACACAGACAAGACAACTCAGCTGAGCCTGTCTCTTCAATTGTGAATATTTCTGGGTTGAAGGTATTTTATCACTTATCAGGGACTCATGCAAATGCTTTTCGTCACAATGACAAGCTGCAGAACTCACCTGTCATGTATCCCTGCAGCACTGTGTCATAATGACAACTGCTGGAAGACATTGTCAGCTGGATGCTGTATCCTACCTCTAACATAGCACAATGGCTTATTTATCAGCCATTATTTCAGGTTTTTCTGTATGGAATGTTTCCTAGTGGGAGCTGGTGCTGCTAGGACATGAATTGACAATTGTCTGTGCTGAATATTTGTTAGTGGGAATCAGAGACCACTGTGATTTAAAATTTGCGCTGTGGGCAATGTGTTTAAAGAGAATGAAGCCTCTTTATAGAAACACAGAACCCTTTTCATTGTGTCTTTTTACAAAGCATATTTTAAACTTTACAAAGACTAGTTTAATATAATACAGATAATTGCTTGTTTATAAAAATAAATACTATGAGCATAAATATACCAATATTATTGCAGCAAATGGAGTAATCTAGCTTCATTATTTTAGTTTTCCTCCAGTCAATCACAATCTGTGCAGAGGTAGTGAATAAGTTTAAGGAGACATTGAAAAACATTTCATAGTGTGAATTAATTTGCAAATTTGGTGATCTGGGAGTGTTGTCCCAGAATGCAATCGACTATAATACACATATCAGTTCCTCCCCCTTTTCATTTAAATTTCAGTGGAAGAGCATTTTAATGTAATATATTTTATTTTCTCATGTAAGATGTATCGAGTCCATGGATTCATCCTTACTTGTTGGATATTCTCCTCCCCTACAGGAAGTGGCAGAGAGAGCACCCACAGCAGAGCTGCCTATATAGCTCCCCCCTTAGCTCCACCCCCCAGTCATTCTCTCTGCCTGCTTAACTGCTAGGAAGGGCAAAGAGGAGTGTGGTGACAAAAATGTTAGGTTTTTATTTTCTCAAGCAAAAGTTTGTTATTTTTAAATCGTACCGGTGTGTACTATTTACTCTCTGGCAGAAAAGGGATGAAGATTTCTGCAAGGAGGATGATGATCTTAGCATTTTGTAACTAAGATCCACTGCTGTTCTCACAAGGGCTGAAGAGTACAGGAAAACTTCAATTGGGGGAACAGTTTGCAGGCTAAACTGCATTAAGATATGTTCAGTCTATTTTTTTTCTAGACAGACTATGTTATTTCTAGAAAAGGCTGGCAATATCCCCATGAGGGAAGGGTAAGCTGTATTCAGACACTTGGATAGGAATTTCAGCTTGCATGAAGGGCTCATTAGTTACTGGTGACATTGTTTGGTTAAAGTGTTTTTGTTTATTCAGTGAATGATGCAATTATAACTTTTTTTTTGAAGGGACTAAAGGGGTCATTGTGGCTTTTTTTTTTGAGTTTTCTAACCCACATGGTTAATTTAGAGACACTCTAGTGTTTGTCTGTTAGGCCTC
Source organism: Bombina bombina (assembly GCF_027579735.1). NCBI lineage: Eukaryota > Metazoa > Chordata > Amphibia > Anura > Bombinatoridae > Bombina > Bombina bombina. The sequence continues at coordinate 1,018,590,109 of NC_069499.1, read as the reverse complement.
AAAACATTGAGTGAGGTGGGAGGGGCCTATTTTTGTGCCTCAGTTGTGCAGTTTCTTTTCCTCTGAGACTTCTAACTGCTTCTCCAGAGGTTCCTGCCATGTTTGAGGGCTGTAAAAGAAGTTTTTTCCCCCACAAATTGTTCTGAAGGGCAGGTAGGAGCCACAGCAGAACTGTGGCAAAGTGCTGAAAGTCTTTTTTTACTGGTTTTGATGTTTTTTCAATCCGGTTTTGCCATTAAGGGGTTAATTGTTTATTTGCATAGCTGTGCAAAGTTACTAAGGCTATATGATACTACTGTAAAAATTTTGTTATGTTTACTGGTTTTTTACACTGTTTTGTAGAACTGGTGCAGCTTTTTTTCTCTTAAAGGCACAGTACCGTTTTATTTCTAAGTGTTATTTACTTTGATTACAGTGTTTTCCAAGCTTGCTTGTTACATTACTAGCCTGTTTAACATGTCTGACACCAAGGGAAATCCTTGTTCAATATGTTTGGAAGCCATTGTGGTACCCCCTCTTAGAATGTGTCCCAATTGTACTGATATGTCCATAAACTATAAAGAACATATATTAGCACTTAAAAATAGAGCAATAGATGATTCTCAGTCAGAAGTAAATGAGGGTTTAGCATGTAGCTCTCCCCAAGTGTCACAACCAGTAACGCACACACAAGTGACGCCAAGTACCTCTAGTGCGTCAAATTCATTTATTTTACAATACATGGCCACAGTTATGAATACAACCTTCACAGAGGTTTTATCCTGACTGCCTGGTTTTCAAGGAAAGCGGGACAGCTCTGGGTTAAGGAAAAATGCTGAGCAGTCTGACGCTTTAGTAGCCGTATCTGATATGCCCTCACAATGCTCTGAAGTAGGGGTGAGGGATTTGTTATCTGAGGGAGAAATTTCTGATTAAGAAAAGTTGCTTCCTCAGACAGATTCTGATATGACGGCCTTTAAATTTAAGCTTGAACACCTCCGCTTATTGCTCAGGGAGGTATTAGCGGCTCTAGATGATTGTGACCCTATAGTGGTCCCACAGAAATTGTGTAAGATGGATAAATACTTAGAGGTTCCTGTTTACACTGATGTTTTTTTCCAGTCCCTAAGATGATTGTGAATATTATTGCTAAGGAGTGGGATAGACCAGGTATTCCGTTCATTCCCCCTCCTGTTTTTAAGAAAATGTTTCCCATATCTGACACCATGCGGGACTCGTGGCAGACAGTTCCTAAGGTGGAGGGAGCTATTTCTACTCTGTCTAAGCGTACAACTATACCTATTGAAGTCAGTTGTGCTTTCAAAGATCGTGTGGATAAAAAATTAGAGGGTCTCCTGAAGAAAATGTTTGTTCATCAAGGTTTTCTTCTTCAACCTATTGCGTGCATTGTTCCTGCAACTACTGCAGCTGCTTTCTGGTTTGAGGCTCTAGAAGAGGCTCTTCAGATGGAGACTCCATTAGAAGAATTTTTGGACAGAATTTAGGCCCTTAAATTGGCTAATTCTTTTATTACAGATGCCGCTTTTCAACTGGCTAAATTAGCGGCAAAGAATTCAGGTTTTGCCATTTTAGCACGCAGGGCGTTATGGCTTAAATCCTGGTCTGCTGATGTGTCATCTAAAACTAAACTTTTGAACATCCCTTTCAAAGGAAAGACCTTATTCGGGCCTGAACTGAAAGAGATTATTTCAGACATCACTGGAGGGAAAGGTCATGCCCTCCCTCAGGATAGATCAAATAAGATGTGGACCAAATAAAATAATTTTCGTTCCTTTTGGAATTTCAAGAGGTCCCGCTTCAGCTTCCTCTGCTGCAAAGCAAGAGGGGTTTTTTGCCCAATCCAAGTCAGTCTGGAGACCTAACCAGGCTTGGAACAAGGGTAAACAGGCCAAGAAGCCTGCAGCTGCCTCTAAGAAAGCATGAAGGGGTAGCCCCCGATCCAGGACCGGATCTAGTAGGGGGCAGACTCTCTCTCTTCACTCAGGCTTGGGCAAGAGATGTTCACGATCCCTGGGTTTTAGAAATTGTGTCCCAGGGATATTTTCTGGAATTCAAAGGCTCTCTTCCAAGGGGGACTTTTCACATTTCTCAATTGTCTGTAAACAGACAAAGAGAGAGGCGTTCTTATGCTATGTAGAAGACCTACATACCATGGGGGTGATCCGCCCAGTCCCAAAAGAGGAACAGGGGCTAGGTTTTTACTCAAACCTGTTTATGGTTTCCAAAAAAGAGGGAACTTTCAGATCAATCTTGGATCTCAACATTCTAAACAAGTTCCTCAAAGTTCCATCATTCAAGATGGAGACTATTCGGTCTATTCTACCTCTGATCCAGGAGGGTCAATATATGACCACCGTGGACTTAAAGGATGCGTATCTACACATCCCTATTCACAGAATTTTCACAAGGGTGCTAGGGTCCCTTCTGGTGGTTCTACGACCACGGGGCATAGCAGTGGCGCCTTATGTAGACGGCATCTTATTTCAGGCGTCAACTTTCCAGCTAGCCAAGTCTCACATGGACATTGTGTTGGCTTTTCTGAGATCTCACGGGTGGACGGTGAACATAAAAGAGTTCTTATAAGAGTTTCCTTCCTAGGGAGTCTGGTAGACTCGGTAGAAATGAAAATATTTCTGATGGCGGTCAGAAAATCAAAGCTCTTAACCACTTGCCGAGCTATTCATTCCATTCCTCGGCCATCAGTGGCTCAGTATATGGAGGTAATTGGACTCATGGTAGCAGCAATGGACATAGTTCCTTTTGCCCGCCTACACCTCAGACCACTACATCTATGCATGCTCAAACAGTGGAATGGGGATTTTGCAGATTCTCAGGACAACCTGTCTCAGGGAATGTGTTTCCGCAGGCCAGAGTGGCTCATTGTAACGACAGATACCAGCCTGCTAGGCTGGGATGCAGTCTGGACCTCCCTGAAAGCACAGGGCTTATGGTCTTGGGAGGAATCTCTTCTCCCGATAAATATTCTAGAACTGAGAGCGATATTCAATGCACTTCAGGCGTGGCCTCAGCTTGCTGCGGCCAAATTCATCAGGTTTCAGTCGGACAACATCATGACTGTAGTTTATATCAATCATCAAGGAGGAACAAGGAGTTCTCTAGCGATGATGGAGGTAACCAAAATAATCCGATGGGCAGAGGATCACTCTTGCCATCTCTCAGCATCCACATCCCAGGAGTAGAGAACTGGGAGGCGGATTTCCTAAGTCATTAGACTTTTCATCTGGGGGAGTGGGAACTCCATCCGGAGGTATTTGCCCAGCTGATTCAGCTATGGGGCACACCAGAATTGGATCTGATGGCGTCCCGTCAGAATGCCAAACTTTCTCGTTACGGGTCCAGGTCCCGGGATCCCAAGGCGGTACTGATAGATGCTCTAGCAGTGCCTTGGTCCTTCAATCTGGCCTATGTATTTCCTCTCCTTCTACGTCTGGTTGCCAGAATAAAGCAGGAGAGAGCTTCAGTGATTCTGATAGCACCTGCGTGGCCACGCAGGACTTGGTATGCAGACCTAGTGGACATGTCCTCGGTTCTACCATGGACTCTGCAGGACCATCTAATCCAAGGTCTGTTCACGCATCCAAATCTAATTTCTCTGCGTCTGAATGCTTGGAGATTGAACGCCTGATTCTATCAAAGTGTGGTTTCTCTGAGTCGGTCATTGATACCCTGATTCAGGCTAGAAAGCCTGTCACCAGGAAGATCTATCATAAGATTTGGCGCAAATATCTTTATTGGTGTGAATCCAAAGGTTACTTGTGGAGTAAGATTAGGATTCCTAGAATATTGTCTTTTCTCAAAGAAGGTTTGGAGAAGGGATTATCAGATAGTTCCTTATAAGGACAAATATCTGTTTCTTTCATGTAATTAGCAAGAGTCCATGAGCTAGTGACGTATGGGATATACATTCCTACCAGGAGGGGCAAAGTTTCCCAAACCTCAAAATGCCTACAAATACACCCCTCACCACACCCACAAATCAGTTTTACAAACTTTGCCTCCTATGGAGGTGGTGAAGTAAGTTTGTGCTAGATTCTACGTTGATATGCGTTCGACGTTCGAGCATTTAGTCAGGCTTTGGTCAGAATCAAGCCTGTATTTAAACCTGTTGCTCCGCCATGGAGCCTAAATGTAGTTCTTAAAGTTCTTCAAGGGGTTCCCTTTGAACCTATGCATTTCATGGATATTAAGCTTCTATCTTGGAAAGTTTTGTTTTTAGTAGCTATCTCTTCGGCTCGAAGAGTTTCTGAGCTATATGCTTTACAGTGTGATTCCCCTTATCTTATTTTCCATGCAGATAAGATGGTTTTGCGTACCAAACCTGGGTTTCTTCCTAAGGTTGTTTCTTATAAGAATATCAATCAAGAGATTGTTGTTCCTTCACTGTGTCCTAATCCTTCTTCAAAGAAGGAACGTCTGTTGCACAATCTTGATGTGGTTCGTGCTTTAACATTCTACTTACAAGCAACTAAAGATTTCCGTCAAACATCTTCATTGCTTGTTGTTTATTCTGGTAAGCGGAGAGGTCAGAAGGCTACGGCTACCTCTCTTTCCTTTTGGCTGAAAAGCATCATCCGTTTGGCTTATGAGACTGCTGGCCAACAGTCTTCTGAAAGAATTACTGCTAATTCTACTAGAGCTGTGGCTTCCACATGGCTTTTAAAAATGAGGCTTCTGTTAAACAGATTTGTAATGCGGCGACTTGGTCTTCGTTTCATACTTTTTCCAAATTTTCCAAATTTGATACTTTTGCTTCTTCGGAGGCTATTTTTGGGAGAAAGGTTCTACAAGCAGTGGTGCCTTCCGTTTAAGGTCCCTGTCTTGTCCCTCCCTTCATCCGTGTCCTAAAGCTTTGGTATTGGTATCCCACAAGTAAGGATGAATCCGTGGACTCAATACATTTTACAAGAGAAAACATAATTTATGCTTACCTGATAAATTTATTTCTCTTGTGATGTATCGAGTCCACGGCCCGCCCTGTTTATTAAGACAGGCATATATATTTTTATTTTTAAACTTTCAGTCACCACTGCACCCTATAGTTTCTCCTTTTTCTTCCTAGCCTTCGGTCGAATGACTGGGGGGTGGAGCTAAGGGGGGAGCTATATAGGCAGCTCTGCGGTGAGTGCTCTCTCTGCCACTTCCTGTAGGGGAGGAGAATATCCCACAAGTAAGGATGAATCCGTGGACTCGATACATCACAAGAGAAATAAATTTATCAGGTTAACATAAATTATGTTTTTTACATTGCTCAAATTACAATTAGTGAGTTATAAGAGCGCTAAAAAAGTTAGTGTTACAATAAAAGTATATGCAAACACATATATAGTCTACTAAATAAAGTATTTCCCTCATATACATACATAAACATTTGTTTTTATTAAAATAAATGTTTAAAAGTGTTTTAAAGGGATAAGGTACAACAAGGTGTTGGATTGGGTGGAGATCAAAGGTATATATGTATGTTTGTGTGCACATGCAAATATATACACACACTTATTATTTTTAAAAAAAATCTATCTATTTAAATAAAAATATTTTATGCTAAACGAGGAAAAAAACAATTTCTTCTATTTTTTAACGCAGCTTTGGCTTAGCGCACACCTTCAGGTTCTGCACCTTGGGGTTAATGCTCAAATGAAATCCAGGACCTGAGTTTTGTAACGCACCTCCAGATTTTAGCGAGTCTGAGGCTTTCACTTGAGCGCAACCATTTCATTTTCAACTTGTAATATGATCGCAAGTATTAGAGCACTATTGACTCAACTTGAGAGGTGGTAGTGCTCTACAAAGTTAATATTTTTGTGCTCCACTTGTAATCTAGGTCTTATTATTTTAAATACTAACAAAAAATTGTGAAGGCAGATTGCAACAAACAATTGTAGCTAATGTATTATTATGACAAATAATTGATAATACTAATAATAATGATGATGATGTCAGATTAGTATAATTTATTTAATATTTTGATTTAAGAAAATATAGTAATCATATACACAGAAAATGATTCAAATTTGAAATCTAGCTTTTGTAAATGTAAATATTTCATAACATTTTAGTGATTATAATGTAACAAAACGGACTATAATCTAGATGTGATTACCTGTAAATGTCAAATTCCCCATGCATGTGATCGCACATTAAAGGGACATAAAGCCTAAAATAATTTATTTCATGATTCAGATAAAACAATTTTAAAATTCTTTCTAATTTACTTCTATTGATCAAATTTTCTGTTTTCTTGTTATTATTTGTTGAAAAGCAGGAAGGTAATTTCAGGAGTGTGCACGTGTCTGCAGCACTATATATCGCAGCAGTTTGGCAACAATGTTATACATTAGTATGAGCACTAGATGGCAGCACTATTTCCTGTCATGTAGTGCTCCAGACATGTGCACGCTACCTATCTAGATATCTCTTCAACAAAGAATAACATGAGAACAAAGGAAATTTGATAATAGATGTAAATTGGAAACTTTCTCTGTCTGAATTATGAAAGAAGAATTTTGGGTTTCATGCTCCTTTAAGAGTTTTGCACAATCTGATTTTTCCTTTCAAAGTGAAATGTTACAGATCCATTGTGTGATCTGGAGAGCAGACTTAAAATGATGGCCTCTAGTTATCAAGCTGTCAACCTCAAATACGCTGGAATTCCGCAGCGTATTTGTGGCGAGGCTGATTTGCTGTAGTTATCAAGCACTACACACCGGCAAAAGTAGAATTTAGTGACGTAAGCAACGATCCACCGGACTCAGTCCGACACAGATCGATTCTTACGTCACTCCAGATGTTCCGAACGCAAGTTCGGCACAATCTGACTACTTTTGTGAGTTATCAAAAAACTAGCAGGTACGCTCGGCACTTTTCCGGCCCAGCGTACCTGGTTTTCAATCCGCCGCCCTGGAGGTGGCGGATCCCATAGGAATCAATCAGTCTGACCATAGCGAAAGTTCATGTTCGCTGCTGCCCAACATCCCATTGATTCCTATGGGAAGTGTGTACACCTAACACCCTAACATGTACCCCGAGTCTAAACACCCCTAATCTGCCCCCCTACACCGCCGCCACCTATATTAAACATGTTAACCCCTAAACCGCCACTCCCGGACCCCGCCGCAACTATAATAAATATGTTAACCCCTAAACCGCCGCTCCCGGACCCCGCCGCAACTATAATAAATATGTTAACCCATAAACCGCAGCTCCAGGACCCTGCCGCCACCTACATAATACCTATTAACCCCTATCCTGCCCCCCCTACACCGCCGCCACCTATAATAAAATTATTAACCCCTAAACCTAAGTTTACCCTAACACCCCTCTAACTTAAATATTAATTAAATACATCTAAATAAATATTATTCTTATTAACTAAATTAATCCTATTTAAAACTAAATTTCTTTCATGTAATTAGCAAGAGTCCATGAGCTAGTGACGTATGGGATATACATTCCTACCAGTAGGGGCAAAGTTTCCCAAACCTTAAAATGCCTATAAATACACCCCTCACCACACCCACAATTCAGTTTTACAAACTTTGCCTCCTATGGAGGTGGTGAAGTAAGTTTGTGCTAGATTCTACGTTGATATGCGCTCCGCAGCAGGTTGGAGCCCGGTTTTCCTCTCAGTGTGCAGTGAATGTCAGAGGGATGTGAGGAGAGTATTGCCTGTTTGAATTCAATGATCTCCTTCTACGGGGTCTATTTCATAAGGTTCTCTGTTATCGGTCGTAGAGATTCATCTCTTACCTCCCTTTTCAGATCGACGATATACTCTTATAAATATACCATTACCTCTGCTGATTTTCGTTTCAGTACTGGTTTGGCTTTCTACAAACATGTAGATGAGTGTCCTGGGGTAAGTAAGTCTTATTTTCTGTGACACTCTAAGCTATGGTTGGGCACTTTTTTAATAAAGTTCTAAATATATGTATTCAAACATTTATTTGCCTTGACTCAGGATGTTCAACATTCCTTATTTTCAGACAGTCAGTTTCATATTTGGGATAATGCATTTGAATCAAATATTTTTCTTACCTTAAAGATTTGACTATTTTCCCTGTGGGCTGTTAGGCTCGCGGGGGCTGAAAATGCTTCATTTTATTGCGTCATTTTTGGCACGGACTTTTCTTTCATGTAATTAACAAGAGTCCATGAGCTAGTGACGTATGGGATATACATTCCTACCAGGAGGGGCAAAGTTTCCCAAAACTTAAAATGCCCATAAATACACCCCTCACCACACCCACAAATCAGTTTTACAAACTTTGCCTCCAAGGGAGGTGGTGAAGTAAGTTTGTGCTAGATTCTACGTTGATATGCGCTCCGCAGCAAGTTGGAGCCCGGTTTTCCTCTCAGCGTGCAGTGAATGTCAGAGGGATGTGAAGAGAGTATTGCCTATTGAATGCAGTGATCTCCTTCTACGGGGTCTATTTCATAAGGTTCTCTGTTATCGGTCGTAGAGATTCATCTCTTACCTCCCTTTTCAGATCGACGATATACTCTTATATTTACCATTTCCTCTACTGATTCTCGTTTCAGTACTGGTTTGGCTTTCTACAAACATGTAGATGAGTGTCCTGGGGTAAGTAAGTCTTATTTTCTGTGACACTCTAAGCTATGGTTGGGCACTTTATTTATAAAGTTCTAAATATATGTATTCAAACATTTATTTGCCTTGACTCAGAATGTTCAACTTTCCTTATTTCCAGACAGTCAGTTTCATATTTGGGATTATGCATTGAATTATCATATTTTTTCTTACCTCAAAAATTTGACTTTTTTCCCTGTGGGCTGTTAGGCTCGCGGGGGCTGAAAATGCTTCATTTTATTGCGTCATTCTTGGCGCGGACTTTTTTGGCGCAAAAATTCTTTTCCGTTTCCGGCGTCATACGTGTCGCCGGAAGTTGCGTCATTTTTTGACGTTATTTTGCGCCAAAAATGTCGGCGTTCCGGATGTGGCGTCATTTTTGGCGCCAAAAGCATTTAGGCGCCAAATAATGTGGGCGTCTTATTTGGCGCTAAAAAATATGGGCGTCGCTTTTGTCTCCACATTATTTCAGTCTCATTTTTCATTTGCTTCTGGTTGCTAGAAGCTTGATGTTTGGCATTTTTTCCCATTCCTGAAACTGTCTTATAAGGAATTTGATCTATTTTGCTTTATATGTTGTTTTTTCTCTTACATATTGCAAGATGTCTCACGTTGCATCTGAGCCAGAAGATACTACAGGAAAACCACTGCCTGCTGGATCTACCAAAGCTAAGTGTATCTGCTGTAAACTTTTGGTAGCTATTCCTCCAGCTGTTGTTTGTAATAATTGTCATGACAAACTTGTTAAAGCAGATAATATTTCCTTTAGTGATGTACCATTGCCTGTTGCAGTTCCCTCAACATCTAAGGTGCAGAATGTTCCTGATAACATAAGAGATTTTGTTTCTGAATCCATAAAGAAGGCTTTGTCTGTTATTTCTCCTTCTAGTAAACGTAAAAAGTCTTTTAAATCTTCTCTCTCTACAGATGAATTTTTAAATGAACACCATCATTCTGATTCTTTGGACTCTTCTGGTTCAGAGGATTCTATCTCAGAGATTGATGCTGATAAATCTTCATATTTATTTAAGATGGAATTTATTCGCTCTTTACTTAAAGAAGTACTAATTGCTTTAGAAATAGAGGATTCTAGTCCTCTTGATACTAATTCTATACGTTTGGATAAGGTTTTTAAAGCTCCTGCGGTTATTCCAGAAGTCTTTCCTGTTCCTAATGCTATTTCTGCTGTAATTTCCAAGGAATGGGATAAATTGGGTAATTCATTTACTCCTTCTAAACGTTTTAAGCAATTATATCCTGTTCCGCCTGACAGGTTAGAAATTTGGGACAAAATCCCTAAAGTTGATGGGGCTATTTCTACCCTTGCTAAACGTACTACCATTCCTACGTCAGATGGTACCTCGTTTAAGGATCCTTTAGATAGAAAAATTGAATCTTTTCTAAGAAAAGCTTATCTATGTTCAGGTAATCTTCTTAGACCTGCTATATCATTGGCTGATGTTGCTGCAGCTTCAACTTTTTGGTTGGAAACTCTAGCGCAACAAGTAACAAATCGTGATTCTCATGATATTATTATTCTTCTCCAGCATGCTAATAATTTCATCTGTGATGCCATTTTTGATATTATTAGAGTTGATGTTAGGTTTATGTCTCTGGCTATCTTAGCCAGAAGAGCTTTATGGCTTAAGACCTGGAATGCTGATATGGCTTCTAAATCAACTCTACTTTCCATTTCTTTCCAGGGAAACAAATTATTTGGTTCTCAGTTGGATTCTATTATTTCAACTGTTACTGGTGGGAAAGGAACTTTTTTACCACAGGATAAAAAGTCTAAAGGTAAAAACAGGGCTAACAATCGTTTTCGTTCCTTTCGTTTCAACAAAGAACAAAAGCCTGATCCTTCGTCCTCAGGAGCAGTTTCAGTTTGGAAACCATCTCCAGTCTGGAATAAATCCAAGCCTGCTAGAAAGGCAAAGCCTGCTTCTAAGTTCACATGAAGGTACGGCCCTCATTCCAGTTCAGCTGGTAGGGGGCAGGTTACGTTTTTTCAAAGAAATTTGGATCAATTCTGTTCACAATCTTTGGATTCAGAACATTGTTTCAGAAGGGTACAGAATTGGTTTCAAGATGAGACCTCCTGCAAAGAGATTTTTTCTTTCCCATGTCCCAGTAAATCCAGTGAAAGCTCAAGCATTTCTGAATTGTGTTTCAGATCTAGAGTTGGCTGGAGTAATTATGCCAGTTCCAGTTCCGGAACAGGGGATGGGGTTTTATTCAAATCTCTTCATTGTACCAAAGAAGGAGAATTCCTTCAGACCAGTTCTGGATCTAAAATTATTGAATCGTTATGTAAGGATACCAACGTTCAAGATGGTAACTGTAAGGACTATATTGCCTTTTGTTCAGCAAGGGAATTATATGTCCACAATAGATTTACAGGATGCATATCTGCATATTCCGATTCATCCAGATCATTATCAGTTCCTGAGATTCTCTTTTCTAGACAAGCATTACCAATTTGTGGCTCTACCGTTTGGCCTTGCTACAGCTCCAAGAATTTTCACAAAGATTCTCGGTGCCCTTCTGTCTGTAATCAGAGAACAGGGTATTGTGGTATTTCCTTATTTGGACGATATCTTGGTACTTGCTCAGTCTTTACATTTAGCAGAGTCTCATACGAATCGACTTGTGTTGTTTCTTCAAGATCATGGTTGGAGGATCAATTTACCAAAAAGTTCTTTGATTCCTCAAACAAGGGTAACCTTTCTGGGTTTTCAGATAGATTCAGTGTCCATGACTCTGTCTTTAACAGACAAGAGACGTCTAAAATTGATTACAGCTTGTCGAAACCTTCAGTCTCAATCATTCCCTTCGGTAGCCTTATGCATGGAAATTCTAGGTCTTATGACTGCTGCATCGGACGCGATCCCCTTTGCTCGTTTTCACATGCGACCTCTTCAGCTCTGTATGCTGAACCAATGGTGCAGGGATTACACGAAGATATATCAATTAATATCTTTAAAACCGATTGTTCGACACTCTCTAACGTGGTGGACAGATCACCTTCGTTTAATTCAGGGGGCTTCTTTTGTTCTTCCGACCTGGACTGTAATTTCAACAGATGCAAGTCTCACAGGTTGGGGAGCTGTGTGGGGATCTCTGACGGCACAAGGAGTTTGGGAATCTCAGGAGGTGAGATTACCGATCAATATCTTGGAACTCCGTGCAGTTTTCAGAGCTCTTCAGTTTTGGCCTCTTCTGAAGAGAGAATCGTTCATTTGTTTTCAGACAGACAATGTCACAACTGTGGCATACATCAATCATCAAGGAGGGACTCACAGTCCTCTGGCTATGAAAGAAGTATCTCGAATTTTGGTTTGGGCGGAATCCAGCTCCTGTCTAATCTCTGCGGTTCATATCCCAGGTGTAGACAATTGGGAAGCGGTTTATCTCAGTCGCCAAACGTTGCATCCGGGCGAATGGTCTCTTCACCCAGAGGTATTTCTTCAGATTGTTCAAATGTGGGGGCTCCCAGAGATAGATCTGATGGCCTCTCATCTAAACAAGAAACTTCCCAGGTATCTGTCCAGATCCCGGGATCCTCAGGCGGAGGCAGTGGATGCATTATCACTTCCTTGGAAGTATCATCCTGCCTATATCTTTCCGCCTCTAGTTCTTCTTCCAAGAGTAATCTCCAAGATTCTGAGGGAATGCTCGTTTGTTCTGCTAATAGCTCCGGCATGGCCTCACAGGTTTTGGTATGCGGATCTTGTCCGGATGGCATCTTGCCAACCATGGACTCTTCCGTTAAGACCAGACCTTCTGTCACAAGGTCCTTTTTTCCATCCGGATCTGAAATCCTTAAATTTAAAGGTATGGAGATTGAACGCTTGATTCTTGGTCAAAGAGGTTTCTCTGACTCCGTGATTAATACTATGTTACAGGCTCGTAAATCTGTATCTCGAGAGATATATTATAGAGTCTGGAAGACTTATATTTCTTGGTGTCTTTCTCATCATTTTTCTTGGCATTCTTTTAGAATACCGAGAATTTTACAGTTTCTTCAGGATGGTTTAGATAAGGGTTTGTCCGCAAGTTCTTTGAAAGGACAAATCTCCGCTCTTTCTGTTCTTTTTCACAGAAAGATTGCTATTCTTCCTGATATTCATTGTTTTGTACAAGCTTTGGTTCGTATAAAACCTGTCATTAAGTCAATTTCTCCTCCTTGGAGTTTGAATTTGGTTCTGGGAGCTCTTCAAGCTCCTCCGTTTGAACCTATGCATTCATTGGACATTAAATTACTTTCTTGGAAAGTTTTGTTCCTTTTGGCCATCTCTTCTGCTAGAAGAGTTTCTGAATTATCTGCTCTTTCTTGTGAGTCTCCTTTTCTGATTTTTCATCAGGATAAGGCGGTGTTGCGAACTTCTTTTGAATTTTTACCTAAAGTTGTGAATTCCAACAACATTAGTAGAGAAATTGTGGTTCCTTCATTATGTCCTAATCCTAAGAATTCTAAGGAGAAATCGTTGCATTCTTTGGATGTTGTTAGAGCTTTGAAATATTATGTTGAAGCTACGAAATCTTTCCGTAAGACTTCTAGTCTATTTGTTATCTTTTCCGGTTCTAGGAAAGGCCAGAAAGCTTCTGCCATTTCTTTGGCATCTTGGTTGAAATCTTTAATTCATCTTGCCTATGTTGAGTCGGGTAAAATTCCGCCTCAGAGAATTACAGCTCATTCTACTAGGTCAGTATCTACTTCCTGGGCGTTTAGGAATGAAGCTTCGGTTGACCAGATCTGCAAAGCAGCAACTTGGTCCTCTTTGCATACTTTTACTAAATTCTACCATTTTGATGTATTTTCTTCTTCTGAAGCAGTTTTTGGTAGAAAAGTTCTTCAGGCAGCGGTTTCAGTTTGAATCTTCTGCTTATGTTTTTTGTTAAACTTTATTTTGGGTGTGGATTATTTTCAGCAGGAATTGGCTGTCTTTATTTTATCCCTCCCTCTCTAGTGACTCTTGTGTGGAAAGATCCACATCTTGGGTAGTCATTATCCCATACGTCACTAGCTCATGGACTCTTGTTAATTACATGAAAGAAAACATAATTTATTTAAGAACTTACCTGATAAATTCATTTCTTTCATATTAACAAGAGTCCATGAGGCCCACCCTTTTTTGTGGTGGTTATGATTTTTTTGTATAAAGCACAATTATTCCAATTCCTTATTTTATATGCTTCGCACTTTTTTTCTTATCACCCCACTTCTTGGCTATTCGTTAAACTGATTTGTGGGTGTGGTGAGGGGTGTATTTATGGGCATTTTAAGGTTTGGGAAACTTTGCCCCTCCTGGTAGGAATGTATATCCCATACGTCACTAGCTCATGGACTCTTGTTAATATGAAAGAAATGAATTTATCAGGTAAGTTCTTACATAAATTATGTTTTTTGGCGCAAAAAATCTTTTCTGTTTCCGGCGTCATACGTGTCGCCGGAAGTTGCGTCATTTTTGACGTTCTTTTGCGCCAAACAATGTCGGCGTTCCGGACGTGGCGTCATTTTTGGCGCCAAAAGCATTTAGGCGCCAAATAATGTGGGTGTCTAATTTGGCGCTAAAAAAATATGGGCGTCGCTTTTTGTCTCCACATTATTTAAGTCTCATTATTTATTGCTTCTGGTTGCTAGAAGCTTGTTCACTGGCATTTTTTCCCATTCCTGAAACTTTCATTTAAGGAATTTGATCAATTTTGCTTTATATGTTGTTTTTTCTCTTACATATTGCAAGATGTCTCACGTTGCATCTGAGTCAGAAGATACTTCAGGAAAATCGCTGTCTGGTGCTGGAACTACCAAAGCTAAGTGTATCTGCTGTAAACTTTTGGTAGCTATTCCTCCAGCTGTTGTTTGTATTAATTGTCATGACAAACTTGTTAATGCAGATAATATTTCCTTTAGTAATGTACCATTACCTGTTGCAGTTCCATCAACATCTAATGTTCAGAATGTTCCTGATAACATAAGATATTTTGTTTCTGAATCCATCAAGAAGGCTATGTCTGTTATTCCTCCTTCTAGTAAACATAAAAAATCTTTTAAAACTTCTCTTTATACAGATGAATTTTTAAATGAACATCATCATTCTGATTCTAATGACTCTTCTGGTTCAGAGGATTCTGTCTCAGAGATTGATGCTGATAAATCTTCATATTTATTTAAAATGGAATTTATTCGTTCTTTACTTAAAGAAGTACTAATTGCTTTAGAAATTGAGGATTCTGGTCCTCTTGATACTAAATCTAAACGTTTAGATAAGGTCTTTAAATCTCCTGTGGTTATTCCAGAAGTTTTTCCTGTTCCTGGTGCTATTTCTGAAGTAATTTCCAGAGAATGGAATAATTTGGGTAATTCATTTACTCCTTCTAAACGTTTTAAGCAATTATATCCTGTGCCGTCTGACAGATTAGAATTTTGGGACAAAATCCCTAAAGTTGATGGGGCTATTTCTACCCTTGCTAAACGTACTACTATTCCTACGTCAGATGGTACTTCGTTTAAGGATCCTTTAGATAGGAAAATTGAATCCTTTCTAAGAAAAGCTTATCTGTGTTCAGGTAATCTTCTTAGACCTGCTATATCATTGGCTGATGTTGCTGCAGCTTCAACTTTTTGGTTGGAAACTTTAGCGCAACAAGTAACAGATCATGATTCTCATAATATTATTATTCTTCTTCAACATGCTAATAATTTTATCTGTGATGCCATTTTTGATATTATCAGAGTTGATGTCAGGTTTATGTCTCTAGCTATTTTAGCTAGAAGAGCTTTATGGCTTAAAACTTGGAATGCTGATATGTCTTCTAAATCAACTCTACTTTCCATTTCTTTCCAGGGTAACAAATTATTTGGTTCTCAGTTGGATTCTATTATCTCAACTGTTACTGGTGGGAAAGGAACTTTTTTACCACAGGATAAAAAATCTAAGGGTAAAAACAGGGCTAATAATCGTTTTCGTTCCTTTCGTTTCAACAAAGAAGAAAAGCCTGATCCTTCATCCTCAGGAGCAGTTTCAGTTTGGAAACCATCTCCAGTCTGGAATAAATCCAAGCCTTCTAGAAAAGCAAAGCCAGCTTCTAAGTCCACATGAAGGTGCGGCCCTCATTCCAGCTCAGCTGGTAGGGGGCAGGTTACGTTTTTTCAAAGAAATTTGGATCAATTCTGTTCACAATCTTTGGATTCAGAACATTGTTTCAGAAGGGTACAGAATTGGTTTCAAGATAAGACCTCCTGCAAAGAGATTTTTTCTTTCCCGTGTCCCAGTAAATCCAGTGAAAGCTCAAGCATTTCTGAAATGTGTTTCAGATCTAGAGTTGGCTGGAGTAATTATGCCAGTTCCAGTTCTGGAACAGGGGATGGGGTTTTATTCAAATCTCTTCATTGTACCAAAGAAGGAGAATTCCTTCAGACCAGTTCTGGATCTAAAAATATTGAATCGTTATGTAAGGATACCAACGTTCAAAATGGTAACTGTAAGGACTATCTTGCCTTTTGTTCAGCAAGGGCATTATATGTCCACAATAGATTTACAGGATGCATATCTGCATATTCCGATTCATCCAGATCATTATCAGTTCCTGAGATTCTCTTTTCTGGACAAGCATTACCAGTTTGTTGCTCTGCCGTTTGGCCTAGCTACAGCTCCAAGAATTTTTACAAAGGTTCTCGGTGCCCTTCTGTCTGTAATCAGAGAACAGGGTATTGTGGTATTTCCTTATTTGGACGATATCTTGGTACTTGCTCAGTCTTTACATTTAGCAGAATCTCATACGAATCGACTTGTGTTGTTTCTTCAAGATCATGGTTGGAGGATCAATTCACTAAAAAGTTCATTGATTCCTCAGACAAGGGTAACCTTTCTGGGTTTCCAGATAGATTCAGTGTCCATGACTCTGTCTTTGACAGACAAGAGACGTCTAAAATTGATTTCAGCTTGTCGAAACCTTCAGTCACAATCATTCCCTTCGGTAGCCTTATGCATGGAAATTCTAGGTCTTATGACTGCTGCATCGGACGCGATCCCCTTTGCTCGTTTTCACATGCGACCTCTTCAGCTCTGTATGCTGAATCAATGGTGCAGGGATTACACAAATATATCTCAAATAATATCTTTAAAACCGATTGTACGACACTCTCTAACGTGGTGGACAGATCACCATCGTTTAATTCAGGGGGCTTCTTTTGTTCTTCCGACCTGGACTTTAATTTCAACAGATGCAAGTCTCACAGGTTGGGGAGCTGTGTGGGGATCTCTGACGGCACAAGGAGTTTGGGAATCTCAGGAGGTGAGATTACCGATCAATATTTTGGAACTCCGTGCAATTTTCAGAGCTTTTCAGTCTTGGCCTCTTCTGAAGAGAGAATCGTTCATTTGTTTTCAGACAGACAATGTCACAACTGTGGCATACATCAATCATCAAGGAGGGACTCACAGTCCTCTGGCTATGAAAGAAGTATCTCGAATTCTGGTTTGGGCGGAATCCAGCTCCTGTCTAATCTCTGCGGTTCATATCCCAGGTATAGACAATTGGGAAGCGGATTATCTCAGTCGCCAAACGTTGCATCCGGGCGAATGGTCTCTTCACCCAGAGGTATTTCTTCAGATTGTTCAAATGTGGGAGCTTCCAGAAATAGATCTGATGGCGTCTCATCTAAACAAGAAACTTCCCAGGTATCTGTCCAGATCCCGGGATCCTCAGGCGGAAGCAGTGGATGCATTATCACTTCCTTGGAAGTATCATCCTGCCTATATCTTTCCGCCTCTAGTTCTTCTTCCAAGAGTAATCTCCAAGATTCTGAAGGAATGCTCGTTTGTTCTGCTGGTAGCTCCGGCATGGCCTCACAGGTTTTGGTATGCGGATCTTGTCCGGATGGCCTCTTGCCATCCGTGGACTCTTCCGCTAAGACCAGACCTTCTGTCGCAAGGTCCTTTTTTCCATCAGGATCTCAAATCCTTAAATTTAAAGGTATGGAGATTGAACGCTTGATTCTTGGTCAAAGAGGTTTCTCTGACTCTGTGATTGATACTATATTACAGGCTCGTAAATCTGTATCCAGAGAGATATATTATAGAGTCTGGAAGACTTATATTTCTTGGTGTCTTTCTCATCATTTTTCTTGGCATTCTTTTAGAATTCCGAGAATTTTACAGTTTCTTCAGGATGGTTTAGATAAAGGTTTATCCGCAAGTTCTTTGAACGGACAAATCTCTGCTCTTTCTGTTCTTTTTCACAGAAATATTGCTAATCTTCCTGATATTCATTGTTTTGTACAAGCTTTGGTTCGTATAAAACCTGTCATTAAGTCAATTTCTCCTCCTTGGAGTTTGAATTTGGTTCTGGGGGCTCTTCAAGCTCCTCCGTTTGAACCTATGCATTCATTGGACATTAAATTACTTTCTTGGAAAGTTTTGTTCCTTTTGGCGATCTCTTCTGCCAGAAGAGTCTCTGAATTATCTGCTCTTTCTTGTGAGTCTCCTTTTCTGATTTTTCATCAGGATAAGGCGGTGTTGCGAACTTCTTTTGAATTTTTACCTAAGGTTGTGAATTCCAACAACATTAGTAGAGAAATTGTGGTTCCTTCATTATGTCCTAATCCTAAGAATTCTAAGGAGAAATCGTTGCATTCTTTGGATGTTGTTAGAGCTTTGAAATATTATGTTGAAGCTACTAAGTCTTTCCGAAAGACTTCTAGTCTATTTGTTATCTTTTCCGGTTCTAGAAAAGGCCAGAAAGCTTCTGCCATTTCTTTGGCATCTTGGTTGAAATCTTTAATTCATCATGCCTATGTCGAGTCGGGTAAACCTCCGCCTCAAAGGATTACAGCTCATTCTACTAGGTCAGTTTCTACTTCCTGGGCGTTTAGGAATGAAGCTTCGGTTGATCAGATTTGCAAAGCAGCGACTTGGTCCTCTTTGCATACTTTTACTAAATTCTACCATTTTGATGTATTTTCTTCTTCTGAAGCAGTTTTTGGTAGAAAAGTACTTCAGGCAGCGGTTTCAGTTTGAATCTTCTGTTTATGTTTTTCATTAAACTTTATTTTGGGTGTGGATTATTTTCAGCAGGAATTGGCTGTCTTTATTTTATCCCTCCCTCTCTAGTGACTCTTGCGTGGAAAGATCCACATCTTGGGTAGTCATTATCCCATACGTCACTAGCTCATGGACTCTTGCTAATTACATGAAAGAAAACATAATTTATGTAAGAACTTACCTGATAAATTCATTTCTTTCATATTAGCAAGAGTCCATGAGGCCCACCCTTTTTTGTGGTGGTTATGATTTTTTTGTATAAAGCACAATTATTCCAATTCCTTATTTTATATGCTTTCGCACTTTTTTCTTATCACCCCACTTCTTGGCTATTCGTTAAACTGAATTGTGGGTGTGGTGAGGGGTGTATTTATAGGCATTTTAAGGTTTGGGAAACTTTGCCCCTCCTGGTAGGAATGTATATCCCATACGTCACTAGCTCATGGACTCTTGCTAATATGAAAGAAATGAATTTATCAGGTAAGTTCTTACATAAATTATGTTACTTACCTTTAAAATAAATCCTAATATAGCTACAATCTAACTAATAATTATATTGTAGCTATTTTAGGATTTATTTTTATTTTACAGGCAAATTTCAATTTATTTTAGCTAGGTACAATAGCTATTAAATAGTTATTAACTATTTAATAGCTACCTAGATAAAATAAAGACAAATTTACCTGTAAAATAAAAACTAACCTAAGTTACAATTACACCTAACACTACACTATCATTAACTAAATTATTCCTATTTAAAACTAAATACTTACCTGTAAAATAAACCCTAATATAGCTACAATGTAATTAATAATTACATTGTAGCTATTTTAGGATTTATATTTATTTTACTGGTAACTTTGTATTTATTTTAACTAGGTAGAATAGTTATTAAATAGTTATTAACTATTTAATAATTACCTAGCTAAAAGAAATACAAATTTACCTGTAAAATAAATCCTAACCTAAGTTACAATTAAACCTAACACTACACTATCATTAAATAAATTAAATTAATTAACTACAAATACCTACAATTAAATACAATTAAATAAACTAACTAAAGTACAAAAAATAAAAAAAACTAAGGTACCAAAAAAAAAAATATTACAAGATTTTTAAGCTAATTACACCTAATCTAAGCCCCCTAATAAAATAACAAAGCCCCCCAAAATAAAAAAATGCCCTACCCTATTCTAAATTACAAAAGATAACAGCTCTATTACCAGCCCTTAAAAGGGCCTTTTGCGGGGCATGCCCCAAAGTAATCAGCTCTTTTGCCTGTAAAAAAAAATATACACCCCCCCACATTAAAACCCACCACCCACATACCCCTACTCTAACCCACCCAAACCCCCCTTACCCCCCCTGATAGAATCCTATCAGCCAATCGGAATTCGAGGGACGCCATCTTGGATGACGTCACTTAAAGGGACAGTAAACCTTAAAAATAATGTTATATAATTCTGCATAAGACTAAGTGCAGCTCGCTCCTGCTGTCAGACAGAGCAGGAGCGAGCTGCACTTAGTTTTATGGTGCGGTCGGGCCGGGCTGTGACTATACAGCTGGCCCGATGTGCTGAGTAAATATAAAACAGACCTGCTCAGCAGAGTACAGAGAGCGGGTCTGTAAAACAGCTTTTTTAAAAAAAAAATTAATAGGGTATATTATGTTTTATAATGTTTGGCTAATATAATGTTATATAATTCTGCACTATGTGCAGAATTATATAACATTATTTCTCTTGTAAGGTGTATCCAGTCCACGGATCATCCATTACTTGTGGGATATTCTCATTCACAACAGGAAGTTGCAAGAGGATCACACACAGCAGAGCTGTCTATATAGCTCCTCCCCTAACTGCCACCTCCAGTCATTCTCTTGCAACTCTCGACAAGCATGGAAGCAGTAAGAGAGATGTGGTGAAATGTATTTGTTTTTTCTTCAATTCAAAAGTTTGTTATTTTTAAATGGTACTGGAGTTGTACTATTTTGGTCCCAGGCAGAAAAGAGAAGAAGAATCTGCCTGTGGTATCTAATGATCTTAGCAGGTTGTAACTAAGATCCATTGCTGTTCTCACTCATAACTGAAGAGAGGTAACTTCAGCTGGGGAATGGCGTGCAGGTTATCCTGCTATGAGGTATGTGCAGTTTAAATTTTTTCTAGAGGAATGTAAATGCTAGAAAATGCTGCTGATACCACATTTATTTAAGGTAAGCCTGATTACAGTGATTTAATTTTTCCACATGGCTGGCTTAAATTTGCCTAGAAATAGTTTTCTTAGGACTCCCACTGTGTAGACATGAGTGGGAGAGGCCTAATTTCGCGCCTAATTGCGCAGTAACTTTTGCAGACTGAGACATCCAGTTTCCCTCAAGGAGTCCCCTGAATGCTATAGGACCTCTCTAAAGGGTTTTTAGGCTTTCCAAAGTCGTTTGTATGGCAAGGTAGGGCAGTTTGTTGTGACTATTAAAAAACGTCTATATCGTTTTTTTTTATCCGTTTTTAACCCCTTAACAACTGAGGACGTGCAGGGTACGCCCTCAGAAAAAAGGCAGTTAATGCCTGAGAACGTACCCTGCACGTCCTCAGTGTGGAAAGCAGCTGGAAGCGATCCTGCTCACTTCCAGCTGCTTTCCGGTTATTGCAGTGATGCCTCGATATGGAGGCATCCTGCAATAACCTTTTTAAGTAATCCGGTGCAGAGAGAGCCACTCTGTGGCCCTCTCTGCACCGGAGATCGGTTGCTCCCTGTGTTGGTGGGTGGGAGCCGGACCGGGAGGCGGGTGGCGGCCATCGATGGCCCTGTGGAAGTGAAGGGGGGCGGGATCGTGGGCGGGGGTGGCTGGGGGCGCGCACGGGCACGCGCGCGTGCACGGGAGGGTGGGGGCGGGCGCATGCACGGGGAGGGAGCGGGTGGGAACCGCTACACTGCCCAAAATTATGTCAATAAAAAAGATAAAAAAATCGAAAATTAAAATAATCAGCAAGGTGGTGGGGGTTTGTCTGTGGGGGGTGGGGGGGGAAGCTACACTACAGAAAAAAAAAAAAAAAGAAAAAAAAAACACTTTTTATTGTAAACTGGGTACTGGCAGACAGCTGCCAGTACCCAAGATGGCCCCCAATAATGCAGAGGGGAGGGTTAGAGAGCGGTTTTGGGGGGGATCAGGGAGGTTGGGGGCTAAGGGGGGGATCCTACACAGTAGCATATGTAAATATGCTAAAAAAAAATTCATTTTTTTTTTAAAACCCTTTTATTTTAGTACTGGCAGACTTTCTGCCAGTACTTAAGATGGCGGGGACAATTGTGGGGTGGGGGAGGGAAGGGAGCTGTTTGGGAGGGATCAGGGGGTGGGATGTGTCAGATGGGAGGCTGATCTCTACACTAAAGCTAAAATTAACCCTGCAAGCTCACTACAAACTCCCTAATTAACCCTTTCACTGCTAGCCATAATACACGTGTGAGGCGCAACAGGATTTAGTGGCCTTCTAATTACCAGAAAGCAACGCCAAAGTCATATATGTCTGCTATTTCTGAACAGGGGATCCCAGACAAGCATTTACAACCATTTGTGCCATAATTGCACAAGCTGTTTGTAAATGATTTCAGTGAGAAACCTAAAATTGTGAAAAATTTTACGTTTTTTTTAATTTGATCGCATTTGGCGGTGAAATGGTGGCATGAAATATTCCAAAATGTGCCTAGATCAATACTTGGGGTTGTCTACTACACTACACTAAAGCTAAAATTAACCCTACAAGCTCCCTAAAAGCTCCCTAATTAACCCCTTAACTGCTGGGCATGATACACTTGTGGTGCGCAGTGGCATTTAGCGGCCTTCTAATTACCAAAAAGCAACGCCAAAGCCATATATGTGTGCTATTTCTGAACAAAGGGGATCCCAGAGAAGAATTTACAACCATTTATGCCCTAATTGCACAAGTTGTTTGTAAATAATTTCAGTGAGAAACCTAAAGTTTGTGAAAAAATTTGTGAAAAAGTGAACAATTTTTTGTATTTGATCGCATTTGGCGGTGAAATGGTGGCATGAAATATACCAAAATTGGCCTAGATCAATACTTTGGGATGTCTACTAAAAAAAAATATATAAATGTCAAGGGATATTCAGGTATTCCTGAAAGATATCAGTGTTCTAATGTAACTAGCGCTAATTTTGGAAAAAAATGGTTTGGAAATAGCAAAGTGCTACTTGTATTTATGGCCCTATAACTTGCAAAAAAAGCAAAGAACATGTAAACATTGGGTATTTCTAAACTCAGGACAAAATTTAGAAACTATTTAGCATGGGTGTTTTTTGGTGGTTTTAGATATGTAACAGATTTTGGGGGTCAAAGTTAGAAAAAGTGTGTTTTTTTCCATTTTTCCTCATATTTTATCATTTTTTATATAGTAAATTATAAGATATGATGAAAATAATGGTATCTTTAGAAAGTCCATTTAATGGCGAGAAAAACGGTATATAATATGTGTGGGTACAGTAAATGAGTAAGAAGAAAATTACAGCTAAACACAAACACCGCAAAAATGTAAAAATAGCCTTGGTCCCAAACGGACAGAAAATGGAAAAGTGCTCTGGTCACTAAGGGGTTAAACTAAGGGGTTAATCGTCCATTTGCAAGTGGGTGCAATACTCTGTTAGCTTATTATACAGACTGTAAAAATTTAGTTTGACAGGCATTACCAGTTTGTAGCTCTTCCCTTTGGGTTAGCTACAGCCCCAAGAATCTTTACGAAGGTTCTGGGGTTACTTCTGGCGGTCCTAAGGCCACGGGGCATAGCAGTGGCCCCTTATTTAGATGACATTCTGATACAGGCGTCAAATTTCCAAATTGCCAAGTCTCATACGGACATAGTTCTGACATTTCTGAGGTCGCATGGGTGGAAAGTGAATGAAGAAAATAGTTCTCTATCCCCTCTCACAAGAGTCTCCTTTCTGGGAACTCTAATAGATTCTGTAGAAATGAGGATTTACCTGACAGAGACCAGGTAATCAAAACTTCTAAATTCCTGCCGTGTTCTTTATTCCACTTCTTGCCCTTCGGTGGCTCAGTGTATGGAAGTAATCGGCTTAATGGTAGCGGCAATGGACATAGTGCCGTTTGCCCGCCTACATCTCAGACCGCTGCAACTCTGCATGCTCAGTCAGTGGAATGGGGATTACACAGATTTGTCCCCTCTACTAAATCTGGATCAAGAGGCCAGGGATTCTCTTCTCTGGTGGCTATCTCGGGTTCATCTGTCCAAAGGTATGACCTTTCGCAGGCCAGATTGGACAATTGTAACGACAGATGCCAGCCTTCTAGGCTGGGGGGCAGTCTGGAACTCTCTGAAGGCTCAGGGATCGTGGACTTAGGAGGATACAGTCCTTCCTATAAACATTCTGGAACTAAGAGCGATATTCAATGCTCTTCAGGCTTGGCCTCAGCTAGCGACAATGAGGTTCATCAGATTTCAGTCGGACAACATCACGGCTGTGGCTTACATCAACCATCAAGGGGGAACAAGGAGTTCCCTAGCGATGTTGGAAGTCTCAAAGATAATTCGCTGGGCAGAGATTCACTCTTGCCACCTATCAGCTATCCATATCCCAGGTGTAGAGAACTGGGAGGCGGATTTTCTAAGTCGTCAGACTTTTCATCTGGGGGAGTGGGAACTCCAACCGGAGGTGTTTGCACAATTGATTCAGCGTTGGGGCAAACCAGAACTGGATCTCATGGTGTCTCGCCAGAACGCCAAACTTCCTTGTTACGGATCCAGGTCCAGGGATCCCAAGGCGACGCTGATAGATGCTCTAGCAGTGCCTTGGTCCTTCAACCTGGCTTATGTGTTTCCATCGTTTCCTCTGCTCCCTCGTCTGATTGCCAAAATCAAACAGGAGAGAGCATCTGTGATCTTGATAGCGCCTGCGTGGCCACGCAGGACTTGGTATGCAGATCTGGTGGACATGTCATCCTTTCCTGCCGCTGAGACAGGACCTTCTACTTCAGGGTCCTTTCAACCATCCAAATCTAATTTCTCTGAGACTGACTGCCTGGAGATTGAACGCTTGATCTTATCAAAGCGTGGCTTCTCCAAGTCAGTCATTGACACCTTAATTCAGGCACGAAAGCCTGTCACCAGGAAAATCTATCATAAGATATGGCCTAAATATCTTTATTGGTGCGAATCCAAGGGTTACTCATGGAGTAAAGTCAGGATTCCCAGGATATTATCCTTTCTCCAAGAAGGATTGGAAAAAGGATTGTCAGCTAGTTCCTTAAAGGGACAGATTTCTGCTCTGTCTATTCTTTTGCACAAGCGTCTGGCGGAAGTTCCAGACGTTCAGGCTTTAGTTAGAAATAAGCCTGTGTTTAAACCCGTTGCTCCACCATGGAGTTTAAATTTGGTTCTTAAAGTTCTTCAAGGGGTTCCGTTTGAACCTCTTCATTCCATAGATATCAAGCTTTTATCTTGGAAAGTTCTATTTTTGGTAGCTATTTCCTCAGCTTGTAGAGTTTCCGAGTTATCTGATCTGCCTTACAATGTGATTCCCCTTATCTGATCTTCCATGCAGATAAGGTAGTTTTACGTACCAAACCTGGGTTTTTGCCTAAGGTCGTATCTAATAAAAATATCAATCAGGAGATTGTTGTTCCGTCATTGTGTCCTAATCCTTCTTCAAAGAAGGAACGTCTATTACACAATCTTGACGTGGTTTGTGCTTTAAAGTATTATTTACAAGCTACTAAAGATTTTGTCAAACATCTGCTTTGTTTGTTGTCTACTCTGGACAGAGGAGAGGCCAAAAGGCTTCGGCAACTTCTCTTTCGCTTTGGCTAAGAAGTATAATACGCTTAGCTTATGAGACTGCTGGCCAGCAGCCTCCTGAAAGGATTAGAGCTCATTCTACTAGAGCTGTGGCTTCCACATGGGCCTTTAAAAATGAGGATTCTGTTGAACAGATTTGCAAGGCGGCGACTTGGTCTTCGCTTCTTACTTTTTCAAAATGTTATAAATTTTATACTTTTGCTTCTTCGGAGGCTATTTTTGGGAGAAAGGTTTTACAGGCAGTGGTACCTTCCATTTAAGTACCTGCCTTGTCCCTCCCTTCATCCGTGTACTTTAGCTTTGGTATTGGTATCCCACAAGTAATGGATGATTCGTGGACTGGATACACCTTACAAGAGAAAACATAATTTATGCTTACCTGATAAATTTATTTCTCTTGTAGTGTATCCAGTCCACGGCCCGCCCTGTCTTTTTAAGGCAGGTATTTTTTAACTTTAAACTACAGTCACCACTGCACCCTATAGTTTCTCCTTTCTCTTGCTTGTCTTTGGTCGAATGACTGGAGGTGGCAGTTAGGGGAGGAGCTATATAGACAGCTCTTGTTGGGAATGAGAATATCCTACAAGTAATGGATGATCCGTGGACTGGATACACCACAAGAGTAATACATTTATCAGGTAAGCATAAATTATGTTTTTTAACGTTTACTGACACTTTAAAGGAATATCCATTCGTCGGGTAGGCGTCGTTGGAAGAGGATGGCTCCGCGTCGGCTCGTTTGAAGAAGGCTCCGCTCCACTCCGGATGGATGAAGATTGAAGACGCCTCATGGATGAAGACTTCTATCGGATGGAAGACCTCTTCAGCGCCCCTTGAATGATGACTTTGGCCGCTCCGGATGTCCTCTTCTGTTCCATCGGTGGCCGGCTGGCTGAAGACGACTCAAGGTAGGGAGATCTTCAGGGGGTTAGTGTTAGGTTTTTTTAAGGGGGGTTTGGGTGGGTTAGAGTAGGGGTATGTGGGTGGTGGGTTTTACTGTTGGGGGGGGTTGTATTTTTTTTTTACAGGCAAAAGAGCTGATTACTTTGGGGCATGCCCCGCAAAAGGCCCTTTTAAGGGCCGGTAATAGAGCTGTTAACTTTTGTAATTTAGAATAGGGTAGGGCATTTTTTTATTTTGGGGGGCTTTGTTATTTTATTAGTGGGCTTAGATTAGGTGTAATTAGCTTAAAAATCTTGTAATTTTTTTTTTTTTTTTTAACTTAGTTTTTTTTTTTTTGTACTTTAGTTAGTTTATTTAATTGTATTTAATTGTAGGAATTTGTAGTTAATTAATTTAATTTATTTAATGATAGTGTAGTGTTAGGTTTAATTGTAACTTAGGTTAGGATTTATTTTACAGGTAAATTTGTATTTCTTTTAGCTAGGTAGTTATTAAATAGTTAATAACTATTTAATAACTATTCTACCTAGTTAAAATAAATACAAAGTTACCTGTAAAATAAATATAAATCCTAAAATAGCTACAATGTAATAATTAATTACATTGTAGCTATATTATGGTTTATTTTACAGGTAAGTATTTAGTTTTAAATAGGAATAATTTAGTTAATGATAGTGTAGTGTTAGGTGTAATTGTAACTTAGGTTAGTTTTTATTTTACAGGTAAATTTGTCTTTATTTTATCTAGGTAGCTATTAAATAGTTAATAGCTATTTAATAGCTATTGTACCTAGTTAAAATAAATTGAAATTTGCCTGTAAAATAAAAATAAATCCTAAAATAGCTACAATATAATTATTAGTTAGATTGTAGCTATATTAGGGTTTATTTTAAAGGTAAGTATTTAGTTTTAACGAGGAATAATTTAGTTAATAATAGTAATTTTATTTAGATGTATTTAATTAATATTTAAGTTAGGGGGGTATTAGGGTTAGGTTTAGACTTAGGTTTAGGGGTTAATAATTTTATTATAGGTTGCGGCGGTATAGGGGGGCAGGATAGGGGTTAATTAATTTAATATAGGTGGCGACGGTGTAGGGGGGGCAGATTAGGGGTTAATAAGTTTAATATAGGTGGTGGCGGGGTCCGGGAGCAGCGGTTTAGGGGTTAAACAATTTATTTAGTTGTGGCGAGGTCCGGGATCCGCAGGATAGGGCTTAATAAATTTATTATGGGTGGAGGCAGTATAGGGGGGGCAGGATAGGGGTTAATAGGTATAATGTAGGTGGCGACGGGGTCCGGGAGCGGCGGTTTAGGGGTTAATACATTTATTATAGTTGCGGCGGGGTCTAGGAGTGGAGGTGTAGGGGGTAATAACTTTATTTAGTTGCGGGGGCTCGCTTGTATAGGGGTTGAACAGTATAGTATAGTGTGAGTGCTTAGTGACAGGGGTATTAATAAAGCTGTAGAAAAGCCGAAGAGTAGCGAGATCGATGTGTGATAACTATCACAGTCCACTGCTCATTGCCCCGTACTTGGTGCGCGGCTTTTGGACAGCTTTTTTTAATAACTTTGGCGATCATATTCAGGTCCGTGGCGGCGATGTGAGGCGAGCTTAGGCGGCCGACGAATGCAAGCAAATTACGGAGCTTGATAACTAGAGGCCGATGTCTTACAGTGACACTTGACAATTGGGCCGGCTAGCACAAGAGCAAAACAAACCATTGTCTGGAGCCACAGACAGAACCAGTGCAGTCAGGCACTCTGATATAGCAATAGCACTAACTGCTGTAGTATGGTTCCTGTTAAAGGGACATAGAAGAGTTAAAGGGACATGAAACACCAACATGTTTTGATTCATGCATCAGATAGAGCATACAATTTTAAACAACTTTAAATGTTACTTCTATTATCAAATGTTCTTCATTTTCTTACTATCTTTAGTTGAAGGTACAACACTGCACTACTAGGAACTAGCTGAATCCTGAATCCATCATGTGAACCAATGACAAGAGCCGTACATGTGCAGCCACCAATCAGCAATTAGCTTCCAATAGTGCGTTGCTGCTCTTGAGCCTACCTAGGTATGCTAATAAACAATAAATACCAAGAGAAAGAAGCAAAATAGATGATAGAAATAAATTGGAAAGTTGTTTAAAATTGCATGTTGTATCTGAATCATAAAAGAAAATATTTGTGCTAAGACATCAGCCAGGTACTGAAGGCATCTGCCATCATATAGTATGGGAGTGCTCAGTAAGAGGGGGAGGATTAGAGAGCTGTTTGGGGTTGTATCAGGAAGATTGGTGGGTGAGGGGTTCCCTACACTACAGAAATGGAAAAAAATCCTATCCCTAAACTGCATACTGGCACACCTTTGGTCTGCCAGTACCTAAGATGGTGGTGACCAGAGGTGGTGGGTAAAGAGAGTTGTTTAGGAGGGTTCAGGTAGGGATCAAGGGGTGGGAGGGTAATCTCTACACCACAGCTAAAAAATTTTTTTTAATATGATTGCATTTAGCACTGAAACAGGGGCATGAAATATATCAAAATGAACCTAGATTAATACCTTTGGTCATCAGCTAAAAAAATATATTGTTTTGTTAGGTAAATAAAAACAAAACAAGGCTCTATTTCTGTTTAATCAGAGTGATAGCAAAAATACTAAACATGCTCTGGTACTTTGGGAAATTTTTCTCTAAAATTCCCAGTCCTTAAGAGGGTTAACTCTTCTATTATTTGTACCTTAGACTCTGATATGTTTTTAAGTTTAACCTCCACTAAGCAAATGATACTCTGGAACTGGTGGATGTAAGTGATTGGCACAAAATTATATTAAAAGTGGGGCGCTACTAAAAGCACTAGGGGTTAAAATCAATAGGAGTAACGGAAAGAATTAAAAATTATATGGCGATACCAGAGAAATACTTAAAAGTAAAACCTATATTCTCAATAGAGGTTGTGAACCCAAATATGATGTAGTATTATACAACATTTTATTTAGTACACACCATAGTTTAACCCCTTAATGACCAAGGACGTACGCCACACGTCCTCAAAAAAAATACAGTTAATGACCGAGGACGTGTGGCGTACGTCCTTGGTCTGGAAAGCAGCTGGAAGCGATCCTGCACGCTTCCAGCTGCTTTCCGGTTATTGCAGTGATGCCTCGATATCGAGGCATCCTGCAATAACCCCCCTTGGCCATCCGATGCAGAGAGAGCCACTCTGTGGTCCTCTCTGCACCGGACATCGGTGGCCGGTAACGTTGGTGGGTGGGAGCAAGTCTGGGAGGCGGGTGGGCGGCCATCGATGTGCCGAATGGAGTGGAGGGGGGCGGGATCGGGAGCGGGGGGGGGGCGGCAGGCGGGCGCGTGCACGGGGCGGGAGCGGGAGGGAACCGCTGCACTACAGAAAAATAAACTGGGAAAAGTTAAAAAAAAAGTTAAAAAAAAAGTTTTAAAAGCTGTAAATAAACAGCTAAGGGACCTGGAAGGGGTGGGGGGTTGATCTTGGTGGGGGGGGGGGGGGGAGCTACACTACAGAAAAGGGTATTTTTTTAAATAAAAAGGCACATTTTTTTTACTAAACTGGGTACTGGCAGACAGCTGCCAGTACCCAAGATGGCGCCCATTAAGGCAGAGGGGGAGGGTTAGAGAGCTGTTTGGTGGGGGATCAGTGAGGCTGGGAGATAAGGGGGATCCTACACAGCAGCATATGTAAATATTCTAAAAAACACACAAAAAAGCCCAAATATAGCTTTTATTTTAGTACTGGCAGAGTTTCTGCCAGTACTTAAGATGGCAGGGACAATTGTGGGGTGGGGGAGGGAAGAGAGCTGTTTGGGAGGGATCAGGGGGTCTCATGTTTCAGGTGGGAGGCTGAGCTCTACGCTAAAGCTAAAATTAACCCTGCAAGCTCCCTACAAGCTACATAATTAACCCCTTCACTGCTAGCCATAATACACGTGTGAAATGCAGCGGCATTTGGCGGCTTTCTAATTACCAAAAAGCAA
Organism: Bombina bombina; assembly: GCF_027579735.1. Taxonomy (NCBI): domain Eukaryota; kingdom Metazoa; phylum Chordata; class Amphibia; order Anura; family Bombinatoridae; genus Bombina; species Bombina bombina. Next base: position 1,018,559,707 of record NC_069499.1, on the reverse strand, counting down.
CACCAAAGCCATATATGTCTGCTATTTCTGAACAAAGGGGATCCCAGAGAAGCATTTGCAACCATTTGTGCCATAATTGCACAAGCTGTTTGTAAATAATTTCAGTGAGAAACCTAAAATTGTGAAAAATTTAACGTTTTTTTTAATTTGATCGCATTTGGCGGTGAAATGGTGGCATGAAATATACCAAAATGTGCCTAGATCAATACTTGCGGTTGTCTACTACACTACACTAAAGCTAAAATTATCCCTAAAAGCTCCCTACATGCTCCATAATTAACCCCTTCACTGCTGGGCATAATACATGTGTAGTGCACAGTGGCATTTAGCAGCCTTCTAATTACTAAAAAGCAACGCCAAAGCCATATATGTCTGCTATTTCTGAACAAAGGGGATCCCAGAGAAGCATTTACAACCATTTAAGCCATAATTACACAAGCTGTTTGTAAATAATTTCAGTGAGAAACCAAAAGTTTGTGAAAAAATTAGTAAAAAAATGAACGATTATTTGTATTTAATCGCATTTGGCGGTGAAATGGTGGCATGAAATATACCAAAATGGGCCTAGATGAATACTTTGGGATGTCTACTAAAAAAAATATATACATGTCAATGGATATTCAGAGATTCCTGAAAGATATTAGTGTTCTAATGTAACTAGCGCTAATTTCGAAAAATAATGGTTTGGAAATAGTAAAGTGCTACTTGTATTTATGGCCCTATAACTTGCAAAAAAAGCAAAGAACATGTAAACATTGTGTATTTCTAAACTCAGGACAAAATTTAGAAACTATTTAGCATGGGTGTTTTTTGGTGGTTGTAGATGTGTAACAGATTTTGGGGGTCATAGTTAGAAAAAGTGTGTTTTTTTCAATTTTTTCCTCATATTTTATAATTTTTTTTATAGTAAATTATAAGATATGATGAAAATAATGGTATCTTTAGAAAGTCCATTTAATGGCGAGAAAAACGGTATATAATATATGTGGGTACAGTAAATGAGTAAGAGGAAAATTACAGCTAAACACAAACACCGCAGAAATGTAAAAATAGCCTTGGTCCCAAACGGACAGAAAATGGAAAAGTGCTGTGGTCATTAAGGGGTTAAATGTAATACTTAATAAACTGTTTTATAATACTACATCATATTTGGGTTAACTTTGGGATTCATTTTTTCAGCGGAAAATGGCTGTTTTTATTTTTATCCCTCCCTCTCTAGTGACTTGCGTGGAGTTCCACATCTTGGGTATTGCTATCCCATACGTCACTAGCTCATGGACTCTTGCCAATTACATGAAAGAAAACATAATTTATGTAAGAACTTACCTGATAAATTCATTTCTTTCATATTGGCAAGAGTCCATGAGGCCCACCCTTTTTATGGTGGTTATGATTTTTTTGTATAAAGCACAATTATTTCCAAATTTCTTTTGTTGATGCTTTTTACTCCTTTCTTTATCACCTGACCCCACTACTTGGCTATTCGTTAAACTGAATTGTGGGTGTGCTGGGGGGTATATTTATAGGCATTTTGAGGTTTGGGAAACTTTGCCCCTCCTGGTAGGATTGTATATCCCATACGTCACTAGCTCGTGGACTCTTGCCAATATGAAAGAAATTAATTTATCAGGTAAGTTCTTATATAAATTATGTTATTTCAATGTGTCTATAAATATTAACTAATAAAAAAAAAGAACTTACATTACAAGGAATTTACATTCATTTTATTGTTTCGTATATGCATTTTATTGGGGTTTTATTTTAAAGAATAATTATTAAATATATTGTGTTATAACCCAGCCATATACTGTCATGTTCAAATTTGAAGTGGGTAGCCACAGATGTATAAACATCTGGGTCATCTATATTTACAGATCAACTGATTCATTAAATACAGAAATGTTAACATATCTCTCTTATTTTCTCCCATCTGACATTTTGCACATGTAACAAAGCTGTACATAAAATATCTCTTTTGCACTTGAAGTGTTTTGTGTGGTATTTCTTTAGGCATACCTGTTAAAAGAGGAAATAATACGGAGAATGGATGTGTTCTTCACAGAATTCTCAATGGTTATGAGGTAAAACAAAAACAGTCTCATTGTTCCACCCATGATCTCCCACAATCCTTTAGGATCATGTCAATGTGAAAATAAGAGTCCCATGCTCTCACAACAGAGAGTTGTATTTTCATAGAAAATGATACAAGCACCATATAAATCAAATACAATTAAACAAACATCTTTCAATATGAAACATGAAAAATGCATAAAACATTATACAATTGTGCACATACATTTTATGTGTCACATGTAGCTTAGAATGTTGTGGATTATAGTGCATAATGGGTGAAAAATATACGTGCAAATCATATGTGAGTGAGGTTGTATGAATGTGTAGATTGTGTGTACATAAACAGTCTATGTTTTAAAGCCATATGACACTGGTAAGACCCAAGGCAGATGCCTAAACACCCAACCATAAAAATGGCCACAGGTGTTTGTGTGATTTGAGTGTTGTTGTGTATAGATCCACAGGTTATCCCCTCTATGAGCCCTTCATGATTTGAGAGAGATCTGTGTGGTTTGTTTACAAATTGGAGCCAGTGAAGGGAGTGATTTTTTTTGTAGCTACTGCTGCTTTTTTGGCAGTATGGCTTTGAAGCAACATGCTCTGGGCATGTGAATTATTGAAAAGATCTGGATGCTGTGACTGTAATATCTGCACCTTGTAAACAAGACTGCTCACAGCACGATACTGTAAAACTGGGCAACCAGACATGTCTGTGCTTCTGTGACCGTACACAATCTGTACTCTTTGACTCTGTACCATCTATCTGTCTGTCTCTATCTATCTATCTATCTATCTATTTATCTATATATCTATCTAACTATCTGTCTGTCTGATATATTTCTAATCCAATCTATCTTGTTTGTAGTTATTTTAATTCAGACTAATGTAGTATACAGTGCAATTTAAAACAACAATAGAGGTAGGTGCCACTATATACGGCAGTAGGCCCCTAAACATATGTGTGTGAAAGTGTTTGCAATATGATTGCTTCCTGTCTGCTCTCATCACCCAGTGTCTCCCAGCTGTCCTGCACAAAGCTACTGGACTGCCTGTAAGTGATTGTGCATGGGTGGTGGGTGGGGGTCACACAGTGGCTCTGCCTTAGGCTTTACCCTTGACCCCATCCTATATATTTTTCACAACTGAGCAGTGATTGTATTCCCTTCAATGCCAGTAAAAAACAAGTAAAGGATTTCCCCTCTTTGCCTTCTAGTAATACATACATTTATTTGACCCCTTAACTGTGAGTAGCACACACGGAATAATGTTTTTACACTCCCATGGTTGGTAACAGAAAAAAACAGAGCATAGATTTTACCCTAGTAGTTCTACATAACACACCCTTATTGGCTGCCAGTAAGACAAAGAACAGTAGATGTGCAGTATCACTTATTTCTGGTATTTATTTGTTATTTGTCTTTAAAATGATGCAGCCACTCAAGGAACTTAAAAAAAGTGGACATTTAAGTGTGCATTATTTCTGTATAGATTTTACTGGGCAGTTTTCTAAAATACTGGACTGTCCAGTTGAATACTGGACACCTGGCACGGCAAACCTACTGCCTCTCAATATACGGTATATAGTATTGTCTAGACTGGAGGTACAATATGCCACATCAGAACAAGCTGGATGCTCATTCATGGGCAGTTACCCAATACTGGATGGTGCAAAATCTATTAAATGTTAAACACAAGCATAATTACATACAAAGAGTTTCTGCTTTTTTATTGTCACATATGAGTTTCCTGCTACGATTTTAAACAGCTTACCAATTTACTTCTATTATAAATTTTAGTTAATTCCCTTGGTATCTTTTACTGAAGGAGCGAAAATGCACTTCTCGAAGCTAGTTGAACACATTGGTATGCCAATGATAAGTGGTATATATGTGCAGCCACTAATAAGCAGCTAGCTCTCAGCTCCTGAGCCTACCTAGGTATGCTTTTCAACAAAGGATACCAAAGGAATTAAGCATTATTAGATACTAAAGTAAATTGGAAAGATGTTTTAAAATTATATGCTCTATCTGAATCATGAAAGAAAATGTTTGGGTTTTATGTCCTTTTAAGAGCTTTCTGACACAGTCACTGTCTGCAGCCAACATGTAAAAGCATTCTAGCACTACCCCTGCTGGCTCATGGTGAGCCTGGCATGTTCCCTGTCTGCAGGTTGCTCTGTATATTCCTCCACTTGTATTCACAGTAATAATCTCACTGACTTAGCCTGCTGTAAATATTGCTGATGTTGCCCCTGCTTGATAAATGTTTATAAAGAAAGATTGGTACTGCCTCTGACTGCAAACTGTAAAAGTGGGAAAAATGCCAGCTGCACGCTGTATGCAAGAGCAGTCGGATACAGAACCCATTTGCATTTGGTACTTACGATGACAGCTTTTATCACCTTGTGCTTCTGTTTATATTTAAGGGCGATTCCACCTAACAGTGTGTTGCAAAAAAAAAAAAATAACCATAAAACCTCTGCTCTAGGCTCTGCCCTAAACATACATATCCCATATATATTTTTCTCAGTCAGACAATGAGTTTACCCTCTTTCTGTCTGTATTCCACAAAAACAGTGATTTATTTCTGTTTGTAGTAACTTCAGTAACACACCCACAAAGCAGAAATGTAATCCCCCTGTGGCTGCCAGTAACACTCACTTAGATCAGTAATATTTGTACCCCCTTGAATTGCCAGTACCAAACACAATGCAATGAGTGTACCAGCATTTCTGCAGCTAATAAAAACAGCAGTGATTTCACCCCCTTTGTGCCAGTACCATAAATAGTAATGATTTCAACCCCTTTGTGACAGCAGCCAGCACATATAGAGCAGTGTTTTAATAATTGCCTGTGCTACAAATATATAGAGAAAATATCTACCCCTTAGTAACCAAAAAATATAGTTTTACCCTTGTATGCCAGTAATACACTATGGGCCTGATGATCTAAAGTTCTCTTAGTAGAGATCTAAGAAGTCTCTGCATTATGGTGAGGTTCCTAAAAATCTCAAATTTTACCATGAGAGATGCATATCTCAGTATGCAGGGCTCTAAGACAGTGGGGCCGATTTATCAAGGGCCGAATGGCCCCTGATGCCCCGGTTTCTGTGCGAGTCTTCAGGCTTGCCGGAAACAGCAGTTAAGAAGCGATCTTAAGAGCGTCGTCCGCCACCTCTGAGCAATCAAGCAGATCAGATACGATCGGGTTGATTGACACCCCCGTGAATCTGCAGGGGGCGGCATTGCGAAAGCAGTTCACCAGAACTGCTTGTGCAATGTTAAATGTCGACAGCGTATGCTGTCGGCATTCAGCGATGTCGGGCGGACATGATTCGCTACAGCGAATCATGTCCACCCGCAATTTGGTAAATTGGCCCCTATGGACCTGATGATCTAAACTTCTCTGCTCTAGCGACATGATCTAATATGTCTCGTCAGTACCGCAACGTCCCTCAAAGACTTTTTAAAAAAGCATTTTTTTCTTTAGAGTTATTTATCTCACTTTGTGGAGTTCTGGATTTGAAGGAGAAACACTTAAATTGCAAAATAATGCTCCAAAAAGCCCGCAAAGATTTGGTGAGATTTCTATCCATGCCGGTGAGTTTTTGATCTTCAAGCCCTATATGCGAAGGTAAGACTCTTTACAATGTTTCATATGATCTTAAAAGAAATCAGATGATGTCATCTGTTATAAGAGCATTTACTCATCAGGGCAAAATACAGCAAGTGCTTTAATAAAGTTTCAAGGCTTTACTGCCCCAGCATAGGGGCTATAAACTCTGGTGGCTTATGCCAGCATCAGCACTGTCTGGAGCAAGAAGTCCTAAACTTATGGATGAATGATTAATTTCTAACTTGCTTAAATCTCCATAATATCCATAAATACTTTTATTGGAGAAGTGGACTAGGCTTAAAAAACATAACAAACAGTGAAATACACGGCCTCCATAAACTGGCTAAACTTGGGTACTATAAAGTTGGCAGTTCTAAATAAAGAGGGGGCAGTTATAGGACTTAGGGTTCGATGATCAAAAGTGTGCAGGAAAATATGTGATAAAACACGTTTAGCCTCGCAGGGACAGTCTTGGTGCAAATATAAAAACATATATATATCATAGAAATAATGAGAGCTCTTTGCTATGTAAAAGTTTGCAGTGGAGAATGAAGAACACAGGTTAAAACGTATGTTTAAACTTTAATATTACACTTAAAGGGACAGTCTAGGACAAAAAAAACTTTCTTGATTGAGATAGAGCATGTAATTTTAAACAATTTTCCATTTTACTTTTATCACCAATTTTGCTTTGTTCTCTTGGTATTCTTAGTTGAAAGCTTAACCTAGGAGTTTCATATGCTAATTTCTTAGACCTTGAAGGCCACCTCTTTTCAGACTTCATTTTAACAGTTTTTCACCACTAGAGGGTGTTAGTTCATGTATTTCATATAGATAACATTGTGCTCGTGCACGTGAAGTTATCTGGGAGCAGGCACTGATTTGCTAAACTGCAAGTCTGTCAAAAGAACTGAAATAAGGGGGCAGTTTGCAGAGGCTTAGATACAAGGTAATCACAGAGGTTAAAAGTATCTTAATATAACTGTGTTGGTTATGCAAAACTGGGGAATGGGTAATAAAGGGATTATCTATCTTTTAAAACAATAAAAATTCTGGTGTAGACTGTCCCTTTAATACAAATCAAAATGTGTTGTTTTTTGTTTTCAGTCCACTGTACCTTAAATTCACTGTTATTTCCATATGCAAAGTTTTTTTCAGAGTAATTAGTGTTTTGAGTATTTTGATAAAAGCTCTCCACCTTTTAAGTTGCAAGAAAATACTGAGATCTGTAGGGCAGAAATGTTTAGATAATTACACTAGGATTTGAAAGATAATTTCATACACGCACATGAAATGCCCATGGTCAGCCCATTTTATGATAAAAAAACAATTATGCTTTGTATTTGTAAGCAGGGCTTTTTTTGTGGTGGTACTCTCCGGGACTCAGTGCCACCACCATCTCATAGTAATATTTGTAATCATCATGTAAATACTCTACCTTTCACAAGAAGGGGCTGCAAAAATATATAAAGCATTGTAAATAATGTTGTCCCTTTGGTTTTCTTAAAGTTACTGAGCACAATATATCAATCAATAATTAATTAATTTTTTTATAAAAAAAAGCACTGCTTGTAAGTATGAATTTCGGTGTGTTTTTTTTTTGCACATCCAGAGTATTAAAATTTATGCTGTGCATATTTAATATGATTTATTGCTGTGTAATTTACATGCAAATATTACATTTCTGATAAAATACTATTTTTGTGAATAATTTTGTTATATTGTTTCATGCATCTTAACAATACAGGGCCAGATAACAAAGGGTGTGCAAAATATCGCTTTCTCTAAAGCGATAATTGCACTTTGTAATACTAGCGCACACAAATGTGCGCTGATATTGCGAGTTAGGTGCAATGCGAACGGGAACTCACGTTCGCATTGCAGGGAAGCATTGCGCAGACAAGAGAGTGCTTCCGTAGGTTCCAATGGGAGCCTTGCTCTGATGACGTCATACACAGCACAGAAATAAAAAGAGCAGCAAAGGGGGTAAGTCACGCAACAATGGCCAGCAAATTGAAACCCCAACATTTTCTTTCATGATTTGGATAGAACATACAATTTTAAACAACTTTCCAATTTACTTCTAGGGACTGATATATCATGGCCCGAATTGGCCCCAATGCACCTGTTTCTGCGTGAGCCTTTAGGCTTGCCAGAAAAAGGAGTTAAGAAGCAGCGGTCTTAAGACCGCTGCTCCTTAACTCACACGCCACCTCTGACGCTGTGGTCTGCAATCTGCCCGATCGTGTACAGTCGGGTTGAATGACACCCCTGCTAGGGGCAGCATATGCTGTCGGCATTCAGTGATGTCTGGCAGACATGACCTGCTGCAGCGGATCATGTCCGCCAGACATTGATAAATCGGCCCCCAAATATCAAATTTGCTTCATTATCTTGTCTTGAAGGAACAGCATTGCACTACTGGCAACACGATGAACACATCTAGCTAGCCAATTACAAGAGAGAAATGTGTGCAGGCACCAATTAGCAGCAGCTGCCACTAGTGTAGGATATGTGCGTATTCTTAGATACCAAGAGAGGGAAGCACATTTGAAAAAACAAGTTAATTAAAATAATTTTTAGTTTAATTTTGACTTTCCTATCACTTTATTTTTTTTTTTATTTTTTTTTTTATTTTTTTTTTATTGAGGTTTAATTCAAACTTCTTAAAACCAGCGTAAGAAATAGATACAATACAGTGTCAAAATATAAAGTACCATATATATATATATGACATGCCATACAATCTTTGAGCCTTACATTGAACTCAGGAGGCCACTTTTGGACCTCTTACAAAACATAGGAAAGGTAGAAGGCTCCCTTGAATAAAGGAGACCACTTTTGGGTCTCTCCTGTTAAACCTCTATTTTATAGTATGATACTCTATTTAGATAACCTATAGTATAGCATCAGGGGAATTGTTTCAGGGAATAACATAAGGTAGAATATTTGAACAGATAAGGTAGATTTAGAATATTTAGTACAAGCTAGGTAAAATAATTTTGCTATTATACGCTATAATATAATTTGTTTTTGTGCTAACCACCTCAGAGAAAGGAATATGGGATAATCTCAGGACATTTTGTGGGGCAACTTAGCATGAGCAAGAAAAACAAAGGATTTTTAATGTGACCTTAGGGAGTTATAAACTGTACCCGATTACAGAACTTAGGAATCTGTTGGGACAAGAGCAGTATCATTGAAATTTCTTATGTGCTCAGCTCTAGCGTAGACCATGCATTATCCCAAATGCTTAACAAGGTATGAAACTGGTTATGTAACAACGCGCATAGTGCACAGCCTCGGCCACTGGCTGCGCAGTACCACGCTATAAGTTTATAATAACAGCGGGACCAGTATTTAAAGAAAACACAAACTATGAGGTCCGCTTAGGCTAGCATAATTAATGTACAGCACAGTACAAACTTTTATAATCTTCTGTGTCATTTTCTAGCTGTCAGTAAGAGATACAACTCGCTAATTGCTAAGGGACTCACCCGCCCCGCTATTTCCATATAAATCTGTAAGAGCAAGTGCAATTGTGGGTTAAGGTAGGGATGTGCAGCCAGTTAGGGTTTTGTCGAAAAGTCTCGATACCAGTATATATATGCTATGTGGCAAATTACACCCATACTGGCTAAAATACTATAATGGAGAATAAAACGTATGTGCATTCGGAAGTAAGACAACAATAGGGTCAAAGGACCTCTGAGAAATTCAGGCTATGTCACACATTATATACATTTAAAGGTTATAACAGAAGAACTCGCAAACCAAACTATAGATGCAAATAGAACAATTAGTGTGAGTCTGTTTACACACGGCAAGAAGCAAGTTTAAGCAACTCCAATGCGGGTAACACTGATACAGTCAGTTTTACCAGTTAGTTGCCGGCTCGCCCAAAATCCAAGCCTTAAATAGGTGATTATAAAAGGAAAGCGACCCTGTTCCTGACTAATGTCCCAATTGTGCATCCTCACATCTGTGCAACAAGGGGTTTTCCAAAGTTGTAAAGTCACTAAGGAGCTTTGTGTTTGTGTCCATGTGCCTCTGTGTTCTTGGAACGGGTGCTCAGCAGAGGCTCTCTTATTGGCTTGTTCTCCGGTAAGTAGAAAGGCCGATTGGGTCTCTGCGGTGTCTCCTTTATTGTGCCCTGCATCAGCTGATTATGATCCGTTTAGTTTTCACATCAACAATGTTCTCATTGTCAGTCACAGGCCCTGCTGTAGTGAGTGATTCTTCTATCTCAACTCGGGTAGGTGTATAGTGCTGGGGCCCCAGAACGCTACCACCCAAGTACATCGCAGAAACAGGCCTAGCTAGGTTAGTTTGTTGGGATGCTGTAAAGACTTCAATCAGCCTTTCCTCTAAGGCCGCATGGTGATCTGATAGAAGTTTGCCCAGCGCTTGTAAAACAGTTTTGGCACTTGTCCTGTCCATATTGATCTTCTATGTGGATCGTCAGGTCAGCACACTAGATACGATATTATGCATGCACTTGCAGTGCTAACTAACGACAGGAGCTGGAAAGCATCCTGCCGGGGGGTATTTCACGTGGTTGATGGTATAGGCCACCGCTTCAAAATAGCCCCGGGCTCGGAAGCCAGCAGCAATCCTGGCAAGAAAGGTCTTGTCGGATAAGGATTCGTTAGTAGATTATAGATATGTAAATCTCAATTCTAGATGCTTCATATAGAGGGCGATATCTGGTAAATAGCTCTGGAAAGCTGGAGCAGCTTGCAGAGGTGCGACCAGTCATGGCCACCGCCCGGAAGTTCACCCTTTCCTATCACTTTAAATATATATGTATATGCTTATATTATTATTCCACCTAGGAAATAGAAGTGCTGGTGAGCATTCTTAAAGAATCTCGCCAGCACAGAGACCTTTAGATCATTTGGCCCTAAAGAATGACAGAATATTTTATATAAATATACTGTTTCTGAGGATAGTATGAAACAGCTGAATTCTACTCCACTCACAAAACAGTGGAGTGGTGTATTTTCGCTGCACTCAGCTGTTTGATACTTTCCTCAGAAACAATATATTTTTGTATTATTTATAAACGGTCTGCACTACCCTATATTAGTGGGCTTTTGTGAGTACTTGCTTAATAAATGTAACCTTCATGTCTTGTTTAGAATCAGAATCAGAAGATTCATTTTGAAAAAGGAAGTGTCTATAAACAGGGCGCGGAGCGGGTACATCTTCAAGACATCCGACGCGGAGCATCCTCTTCATCCGACGGCTAACACTGAATGAAGGTTCCTTTAAATGACATCATCCAAGATGGCGTCCCTTCAATTGCGATTGGCTGATTGGCCAATCGGAATTAAGGTAGAAAAAATCCTATTGGCTGATGCAATCAGCCAATAGGATTGAGCTGGCATTCTATTGGCTGATTGGAACAGCCAATAGAATGCCAGCTCAATCCTATTGGCTGATTGGATTAGCCAATAGGATTGAACTTCAATCCTATTGGCTGATTGCATTAGCCAATAGGATTTTTTCTACCTTAATTCCGATTGGAAGTGAAGGGACGCCATCTTGGATGACGTCATTTAAAGGAACCTTCATTCAGTGTTAGCCATCGGATGAAGAGGATGCTCCACATCGGATGTCTTGAAAATGCACCCATTCCGCGCTGGATGGATGAAGATAGAAGATGCCGTCTGGATGAAGACTTCTGCCCGTCTGGAGGACCACTTCGCCCGGTTTGGTTGAAAACTCCTCCCAGCTTCGTTGAGGACTTCGGCCCGGTAGGATGAAGACTTCTCCTGGAAAGGTGATCTTCAAGTGGTTAGTGTTTTAGAGTAGGGTTGGTTGTGTGGGTGGTGGGTTTTAATGTTGGGGGGGGGGATTTGTAATTTTTGTTACAGGTAAAAGAGCTGATTACTTTGGGGCAATGTCCCGCAAAAGGCCCTTTTAAGGGCTATTTGTAATTTAGTGTAGGGTAGGGCTTTTTTTTTTATTTTGGGGGGGGCTTTTTTATTTTGTTAGTGGGATTAGATTAGGTGTAATTAGTTTAAAACTCTTGTAATTTGTTTATTATTTTCTGTAATTTAGTGTTGTTTTTTTTTTGTACTTTAGCTAATTTTATTTAATTGTAATTAATTGTATTTAATTTAGGGAATTAATTTAATTATAGTGTAGTGTTAGGTGTTAGTGTAACTTAGGTTAGGTTTTATTTTACAGGTAAATTTGTATTTATTTTAGCTAGGTAGTTATTAAATAGTTAATAACTATTTAATAACTATTCTACCTAGTTAAAATAAATACAAACTTGCCTGTAAAATAAAAATAAACCATAAGGTAGATACAATGTAACTATTAGTTATATTGTAGCAAGCTTAGGGTTTATTTTATAGGTAAGTATTTAGTTTAAAATAAGAATAATTTAGTTAATGATAGTAATTTTTATTTAGATTTCTTTTAATTATATTTAAGTTAGGGGGGTAGCGTTAGGGTTAGATTTAGATTTAGGGGATAATAACTTTAGTATAGTGACGGCGACGTTGGGGGCGGCAGATTAGGGGTTAATAAATGTAGGTTGGTGTCGGCGATGTTAGGGACGGCAGATTAGGGGTTAATAATATTTAACTAATGTTTGCAAGGCGGGAGTGTGGCGGTTTAGGGGTTAATATATTTATTATAGTGGCAGCGATGTCCGGTTCGGCAGATTAGGGGTTAAACATGTTTTTTAGTGTTTGCGATGGTGGAGGGCCTCGGTTTAGGGGTTAATAGGTAGTTTATGGGTGTTAGTGTATTTTTTAGCACTTTAGTTAAGAGTTTTATGCTACGGCGTTGTAGTGTAAAACTCTTAACTACTGACTTTAGAATGCGTTACCAGTCTTGACAGGAGAGGGTCTACCGCTCACTTTTTGGCAGACTCGTAATACCGGCGCTATGCAAGTCCCATTGAAAAAAGAGGATACACAATTTACGTAAGTGGATTTGCGGTATTTCCAAGCCTGGCCAAAAAAGTTAGCGGTGAGCCTGTACCTTCAAGACTCGTAATACCAGCGGGCGTTAAAAAGCAGCTTTAGGACCGGCTAATTCTGCTTTTTAAGCCTAACGCAAAACTCGTAATCTAGCTGACTATTCTTTGTAATTTAACTTAATATATTTGCTTTATGTGTAAGAGTAATTATCTTGATGCTCTAAATATAAACATTAAGATGTTAATTAGTGCTTGTTTGCTTTGCAATTGTATCTTTTTTGTGGGGATTAAATGGTACAGACACGGACCCTTTGACAGTTGGAACCTTATTTGTACCTTATTTACACCTAAATGGTAAATATTTGTTCCTTAAAGGGACACTGAACCCAATTTCTTTCTTTCGTGATTCAGATAGAGCATGCCATTTTAAACAATTTTCTAATTTACTCCTTTTATCAAATTTTATTCATTCTTTTGGTATCTTTATTTGAAAAGCAAGAATGTAAGTTTAGATGCCGGGCCATTTTTGGTGAACAACTTGGGTTGTTCTTGATGATTGATGGATTAATTTAACTGACCAATAAACAAGTGCTGTCCAGTGTTTGAACCAAAAATAGCTTAGATGCCTTCTTTTTTAAATAAAGATAGCAAGAGAACGAAGAAAATTTGATAATAGCAGTAAATGAGAAAGTTGCTTAAAATTACATGGTCTATCTGAATCACAAACGAAAAAATTGGGTTCAGTGTCCCTTTAAGCTGTAATTATAACCCATTGAGGGTACAACCACAGCAGTTGTACCCTAAGTGATCACAAATGGACCCCAACCGTACCCTTTTTTCTGACAATGTAAGAGAGTTTCCGGCAAATGTGTTGAATCATGGGCAGCTTATTCTGGGGTAAGTGGAATTTAGCTCTTTCTGCTACATCATCGTCTGCTTGCTGCTGCTGCCATAAGAAGATTTCAGTAATCACTTCTCATATGTTGCTTATCGGCTGCTTTGAATTAACCCTTTCTTGGCAGAGATGAATGTGGAAAATGCTACATCCTTTCAACATAAAGTGATACTATAAAAATGTTTCAATCCATATTCCTCATCCTATTATTCCATAAAGCATTTCTAATGATAAAACATAGCGGGCTAGATGACAAGTGGAGGGCAGAAATGCAAGTGCTAAAATGTGTTAACACTGCAAGAACACAATCCTTACTTCGACAACTCAAAAGTTAATTTATTATGCGAGTGCTAGTCTAGTGCGTGCAAACATCTGCATGTCATATAGTGTGAGTGCTAGTCTAGTGTGTGCAAACATCTGCATGTCATATAGTGTGAGTGCTAGTCTAGTACGTGTCAATATCTGCATGTCATATAGTGTGAGTGCTAGTCTAGTGCGTGCAAACATCTGCATGTCATATAGTGTGAGTGCTAGTCTAGTACGTGCAAATATCTGCATGTCATATAGTGTGAGTGTTAGTCTAGTATGTGCAAACATCTGCATGTCATATAGTGCGAGTGTTAGTCTAGTACGTGCAAATATCTGCATGTCATATAGTGCGAGTGTTAGTCTAGTACGTGCAAACATCTGCATGTCATATAGTGTGAGTGTTAGTCTAGTATGTGCAAACATCTGCATGTCATATAGTGCGAGTGTTAGTCTAGTACGTGCAAATATCTGCATGTCATATAGTGCGAGTGTTAGTCTAGTATGTGCAAACATCTGCATGTCATATAGTGCGAGTGTTAGTCTAGTACGTGCAAATATCTGCATGTCATATAGTGTGAGTGCTAGTCTAGTACGTGCAAATATCTGCATGTCATATAGTGTGAGTGTTAGTCTAGTATGTGCAAACATCTGCATGTCATATAGTGCGAGTGCTAGTCTAGTGCGTGCAAACATCTGCATGTCATATAGTGTGAGTGCTAGTCTAGTGTGTGCAAATATCTGCATGTCATATAGTGTGAGTGCTAGTCTAGTGCATGCAAACACCTGCATGTCATATAGTGTGAGTGCTAGCCTAGTGCGTGCAAACATCTGCATGTCATATAGTGCGAGTGTTAGTCTAGTACGTGCAAACATCTGCATGTCATATAGTGCGAGTGCTAGTCTAGTACGTGCAAACATCTGCATGTCATATAGTGTGAGTGCTAGTCTAGTGTGTGCAAACATCTGCATGTCATATAGTGTGAGTGCTAGTCTAGTACGTGCAAATATCTGCATGTCATATAGTGTGAGTGCTAGTCTAGTGCGTGCAAACATCTGCATGTCATATAGTGTGAGTGCTAGTCTAGTACGTGCAAATATCTGCATGTCATATAGTGTGAGTGCTAGTCTAGTACGTGCAAATATCTGCATGTCATATAGTGTGAGTGTTAGTCTAGTACGTGCAAACATCTGCATGTCATATAGTGCGAGTGCTAGTCTAGTGCGTGCAAACATCTGCATGTCATATAGTGTGAGTGCTAGTCTAGTGTGTGCAAATATCTGCATGTCATATAGTGTGAGTGTTAGTCTAGTACGTGCAAACATCTGCATGTCATATAGTGCGAGTGCTAGTCTAGTACGTGCAAACATCTGCATGTCATATAGTGCGAGTGCTAGTCTAGTACGTGCAAACATCTGCATGTCATATAGTGCGAGTGCTAGTCTAGTACGTGCAAACATCTGCATGTCATATAGTGCGAGTGCTAGTCTAGTGCGTGCAAACATCTGCATGTCATATAGTGCGAGTGCTAGTCTAGTGCGTGTAAACATCTGCATGTCATATAGTGCGAGTGATAGTCTAGTACGTGCAAACATCTGCATGTCATATAGTGTGAGTGCTAGTCTAGTGCGTGCAAATATCTGCATGTCATCTAGTGTGAGTGTTAGTCTAGTGCGTGCAAACACCTGCATGTCATATAGTGCGAGTGCCAGCCTAGTGTGTGCAAATATCTGCATGTCATATAGTGTGAGTGTTAGTCTAGTACGTGCAAACATCTGCATGTCATATAGTGTGAGTGTTAGTCTAGTGCGTGCAAATATCTGCATGTCATATAGTGCGAGTGCTAGCCTAGTGCGTGCAAACATCTGCATGTCATATAGTGCGAGTGCTAGTCTAGTACGTGCAAACATCTGCATGTCATATAGTGCGAGTGCTAGTCTAGTGCGTGCAAATATCTGCATGTCATATAGTGTGAGTGCTAATCTAGTGCGTGCAAATATCTGCATGTCATATAGTGCGAGTGCTAGCCTAGTGCGTGCAAACATCTGCATGTCATATAGTGCGAGTGCTAGCCTAGTGCGTGCAAACATCTGCATGTCATATAGTGTGAGTGCTAGTCTAGTGCGTGCAAATACCTGCATGTCATATAGTGCGAGTGCTAGTCTAGTACGTGCAAACATCTGCATGTCGTATAGTGTGAGTGTTAGTCTAGTACGTGCAAACATCTGCATGTCATATAGTGCGAGTGTTAGTCTAGTGCGTGCAAACATCTGCACGTCATATAGTGCGAGTGTTAGTCTAGTGCGTGCAAATATCTGCATGTCATATAGTGCGAGTGCTAGTCTAGTGCGTGCAAATATCTGCATGTCATATAGTGTGAGTGCTAGTCTAGTGCGTGCAAATATCTGCATGTCATATAGTGCGAGTGGTAGTCTAGTATGTGCAAACATCTGCATGTCATATAGTGCGAGTGTTAGTCTAGTACGTGCAAACATCTGCATGTCATATAGTGCGAGTGTTAGTCTAGTGCGTGCAAATATCTGCATGTCATATAGTGCGAGTGCTAGCCTAGTGCGTGCAAACATCTGCATGTCATATAGTGCGAGTGCTAGTCTAGTACGTGCAAACATCTGCATGTCATATAGTGCGAGTGCTAGTCTAGTGCGTGCAAATATCTGCATGTCATATAGTGTGAGTGCTAGTCTAGTGCGTGCAAATATCTGCATGTCATATAGTGCGAGTGCTAGTCTAGTGCGTGCAAATACCTGCATGTCATATAGTGCGAGTGCTAGTCTAGTACGTGCAAACATCTGCATGTCGTATAGTGTGAGTGTTAGTCTAGTACGTGCAAACATCTGCATGTCATATAGTGCGAGTGTTAGTCTAGTGCGTTCAAACATCTGCACGTCATATAGTGCGAGTGTTAGTCTAGTGCGTGCAAATATCTGCATGTCATATAGTGCGAGTGCTAGTCTAGTGCGTGCAAATATCTGCATGTCATATAGTGTGAGTGCTAGTCTAGTGCGTGCAAATATCTGCATGTCATATAGTGCGAGTGGTAGTCTAGTATGTGCAAACATCTGCATGTCATATAGTGCGAGTGTTAGTCTAGTACGTGCAAACATCTGCATGTCATATAGTGCGAGTGTTAGTCTAGTGCGTGCAAATATCTGCATGTCATATAGTGCGAGTGCTAGCCTAGTGCGTGCAAACATCTGCATGTCATATAGTGCGAGTGCTAGTCTAGTACGTGCAAACATCTGCATGTCATATAGTGCGAGTGCTAGTCTAGTGCGTGCAAATATCTGCATGTCATATAGTGTGAGTGCTAGTCTAGTGCGTGCAAATACCTGCATGTCATATAGTGCGAGTGCTAGTCTAGTGCGTGCAAACATCTGCATGTCATATAGTGTGAGTGCTAGCCTAGTGCGTGCAAACATCTGCATGTCATATAGTGTGAGTGCTAGTCTAGTGCGTGCAAACATCTTCATGTCATATAGTGTGAGTGCTTGCCTAGTGCGTGCAGACATCTGCATGTCATATAGTGTGAGTGCTAGTCTAGTGCGTGCAAATACCTGCATGTCATATAGTGCGAGTGCTAGTCTAGTGTGTGCAAACATCTGCATGTCATATAGTGCGAGTGCTAGCCTAGTACGTGCAAACATCTGCATGTCATATAGTGCGAGTGCTTGCCTAGTGCGTGCAAACATCTGCATGTCATATAGTGCGAGTGCTTGCCTAGTGCGAGCAAACATCTGCATGTTATATAGTGTGAGTGCTAGTCTAGTGCGTGCAAATACCTGCATGTCATATAGTGCGAGTGATAGTCTAGTGCGTGCAAACATCTGCATGTCATATAGTGCGAGTGCTAGCCTAGTGCGTGCAAACATCTGCATGTCATATAGTGCGAGTGCTAGTCTAGTGTGTGCAAACATCTGCATGTCATATAGTGCAAGTGCTAGTCTAGTACGTGCAAATATCTGCATGCTATATAGTGCGAGTGCTAGCCTAGTGTGTGCAAATATCTGCATGTCATATAGTGTGAGTGCTAGTGTAGTGCTTGCAAATATCTGCATGTCATATAGTGCGAGTGCTAGTCTAGTGCGTGCAAATATCTGCATGTCATATAGTGTGAGTGCTAGTCTAGTGCGTGCAAATATCTGCATGTCATATAGTGCGAGTGTTAGCCTAGTGTGTGCAAATATCTGCATGTCATATAGTGTGAGTCTTAGTCTAGTACGTGCAAACATCTGCATGTCATATAGTGTGAGTGTTAGTCTAGTGCGTGCAAACATCTGCATGTCATATAGTGCGAGTGTTAGTCTAGTGCGTGCAAATATCTGCATGTCATATAGTGCGAGTGCTAGTCTAGTGCGAGCAAATATCTGCATGTCATATAGTGTGAGTGCTAGTCTAGTGCGTGCAAATATCTGCATGTCATATAGTGCGAGTGGTAGTCTAGTATGTGCAAATATCTGCATGTCATATAGTGCGAGTGCTAGCCTAGTGCATGCAAATAAATATCTGCATGTCATATAGTGCGAGTGCTAGCCTAGTGCATGCAAACTCCTGCATGTCATATAGTGTGAGTGTTAGTCTAGTGCGTGCAAACATGTGCATGTCATATAGTGTGAGTGCTAGTCTAGTGCGTGCAAACATCTGCATGTCATATAGTGTGAGTGCTAGCCTAGTGCGTGCAAACATCTGCATGTCATATAATGCAAGTGCTAGTCTAGTGCGCGCAAATATCTGCATGTCATATAGTGCGAGTGCTAGTCTAGTGCGTGCAAACACCTGCATGTCATATAGTGTGAGTGCTAGCCTAGTGCATGCAAATAAATATCTGCATGTCATATAGTGCGAATGCTATTCTAGTGCATGCAAACTCCTGCATGTCATATAGTGTGAGTGTTAGTCTAGTGCGTGCAAACATCTGCATGTCATATAGTGTGAGTGCTAGTCTAGTGCGTGCAAACATCTGCATGTCATATAGTGCGAGTGCTAGTCTAGTGCGTGCAAATATCTGCATGTCATATAGTGCGAGTGCTAATCTAGTGCGTGCAAACACCTGCATGTCATATAGTGTGAGTGCTAGTCTAGTGCGTGCAAACACCTGCATGTCATATAGTGTGAGTGCTAGTCTAGTGCGTGCAAACACCTGCATGTCATATAGTGTGAATGCTAGTCTAGTGCGTGCAAACACCTGCATGTCATATAGTGCGAGTGCTAGTCTAGTGCGTGCAAACATCTGCATGTCATATAGTGCGAGTGCTTGTCTAGTGTGTGCAAATATCTGCATGTCATATAGTGCGAGTGCTAGTCTAGTGCGTGCAAACACCTGCATGTTATATAGTGCGAGTGCTAGTCTAGTACGTGCAAATATCTGCATGTCATATAGTGTGAGTGTTAGTCTAGTACGTGCAAACATCTGCATGTCATATAGTGCGAGTGCTAGTCTAGTGCGTGCAAACATCTGCATGTCATATAGTGTGAGTGCTAGTCTAGTGCGTGCAAATATCTGCATGTCATATAGTGTGAGTGTTAGTCTAGTACGTGCAAACATCTGCATGTCATATAGTGCGAGTGCTAGTCTAGTACGTGCAAACATCTGCATGTCATATAGTGCGAGTGCTAGTCTAGTGCGTGCAAACATCTGCATGTCATATAGTGCGAGTGCTAGTCTAGTACGTGCAAACATCTGCATGTCATATAGTGCGAGTGCTAGTCTAGTACGTGCAAACATCTGCATGTCATATAGTGCGAGTGATAGTCTAGTACGTGCAAACATCTGCATCTCATATAGTGTGAGTGCTAGTCTAGTGGGTGCAAATATCTGCATGTCATCTAGTGTGAGTGTTAGTCTAGTGCGTGCAAACACCTGCATGTCATATAGTGCGAGTGCCAGCCTAGTGTGTGCAAATATCTGCATGTCATATAGTGTGAGTGTTAGTCTAGTACGTGCAAACATCTGCATGTCATATAGTGTGAGTGTTAGTCTAGTGCGTGCAAATATCTGCATGTCATATAGTGTGAGTGCTAGTCTAGTGCGTGCAAATATCTGCATGTCATATAGTGCGAGTGCTAGCCTAGTGCGTGCAAACATCTGCATGTCATATAGTGCGAGTGCTAGTCTAGTGCGTGCAAACATCTGCATGTCATATAGTGTGAGTGCTAGTCTAGTGCGTGCAAATACCTGCATGTCATATAGTGCGAGTGCTAGTCTAGTACGTGCAAACATCTGCATGTCATATAGTGTGAGTGTTAGTCTAGTACGTGCAAACATCTGCATGTCATATAGTGCGAGTGTTAGTCTAGTGCGTGCAAACATCTGCACGTCATATAGTGCGAGTGTTAGTCTAGTGCGTGCAAATATCTGCATGTCAAATAGTGCGAGTGCTAGTCTAGTGCGTGCAAATATCTGCATGTCATATAGTGTGAGTGCTAGTCTAGTGCGTGCAAATATCTGCATGTCATATAGTGCGAGTGGTAGTCTAGTATGTGCAAACATCTGCATGTCATATAGTGCGAGTGGTAGTCTAGTACGTGCAAACATCTGCATGTCATATAGTGCGAGTGTTAGTCTAGTGCGTGCAAATATCTGCATGTCATATAGTGCGAGTGCTAGCCTAGTGCGTGCAAACATCTGCATGTCATATAGTGCGAGTGCTAGTCTAGTACGTGCAAACATCTGCATGTCATATAGTGCGAGTGCTAGCCTAGTGCGTGCAAATATCTGCATGTCATATAGTGTGAGTGCTAGTCTAGTGCGTGCAAATATCTGCATGTCATATAGTGCGAGTGCTAGCCTAGTGCGTGCAAACATCTGCATGTCATATAGTGCGAGTGCTAGCCTAGTGCGTGCAAACATCTGCATGTCATATAGTGTGAGTGCTAGTCTAGTGCGTGCAAATACCTGCATGTCATATAGTGCGAGTGCTAGTCTAGTGCGTGCAAACATCTGCATGTCATATAGTGTGAGTGCTAGCCTAGTGCGTGCAAACATCTGCATGTCATATAGTGTGAGTGCTAGTCTAGTGCGTGCAAACATCTGCATGTCATATAGTGTGAGTGCTTGCCTAGTGCGTGCAGACATCTGCATGTCATATAGTGTGAGTGCTAGTCTAGTGCGTGCAAATACCTGCATGTCATATAGTGCGAGTGCTAGTCTAGTGTGTGCAAACATCTGCATGTCATATAGTGTGAGTGCTAGCCTAGTACGTGCAAACATCTGCATGTCATATAGTGCGAGTGCTTGCCTAGTGCGTGCAAACATCTGCATGTCATATAGTGCGAGTGCTTGCCTAGTGCGTGCAAACATCTGCATGTTATATAGTGTGAGTGCTAGTCTAGTGCGTGCAAATACCTGCATGTCATATAGTGCGAGTGCTAGTCTAGTGCGTGCAAACATCTGCATGTCATATAGTGCGAGTGCTAGCCTAGTGCGTGCAAACATCTGCGTCATATAGTGCGAGTGCTAGTCTAGTGTGTGCAAACATCTGCATGTCATATAGTGCAAGTGCTAGTCTAGTACGTGCAAATATCTGCATGCTATATAGTGCGAGTGCTAGCCTAGTGTGTGCAAATATCTGCATGTCATATAGTGTGAGTGCTAGTGTAGTGCTTGCAAATATCTGCATGTCATATAGTGCGAGTGCTAGTCTAGTGCGTGCAAATATCTGCATGTCATATAGTGTGAGTGCTAGTCTAGTGCGTGCAAATATCTGCATGTCATATAGTGCGAGTGTTAGCCTAGTGTGTGCAAATATCTGCATGTCATATAGTGTGAGTCTTAGTCTAGTACGTGCATACATCTGCATGTCATATAGTGTGAGTGTTAGTCTAGTGCGTGCAAACATCTGCATGTCATATAGTGCGAGTGTTAGTCTAGTGCGTGCAAATATCTGCATGTCATATAGTGCGAGTGCTAGTCTAGTGCGTGCAAATATCTGCATGTCATATAGTGCGAGTGCTAGTCTAGTGCGAGCAAATATCTGCATGTCATTTAGTGTGAGTGCTAGTCTAGTGCGTGCAAATATCTGCATGTCATATAGTGCGAGTGGTAGTCTAGTATGTGCAAATATCTGCATGTCATATAGTGCGAGTGCTAGCCTAGTGCATGCAAATAAATATCTGCATGTCATATAGTGCGAGTGCTAGCCTAGTGCATGCAAACTCCTGCATGTCATATAGTGTGAGTGTTAGTCTAGTGCGTGCAAACATCTGCATGTCATATAGTGTGAGTGCTAGTCTAGTGCGTGCAAACATCTGCATGTCATATAGTGTGAGTGCTAGCCTAGTGCGTGCAAACATCTGCATGTCATATAATGCAAGTGCTAGTCTAGTGCGCGCAAATATCTGCATGTCATATAGTGCGAGTGCTAGTCTAGTGCGTGCAAACACCTGCATGTCATATAGTGTGAGTGCTAGCCTAGTGCATGCAAATAAATATCTGCATGTCATATAGTGCGAATGCTATTCTAGTGCATGCAAACTCCTGCATGTCATATAGTGTGAGTGTTAGTCTAGTGCGTGCAAACATCTGCATGTCATATAGTGTGAGTGCTAGTCTAGTGCGTGCAAACATCTGCATGTCATATAGTGCGAGTGCTAGTCTAGTGCGTGCAAATATCTGCATGTCATATAGTGCGAGTGCTAATCTAGTGCGTGCAAACACCTGCATGTCATATAGTGTGAGTGCTAGTCTAGTGCGTGCAAACATCTGCATGTCATATAGTGTGAGTGCTAGTCTAGTGCATGCAAACACCTGCATGTCATATAGTGTGAATGCTAGTCTAGTGCGTGCAAACACCTGCATGTCATATAGTGCGAGTGCTAGTCTAGTGCGTGCAAACATCTGCATGTCATATAGTGCGAGTGCTTGTCTAGTGTGTGCAAATATCTGCATGTCATATAGTGCGAGTGCTAGTCTAGTGCGTGCAAACACCTGCATGTTATATAGTGCGAGTGCTAGTCTAGTACGTGCAAATATCTGCATGTCATATAGTGTGAGTGTTAGTCTAGTACGTGCAAACATCTGCATGTCATATAGTGCGAGTGCTAGTCTAGTGCGTGCAAACATCTGCATGTCATATAGTGCGAGTGCTAGTCTAGTGTGTGCAAATATCTGCATGTCATATAGTGTGAGTGTTAGTCTAGTACGTGCAAACATCTGCATGTCATATAGTGCGAGTGCTAGTCTAGTACGTGCAAACATCTGCATGTCATATAGTGCGAGTGCTAGTCTAGTACGTGCAAACATCTGCATGTCATATAGTGCGAGTGCTAGTCTAGTACGTGCAAACATCTGCATGTCATATAGTGCGAGTGCTAGTCTAGTACGTGCAAACATCTGCATGTCATATAGTGCGAGTGATAGTCTAGTACGTGCAAACATCTGCATCTCATATAGTGTGAGTGCTAGTCTAGTGGGTGCAAATATCTGCATGTCATCTAGTGTGAGTGTTAGTCTAGTGCGTGCAAACACCTGCATGTCATATAGTGCGAGTGCCAGCCTAGTGTGTGCAAATATCTGCATGTCATATAGTGTGAGTGTTAGTCTAGTACGTGCAAACATCTGCATGTCATATAGTGTGAGTGTTAGTCTAGTGCGTGCAAATATCTGCATGTCATATAGTGTGAGTGCTAGTCTAGTGCGTGCAAATATCTGCATGTCATATAGTGCGAGTGCTAGCCTAGTGCGTGCAAACATCTGCATGTCATATAGTGCGAGTGCTAGCCTAGTGCGTGCAAACATCTGCATGTCATATAGTGTGAGTGCTAGTCTAGTGCGTGCAAATATCTGCATGTCATATAGTGCGAGTGCTAGTCTAGTGCGTGCAAACATCTGCATGTCATATAGTGTGAGTGTTAGTCTAGTACGTGCAAACATCTGCATGTCATATAGTGCGAGTGTTAGTCTAGTGCGTGCAAACATCTGCACGTCATATAGTGCGAGTGTTAGTCTAGTGCGTGCAAATATCTGCATGTCATATAGTGCGAGTGCTAGTCTAGTGCGTGCAAATATCTGCATGTCATATAGTGTGAGTGCTAGTCTAGTGCGTGCAAATATCTGCATGTCATATAGTGCGAGTGGTAGTCTAGTATGTGCAAACATCTGCATGTCATATAGTGCGAGTGTTAGTCTAGTACGTGCAAACATCTGCATGTCATATAGTGCGAGTGTTAGTCTAGTGCGTGCAAATATCTGCATGTCATATAGTGCGAGTGCTAGCCTAGTGCGTGCAAACATCTGCATGTCATATAGTGCGAGTGCTAGTCTAGTACGTGCAAACATCTGCATGTCATATAGTGCGAGTGCTAGCCTAGTGCGTGCAAATATCTGCATGTCACATAGTGTGAGTGCTAGTCTAGTGCGTGCAAATATCTGCATGTCATATAGTGCGAGTGCTAGCCTAGTGCGTGCAAACATCTGCATGTCATATAGTGCGAGTGCTAGCCTAGTGCGTGCAAACATCTGCATGTCATATAGTGTGAGTGCTAGTCTAGTGCGTGCAAATACCTGCATGTCATATAGTGCGAGTGCTAGTCTAGTGCGTGCAAACATCTGCATGTCATATAGTGTGAGTGCTAGCCTAGTGCGTGCAAACATCTGCATGTCATATAGTGTGAGTGCTAGTCTAGTGCGTGCAAACATCTGCATGTCATATAGTGTGAGTGCTTGCCTAGTGCGTGCAGACATCTGCATGTCATATAGTGTGAGTGCTAGTCTAGTGCGTGCAAATACCTGCATGTCATATAGTGCGAGTGCTAGTCTAGTGTGTGCAAACATCTGCATGTCATATAGTGTGAGTGCTAGCCTAGTACGTGCAAACATCTGCATGTCATATAGTGCGAGTGCTTGCCTAGTGCGTGCAAACATCTGCATGTCATATAGTGCGAGTGCTTGCCTAGTGCGTGCAAACATCTGCATGTCATATAGTGTGAGTGCTAGTCTAGTGCGTGCAAATACCTGCATGTCATATAGTGCGAGTGCTAGTCTAGTGCGTGCAAACATCTGCATGTCATATAGTGCGAGTGCTAGCCTAGTGCGTGCAAACATCTGCGTCATATAGTGCGAGTGCTAGTCTAGTGTGTGCAAACATCTGCATGTCATATAGTGCAAGTGCTAGTCTAGTACGTGCAAATATCTGCATGCTATATAGTGCGAGTGCTAGCCTAGTGTGTGCAAATATCTGCATGTCATATAGTGTGAGTGCTAGTGTAGTGCTTGCAAATATCTGCATGTCATATAGTGCGAGTGCTAGTCTAGTGCGTGCAAATATCTGCATGTCATATAGTGTGAGTGCTAGTCTAGTGCGTGCAAATATCTGCATGTCATATAGTGCGAGTGTTAGCCTAGTGTGTGCAAATATCTGCATGTCATATAGTGTGAGTCTTAGTCTAGTACGTGCATACATCTGCATGTCATATAGTGTGAGTGTTAGTCTAGTGCGTGCAAACATCTGCATGTCATATAGTGCGAGTGTTAGTCTAGTGCGTGCAAATATCTGCATGTCATATAGTGCGAGTGCTAGTCTAGTGCGAGCAAATATCTGCATGTCATTTAGTGTGAGTGCTAGTCTAGTGCGTGCAAATATCTGCATGTCATATAGTGCGAGTGGTAGTCTAGTATGTGCAAATATCTGCATGTCATATAGTGCGAGTGCTAGCCTAGTGCATGCAAATAAATATCTGCATGTCATATAGTGCGAGTGCTAGCCTAGTGCATGCAAACTCCTGCATGTCATATAGTGTGAGTGTTAGTCTAGTGCGTGCAAACATCTGCATGTCATATAGTGTGAGTGCTAGTCTAGTGCGTGCAAACATCTGCATGTCATATAGTGTGAGTGCTAGCCTAGTGCGTGCAAACATCTGCATGTCATATAATGCAAGTGCTAGTCTAGTGCACGCAAATATCTGCATGTCATATAGTGCGAGTGCTAGTCTAGTGCGTGCAAACACCTGCATGTCATATAGTGTGAGTGCTAGCCTAGTGCATGCAAATAAATATCTGCATGTCATATAGTGCGAATGCTATTCTAGTGCATGCAAACTCCTGCATGTCATATAGTGCGAGTGCTAGTCTAGTGCGAGCAAATATCTGCATGTCATATAGTGTGAGTGCTAGTCTAGTGCGTGCAAATATCTGCATGTCATATAGTGCGAGTGGTAGTCTAGTATGTGCAAATATCTGCATGTCATATAGTGCGAGTGCTAGCCTAGTGCATGCAAATAAATATCTGCATGTCATATAGTGCGAGTGCTAGCCTAGTGCATGCAAACTCCTGCATGTCATATAGTGTGAGTGTTAGTCTAGTGCGTGCAAACATCTGCATGTCATATAGTGTGAGTGCTAGTCTAGTGCGTGCAAACATCTGCATGTCATATAGTGTGAGTGCTAGCCTAGTGCGTGCAAACATCTGCATGTCATATAATGCAAGTGCTAGTCTAGTGCGCGCAAATATCTGCATGTCATATAGTGCGAGTGCTAGTCTAGTGCGTGCAAACACCTGCATGTCATATAGTGTGAGTGCTAGCCTAGTGCATGCAAATAAATATCTGCATGACATATAGTGCGAATGCTATTCTAGTGCATGCAAACTCCTGCATGTCATATAGTGTGAGTGTTAGTCTAGTGCGTGCAAACATCTGCATGTCATATAGTGTGAGTGCTAGTCTAGTGCGTGCAAACATCTGCATGTCATATAGTGCGAGTGCTAGTCTAGTGCGTGCAAATATCTGCATGTCATATAGTGCGAGTGCTAATCTAGTGCGTGCAAACACCTGCATGTCATATAGTGTGAGTGCTAGTCTAGTGCGTGCAAACATCTGCATGTCATATAGTGTGAGTGCTAGTCTAGTGCATGCAAACACCTGCATGTCATATAGTGTGAGTGCTAGTCTAGTGCGTGCAAACACCTGCATGTCATATAGTGCGAGTGCTAGTCTAGTGCGTGCAAACATCTGCATGTCATATAGTGCGAGTGCTTGTCTAGTGTGTGCAAATATCTGCATGTCATATAGTGCGAGTGCTAGTCTAGTGCGTGCAAACACCTGCATGTTATATAGTGCGAGTGCTAGTCTAGTACGTGCAAATATCTGCATGTCATATAGTGTGAGTGCTAGTCTAGTACGTGCAAATATCTGCATGTCATATAGTGTGAGTGTTAGTCTAGTACGTGCAAACATCTGCATGTCATATAGTGCGAGTGCTAGTCTAGTGCGTGCAAACATCTGCATGTCATATAGTGTGAGTGCTAGTCTAGTGTGTGCAAATATCTGCATGTCATATAGTGTGAGTGTTAGTCTAGTACGTGCAAACATCTGCATGTCATATAGTGCGAGTGCTAGTCTAGTACGTGCAAACATCTGCATGTCATATAGTGCGAGTGCTAGTCTAGTGCGTGCAAACATCTGCATGTCATATAGTGCGAGTGCTAGTCTAGTACGTGCAAACATCTGCATGTCATATAGTGCGAGTGCTAGTCTAGTGCGTGCAAACATCTGCATGTCATATAGTGCGAGTGCTAGTCTAGTGCGTGCAAACATCTGCATGTCATATAGTGCGAGTGATAGTCTAGTACGTGCAAACATCTGCATGTCATATAGTGTGAGTGCTAGTCTAGTGCGTGCAAATATCTGCATGTCATCTAGTGTGAGTGTTAGTCTAGTGCGTGCAAACACCTGCATGTCATATAGTGCGAGTGCCAGCCTAGTGTGTGCAAATATCTGCATGTCATATAGTGTGAGTGTTAGTCTAGTACGTGCAAACATCTGCATGTCATATAGTGTGAGTGTTAGTCTAGTGCGTGCAAATATCTGCATGTCATATAGTGTGAGTGCTAGTCTAGTGCGTGCAAATATCTGCATGTCATATAGTGCGAGTGCTAGCCTAGTGCGTGCAAACATCTGCATGTCATATAGTGCGAGTGCTAGCCTAGTGCGTGCAAACATCTGCATGTCATATAGTGTGAGTGCTAGTCTAGTGCGTGCAAATACCTGCATGTCATATAGTGCGAGTGCTAGTCTAGTACGTGCAAACATCTGCATGTCATATAGTGTGAGTGTTAGTCTAGTACGTGCAAACATCTGCATGTCATATAGTGCGAGTGTTAGTCTAGTGCGTGCAAACATCTGCACGTCATATAGTGCGAGTGTTAGTCTAGTGCGTGCAAATATCTGCATGTCAAATAGTGCGAGTGCTAGTCTAGTGCGTGCAAATATCTGCATGTCATATAGTGTGAGTGCTAGTCTAGTGCGTGCAAATATCTGCATGTCATATAGTGCGAGTGTTAGTCTAGTGCGTGCAAATATCTGCATGTCATATAGTGCGAGTGCTAGTCTAGTGCGAGCAAATATCTGCATGTCATTTAGTGTGAGTGCTAGTCTAGTGCGTGCAAATATCTGCATGTCATATAGTGCGAGTGGTAGTCTAGTATGTGCAAATATCTGCATGTCATATAGTGCGAGTGCTAGCCTAGTGCATGCAAATAAATATCTGCATGTCATATAGTGCGAGTGCTAGCCTAGTGCATGCAAACTCCTGCATGTCATATAGTGTGAGTGTTAGTCTAGTGCGTGCAAACATCTGCATGTCATATAGTGTGAGTGCTAGTCTAGTGCGTGCAAACATCTGCATGTCATATAGTGTGAGTGCTAGCCTAGTGCGTGCAAACATCTGCATGTCATATAATGCAAGTGCTAGTCTAGTGCACGCAAATATCTGCATGTCATATAGTGCGAGTGCTAGTCTAGTGCGTGCAAACACCTGCATGTCATATAGTGTGAGTGCTAGCCTAGTGCATGCAAATAAATATCTGCATGTCATATAGTGCGAATGCTATTCTAGTGCATGCAAACTCCTGCATGTCATATAGTGCGAGTGCTAGTCTAGTGCGAGCAAATATCTGCATGTCATATAGTGTGAGTGCTAGTCTAGTGCGTGCAAATATCTGCATGTCATATAGTGCGAGTGGTAGTCTAGTATGTGCAAATATCTGCATGTCATATAGTGCGAGTGCTAGCCTAGTGCATGCAAATAAATATCTGCATGTCATATAGTGCGAGTGCTAGCCTAGTGCATGCAAACTCCTGCATGTCATATAGTGTGAGTGTTAGTCTAGTGCGTGCAAACATCTGCATGTCATATAGTGTGAGTGCTAGTCTAGTGCGTGCAAACATCTGCATTTCATATAGTGTGAGTGCTAGCCTAGTGCGTGCAAACATCTGCATGTCATATAATGCAAGTGCTAGTCTAGTGCGCGCAAATATCTGCATGTCATATAGTGCGAGTGCTAGTCTAGTGCGTGCAAACACCTGCATGTCATATAGTGTGAGTGCTAGCCTAGTGCATGCAAATAAATATCTGCATGACATATAGTGCGAATGCTATTCTAGTGCATGCAAACTCCTGCATGTCATATAGTGTGAGTGTTAGTCTAGTGCGTGCAAACATCTGCATGTCATATAGTGTGAGTGCTAGCCTAGTGCGTGCAAACATCTGCATGTCATATAATGCAAGTGCTAGTCTAGTGCGCGCAAATATCTGCATGTCATATAGTGCGAGTGCTAGTCTAGTGCGTGCAAACACCTGCATGTCATATAGTGTGAGTGCTAGCCTAGTGCATGCAAATAAATATCTGCATGTCATATAGTGCGAATGCTATTCTAGTGCATGCAAACTCCTGCATGTCATATAGTGTGAGTGTTAGTCTAGTGCGTGCAAACATCTGCATGTCATATAGTGTGAGTGCTAGTCTAGTGCGTGCAAACATCTGCATGTCATATAGTGCGAGTGCTAGTCTAGTGCGTGCAAATATCTGCATGTCATATAGTGCGAGTGCTAGTCTAGTGCGTGCAAACACCTGCATGTCATATAGTGTGAGTGCTAGTCTAGTGCGTGCAAACATCTGCATGTCATATAGTGTGAGTGCTAGTCTAGTGCATGCAAACACCTGCATGTCATATAGTGTGAATGCTAGTCTAGTGCGTGCAAACACCTGCATGTCATATAGTGCGAGTGCTAGTCTAGTGCGTGCAAACATCTGCATGTCATATAGTGCGAGTGCTTGTCTAGTGTGTGCAAATATCTGCATGTCATATAGTGCGAGTGCTAGTCTAGTGCGTGCAAACACCTGCATGTTATATAGTGCGAGTGCTAGTCTAGTACGTGCAAATATCTGCATGTCATATAGTGTGAGTGCTAGTCTAGTACGTGCAAATATCTGCATGTCATATAGTGTGAGTGTTAGTCTAGTACGTGCAAACATCTGCATGTCATATAGTGCGAGTGCTAGTCTAGTGCGTGCAAACATCTGCATGTCATATAGTGTGAGTGCTAGTCTAGTGCGTGCAAATATCTGCATGTCATATAGTGTGAGTGTTAGTCTAGTGCGTGCAAACATCTGCATGTCATATAGTGCGAGTGCTAGTCTAGTACGTGCAAACATCTGCATGTCATATAGTGCGAGTGCTAGTCTAGTACGTGCAAACATCTGCATGTCATATAGTGCGAGTGCTAGTCTAGTACGTGCAAACATCTGCATGTCATATAGTGCGAGTGCTAGTCTAGTGCGTGCAAACATCTGCATGTCATATAGTGCGAGTGCTAGTCTAGTGCGTGTAAACATCTGCATGTCATATAGTGCGAGTGATAGTCTAGTACGTGCAAACATCTGCATGTCATATAGTGTGAGTGCTAGTCTAGTGCGTGCAAATATCTGCATGTCATCTAGTGTGAGTGTTAGTCTAGTGCGTGCAAACACCTGCATGTCATCTAGTGTGAGTGTTAGTCTAGTGCGTGCAAACACCTGCATGTCATATAGTGCGAGTGCCAGCCTAGTGTGTGCAAATATCTGCATGTCATATAGTGTGAGTGTTAGTCTAGTACGTGCAAACATCTGCATGTCATATAGTGTGAGTGTTAGTCTAGTGCGTGCAAATATCTGCATGTCATATAGTGTGAGTGCTAGTCTAGTGCGTGCAAATATCTGCATGTCATATAGTGCGAGTGCTAGCCTAGTGCGTGCAAACATCTGCATGTCATATAGTGCGAGTGCTAGCCTAGTGCGTGCAAACATCTGCATGTCATATAGTGTGAGTGCTAGTCTAGTGCGTGCAAATACCTGCATGTCATATAGTGCGAGTGCTAGTCTAGTACGTGCAAACATCTGCATGTCATATAGTGTGAGTGTTAGTCTAGTACGTGCAAACATCTGCATGTCATATAGTGCGAGTGTTAGTCTAGTGCGTGCAAACATCTGCACGTCATATAGTGCGAGTGTTAGTCTAGTGCGTGCAAATATCTGCATGTCAAATAGTGCGAGTGCTAGTCTAGTGCGTGCAAATATCTGCATGTCATATAGTGTGAGTGCTAGTCTAGTGCGTGCAAATATCTGCATGTCATATAGTGCGAGTGGTAGTCTAGTATGTGCAAACATCTGCATGTCATATAGTGCGAGTGTTAGTCTAGTACGTGCAAACATCTGCATGTCATATAGTGCGAGTGTTAGTCTAGTGCGTGCAAATATCTGCATGTCATATAGTGCGAGTGCTAGCCTAGTGCGTGCAAACATCTGCATGTCATATAGTGCGAGTGCTAGTCTAGTACGTGCAAACATCTGCATGTCATATAGTGCGAGTGCTAGCCTAGTGCGTGCAAATATCTGCATGTCATATAGTGTGAGTGCTAGTCTAGTGCGTGCAAATATCTGCATGTCATATAGTGCGAGTGCTAGCCTAGTGCGTGCAAACATCTGCATGTCATATAGTGCGAGTGCTAGTCTAGTACGTGCAAACATCTGCATGTCATATAGTGCGAGTGCTAGCCTAGTGCGTGCAAATATCTGCATGTCATATAGTGTGAGTGCTAGTCTAGTGCGTGCAAATATCTGCATGTCATATAGTGCGAGTGCTAGCCTAGTGCGTGCAAACATCTGCATGTCATATAGTGCGAGTGCTAGCCTAGTGCTTGCAAACATCTGCATGTCATATAGTGTGAGTGCTAGTCTAGTGCGTGCAAATACCTGCATGTCATATAGTGCGAGTGCTAGTCTAGTGCGTGCAAACATCTGCATGTCATATAGTGTGAGTGCTAGCCTAGTGCGTGCAAACATCTGCATGTCATATAGTGTGAGTGCTAGTCTAGTGCGTGCAAACATCTGCATGTCATATAGTGTGAGTACTTGCCTAGTGCGTGCAGACATCTGCATGTCATATAGTGTGAGTGCTAGTCTAGTGCGTGCAAATACCTGCATGTCATATAGTGCGAGTGCTAGTCTAGTGTGTGCAAACATCTGCATGTCATATAGTGCGAGTGCTAGCCTAGTACGTGCAAACATCTGCATGTCATATAGTGCGAGTGCTTGCCTAGTGCGTGCAAACATCTGCATGTCATATAGTGCGAGTGCTTGCCTAGTGCGTGCAAACATCTGCATGTTATATAGTGTGAGTGCTAGTCTAGTGCGTGCAAATACCTGCATGTCATATAGTGCGAGTGCTAGTCTAGTGCGTGCAAACATCTGCATGTCATATAGTGCGAGTGCTAGCCTAGTGCGTGCAAACATCTGCGTCATATAGTGCGAGTGCTAGTCTAGTACGTGCAAACATCTGCATGTCATATAGTGCGAGTGCTAGCCTAGTGCGTGCAAATATCTGCATGTCATATAGTGTGAGTGCTAGTCTAGTGCGTGCAAATATCTGCATGTCATATAGTGCGAGTGCTAGCCTAGTGCGTGCAAACATCTGCATGTCATATAGTGCGAGTGCTAGCCTAGTGCTTGCAAACATCTGCATGTCATATAGTGTGAGTGCTAGTCTAGTGCGTGCAAATACCTGCATGTCATATAGTGCGAGTGCTAGTCTAGTGCGTGCAAACATCTGCATGTCATATAGTGTGAGTGCTAGCCTAGTGCGTGCAAACATCTGCATGTCATATAGTGTGAGTGCTAGTCTAGTGCGTGCAAACATCTGCATGTCATATAGTGTGAGTACTTGCCTAGTGCGTGCAGACATCTGCATGTCATATAGTGTGAGTGCTAGTCTAGTGCGTGCAAATACCTGCATGTCATATAGTGCGAGTGCTAGTCTAGTGTGTGCAAACATCTGCATGTCATATAGTGCGAGTGCTAGCCTAGTACGTGCAAACATCTGCATGTCATATAGTGCGAGTGCTTGCCTAGTGCGTGCAAACATCTGCATGTCATATAGTGCGAGTGCTTGCCTAGTGCGTGCAAACATCTGCATGTTATATAGTGTGAGTGCTAGTCTAGTGCGTGCAAATACCTGCATGTCATATAGTGCGAGTGCTAGTCTAGTGCGTGCAAACATCTGCATGTCATATAGTGCGAGTGCTAGCCTAGTGCGTGCAAACATCTGCGTCATATAGTGCGAGTGCTAGTCTAGTGTGTGCAAACATCTGCATGTCATATAGTGCAAGTGCTAGTCTAGTACGTGCAAATATCTGCATGCTATATAGTGCGAGTGCTAGCCTAGTGTGTGCAAATATCTGCATGTCATATAGTGTGAGTGCTAGTGTAGTGCTTGCAAATATCTGCATGTCATATAGTGCGAGTGCTAGTCTAGTGCGTGCAAATATCTGCATGTCATATAGTGTGAGTGCTAGTCTAGTGCGTGCAAATATCTGCATGTCATATAGTGCGAGTGTTAGCCTAGTGTGTGCAAATATTTGCATGTCATATAGTGTGAGTCTTAGTCTAGTACGTGCAAACATCTGCATGTCATATAGTGTGAGTGTTAGTCTAGTGCGTGCAAACATCTGCATGTCATATAGTGCGAGTGTTAGTCTAGTGCGTGCAAATATCTGCATGTCATATAGTGCGAGTGCTAGTCTAGTGCGAGCAAATATCTGCATGTCATATAGTGTGAGTGCTAGTCTAGTGCGTGCAAATATCTGCATGTCATATAGTGCGAGTGCTAGTCTAGTACGTGCAAACATCTGCATGTCATATAGTGCGAGTGCTAGCCTAGTGCGTGCAAATATCTGCATGTCATATAGTGTGAGTGCTAGTCTAGTGCGTGCAAATATCTGCATGTCATATAGTGCGAGTGCTAGCCTAGTGCGTGCAAACATCTGCATGTCATATAGTGCGAGTGCTAGCCTAGTGCTTGCAAACATCTGCATGTCATATAGTGTGAGTGCTAGTCTAGTGCGTGCAAATACCTGCATGTCATATAGTGCGAGTGCTAGTCTAGTGCGTGCAAACATCTGCATGTCATATAGTGCGAGTGCTAGCCTAGTGCGTGCAAACATCTGCATGTCATATAGTGTGAGTGCTAGTCTAGTGCGTGCAAATACCTGCATGTCATATAGTGCGAGTGCTAGTCTAGTGTGTGCAAACATCTGCATGTCATATAGTGCGAGTGCTAGCCTAGTACGTGCAAACATCTGCATGTCATATAGTGCGAGTGCTTGCCTAGTGCGTGCAAACATCTGCATGTCATATAGTGCGAGTGCTTGCCTAGTGCGTGCAAACATCTGCATGTTATATAGTGTGAGTGCTAGTCTAGTGCGTGCAAATACCTGCATGTCATATAGTGCGAGTGCTAGTCTAGTGCGTGCAAACATCTGCATGTCATATAGTGCGAGTGCTAGCCTAGTGCGTGCAAACATCTGCGTCATATAGTGCGAGTGCTAGTCTAGTGTGTGCAAACATCTGCATGTCATATAGTGCTAGTGCTAGTCTAGTACGTGCAAATATCTGCATGCTATATAGTGCGAGTGCTAGCCTAGTGTGTGCAAATATCTGCATGTCATATAGTGTGAGTGCTAGTGTAGTGCTTGCAAATATCTGCATGTCATATAGTGCGAGTGCTAGTCTAGTGCGTGCAAATATCTGCATGTCATATAGTGTGAGTGCTAGTCTAGTGCGTGCAAATATCTGCATGTCATATAGTGCGAGTGTTAGCCTAGTGTGTGCAAATATTTGCATGTCATATAGTGTGAGTCTTAGTCTAGTACGTGCAAACATCTGCATGTCATATAGTGTGAGTGTTAGTCTAGTGCGTGCAAACATCTGCATGTCATATAGTGCGAGTGTTAGTCTAGTGCGTGCAAATATCTGCATGTCATATAGTGCGAGTGCTAGTCTAGTGCGAGCAAATATCTGCATGTCATATAGTGTGAGTGCTAGTCTAGTGCGTGCAAATATCTGCATGTCATATAGTGCGAGTGGTAGTCTAGTATGTGCAAATATCTGCATGTCATATAGTGCGAGTGCTAGCCTAGTGCATGCAAATAAATATCTGCATGTCATATAGTGCGAGTGCTAGCCTAGTGCATGCAAACTCCTGCATGTCATATAGTGTGAGTGTTAGTCTAGTGCGTGCAAACATCTGCATGTCATATAGTGTGAGTGCTAGTCTAGTGCGTGCAAACATCTGCATGTCATATAGTGTGAGTGCTAGTCTAGTGCGTGCAAACATCTGCATGTCATATAATGCAAGTGCTAGTCTAGTGCACGCAAATATCTGCATGTCATATAGTGCGAGTGCTAGTCTAGTGCGTGCAAACACCTGCATGTCATATAGTGTGAGTGCTAGCCTAGTGCATGCAAATAAATATCTGCATGTCATATAGTGCGAATGCTATTCTAGTGCATGCAAACTCCTGCATGTCATATAGTGTGAGTGTTAGTCTAGTGCGTGCAAACATCTGCATGTCATATAGTGTGAGTGCTAGTCTAGTGCGTGCAAACATCTGCATGTCATATAGTGCGAGTGCTAGTCTAGTGCGTGCAAATATCTGCATGTCATATAGTGCGAGTGCTAATCTAGTGCGTGCAAACACCTGCATGTCATATAGTGTGAGTGCTAGTCTAGTGCGTGCAAACATCTGCATGTCATATAGTGTGAGTGCTAGTCTAGTGCATGCAAACACCTGCATGTCATATAGTGTGAATGCTAGTCTAGTGCGTGCAAACACCTGCATGTCATATAGTGCGAGTGCTAGTCTAGTGCGTGCAAACATCTGCATGTCATATAGTGCGAGTGCTTGTCTAGTGTGTGCAAATATCTGCATGTCATATAGTGCGAGTGCTAGTCTAGTGCGTGCAAACACCTGCATGTTATATAGTGCGAGTGCTAGTCTAGTGCATGCAAACATCTGCATGTCATATAGTGTGAGTGTTAGTCTAGTGTGTGTAAACATCTGCATGTCATATAGTGCGAGTGCTAGCCTAGTGCGTGCAAACACCTGCATGTCATATAGTGTGCGTGCTAGTCTAGTGCGTGCAAACATCTGCATGTCATATAGTGCGAAAGCTTGCCTAGTGCATGCAAACATCTGCATGTCATATAGTGTGAGTGCTAGTCTAGTGCGTGCAAATACCTGCATGTCATATAGTGCGAGTGCTAGTCTAGTGCGTGCAAACATCTGCATGTCATATAGTGCGAGTGCTAGCCTAGTGCGTGCAAACATCTGCATGTCATATAGTGCGAGTGCTAGCCTAGTGCGTGCAAACATCTGCATGTCATATAGTGCGAGTGCTAGTCTAGTGCGTGCAAATACCTGCATGTCATATAGTGCGAGTGCTAGTCTAGTACGTGCAAACATCTGCATGTCATATAGTGTGAGTGCTAGTCTAGTGTGTGCAAATACCTGCATGTCATATAGTGCGAGTGCTAGTCTAGTACGTGCAAACATCTGCATGTCATATAGTGTGAGTGCTAGTCTAGTGTGTGCAAATATCTACATGTCATATAGTGTGAATGCTAGTCTAGTACGTGCAAACATCTGCATGTCATATAGTGCGAGTGCTAGTCTAGTACGTGCAAACATCTGCATGTCATATAGTGCGAGTGTTAGTCTAGTACGTGCAAACATCTGCATGTCATATAGTGCGAGTGCTAGTCTAGTACGTGCAAATATCTGCATGTCATATAGTGCGAGTGCTAGTCTAGTGCGTGCAAACACCTGCATGTTATATAGTGCGAGTGCTAGTCTAGTACGTGCAAATATCTGCATGTCATATAGTGTGAGTGCTAGTCTAGTACGTGCAAATATCTGCATGTCATATAGTGTGAGTGTTAGTCTAGTACGTGCAAACATCTGCATGTCATATAGTGCGAGTGCTAGTCTAGTGCGTGCAAACATCTGCATGTCATATAGTGTGAGTGCTAGTCTAGTGTGTGCAAATATCTGCATGTCATATAGTGTGAGTGTTAGTCTAGTACGTGCAAACATCTGCATG
This sequence comes from Bombina bombina, assembly GCF_027579735.1. Classification (NCBI taxonomy): domain Eukaryota; kingdom Metazoa; phylum Chordata; class Amphibia; order Anura; family Bombinatoridae; genus Bombina; species Bombina bombina. Next base: position 1,018,522,671 of record NC_069499.1, on the reverse strand, counting down.
TCATATAGTGCGAGTGCTAGTCTAGTACGTGCAAACATCTGCATGTCATATAGTGCGAGTGCTAGTCTAGTACGTGCAAACATCTGCATGTCATATAGTGCGAGTGCTAGTCTAGTACGTGCAAACATCTGCATGTCATATAGTGCGAGTGCTAGTCTAGTGCGTGCAAACATCTGCATGTCATATAGTGCGAGTGCTAGTCTAGTGCGTGCAAACATCTGCATGTCATATAGTGCGAGTGATAGTCTAGTACGTGCAAACATCTGCATGTCATATAGTGTGAGTGCTAGTCTAGTGCGTGCAAATATCTGCATGTCATCTAGTGTGAGTGTTAGTCTAGTGCGTGCAAACACCTGCATGTCATATAGTGCGAGTGCCAGCCTAGTGTGTGCAAATATCTGCATGTCATATAGTGTGAGTGTTAGTCTAGTACGTGCAAACATCTGCATGTCATATAGTGTGAGTGTTAGTCTAGTGCGTGCAAATATCTGCATGTCATATAGTGTGAGTGCTAGTCTAGTGCGTGCAAATATCTGCATGTCATATAGTGCGAGTGCTAGCCTAGTGCGTGCAAACATCTGCATGTCATATAGTGCGAGTGCTAGCCTAGTGCGTGCAAACATCTGCATGTCATATAGTGTGAGTGCTAGTCTAGTGCGTGCAAATACCTGCATGTCATATAGTGCGAGTGCTAGTCTAGTACGTGCAAACATCTGCATGTCATATAGTGTGAGTGTTAGTCTAGTACGTGCAAACATCTGCATGTCATATAGTGCGAGTGTTAGTCTAGTACGTGCAAACATCTGCATGTCATATAGTGTGAGTGCTAGTCTAGTGCGTGCAAATACCTGCATGTCATATAGTGCGAGTGCTAGTCTAGTACGTGCAAACATCTGCATGTCATATAGTGTGAGTGTTAGTCTAGTACGTGCAAACATCTGCATGTCATATAGTGTGAGTGTTAGTCTAGTACGTGCAAACATCTGCATGTCATATAGTGCGAGTGTTAGTCTAGTGCGTGCAAACATCTGCACGTCATATAGTGCGAGTGTTAGTCTAGTGCGTGCAAATATCTGCATGTCAAATAGTGTGAGTGCTAGTCTAGTGCGTGCAAATATCTGCATGTCATATAGTGTGAGTGCTAGTCTAGTGCGTGCAAATATCTGCATGTCATATAGTGCGAGTGGTAGTCTAGTATGTGCAAACATCTGCATGTCATATAGTGCGAGTGTTAGTCTAGTACGTGCAAACATCTGCATGTCATATAGTGCGAGTGTTAGTCTAGTGCGTGCAAATATCTGCATGTCATATAGTGCGAGTGCTAGCCTAGTGCGTGCAAACATCTGCATGTCATATAGTGCGAGTGCTAGTCTAGTACGTGCAAACATCTGCATGTCATATAGTGCGAGTGCTAGTCTAGTGCGTGCAAATATCTGCATGTCATATAGTGTGAGTGCTAGTCTAGTGCGTGCAAATATCTGCATGTCATATAGTGCGAGTGCTAGCCTAGTGCGTGCAAACATCTGCATGTCATATAGTGCGAGTGCTAGCCTAGTGCGTGCAAACATCTGCATGTCATATAGTGTGAGTGCTAGTCTAGTGCGTGCAAATACCTGCATGTCATATAGTGCGAGTGCTAGTCTAGTGCGTGCAAACATCTGCATGTCATATAGTGTGAGTGCTAGCCTAGTGCGTGCAAACATCTGCATGTCATATAGTGTGAGTGCTAGTCTAGTGCGTGCAAACATCTGCATGTCATATAGTGTGAGTGCTTGCCTAGTGCGTGCAGACATCTGCATGTCATATAGTGTGAGTGCTAGTCTAGTGCGTGCAATTACCTGCATGTCATATAGTGCGAGTGCTAGTCTAGTGTGTGCAAACATCTGCATGTCATATAGTGCGAGTGCTAGCCTAGTACGTGCAAACATCTGCATGTCATATAGTGCGAGTGCTTGCCTAGTGCGTGCAAACATCTGCATGTCATATAGTGCGAGTGCTTGCCTAGTGCGTGCAAACATCTGCATGTTATATAGTGTGAGTGCTAGTCTAGTGCGTGCAAATACCTGCATGTCATATAGTGCGAGTGCTAGTCTAGTGCGTGCAAACATCTGCATGTCATATAGTGCGAGTGCTAGCCTAGTGCGTGCAAACATCTGCGTCATATAGTGCGAGTGCTAGTCTAGTGTGTGCAAACATCTGCATGTCATATAGTGCAAGTGCTAGTCTAGTACGTGCAAATATCTGCATGCTATATAGTGCGAGTGCTAGCCTAGTGTGTGCAAATATCTGCATGTCATATAGTGTGAGTGCTAGTGTAGTGCTTGCAAATATCTGCATGTCATATAGTGCGAGTGCTAGTCTAGTGCGTGCAAATATCTGCATGTCATATAGTGTGAGTGCTAGTCTAGTGCGTGCAAATATCTGCATATCATATAGTGCGAGTGTTAGCCTAGTGTGTGCAAATATCTGCATGTCATATAGTGTGAGTCTTAGTCTAGTACGTGCAAACATCTGCATGTCATATAGTGTGAGTGTTAGTCTAGTGCGTGCAAACATCTGCATGTCATATAGTGCGAGTGTTAGTCTAGTGCGTGCAAATATCTGCATGTCATATAGTGCGAGTGCTAGTCTAGTGCGAGCAAATATCTGCATGTCATATAGTGTGAGTGCTAGTCTAGTGTGTGCAAATATCTGCATGTCATATAGTGCGAGTGGTAGTCTAGTATGTGCAAATATCTGCATGTCATATAGTGCGAGTGCTAGCCTAGTGCATGCAAATAAATATCTGCATGTCATATAGTGCGAGTGCTAGCCTAGTGCATGCAAACTCCTGCATGTCATATAGTGTGAGTGTTAGTCTAGTGCGTGCAAACATCTGCATGTCATATAGTGTGAGTGCTAGTCTAGTGCGTGCAAACATCTGCATGTCATATAGTGTGAGTGCTAGTCTAGTGCGTGCAAACATCTGCATGTCATATAATGCAAGTGCTAGTCTAGTGCACGCAAATATCTGCATGTCATATAGTGCGAGTGCTAGTCTAGTGCGTGCAAACACCTGCATGTCATATAGTGTGAGTGCTAGCCTAGTGCATGCAAATAAATATCTGCATGTCATATAGTGCGAATGCTATTCTAGTGCATGCAAACTCCTGCATGTCATATAGTGTGAGTGTTAGTCTAGTGCGTGCAAACATCTGCATGTCATATAGTGTGAGTGCTAGTCTAGTGCGTGCAAACATCTGCATGTCATATAGTGCGAGTGCTAGTCTAGTGCGTGCAAATATCTGCATGTCATATAGTGCGAGTGCTAGTCTAGTGCGTGCAAACACCTGCATGTCATATAGTGTGAGTGCTAGTCTAGTGCGTGCAAACATCTGCATGTCATATAGTGTGAGTGCTAGTCTAGTGCATGCAAACACCTGCATGTCATATAGTGTGAATGCTAGTCTAGTGCGTGCAAACACCTGCATGTCATATAGTGCGAGTGCTAGTCTAGTGCGTGCAAACATCTGCATGTCATATAGTGCGAGTGCTTGTCTAGTGTGTGCAAATATCTGCATGTCATATAGTGCGAGTGCTAGTCTAGTGCGTGCAAACACCTGCATGTTATATAGTGCGAGTGCTAGTCTAGTGCATGCAAACATCTGCATGTCATATAGTGTGAGTGTTAGTCTAGTGTGTGTAAACATCTGCATGTCATATAGTGCGAGTGCTAGCCTAGTGCGTGCAAACACCTGCATGTCATATAGTGTGAGTGCTAGTCTAGTGCGTGCAAACATCTGCATGTCATATAGTGCGAAAGCTTGCCTAGTGCATGCAAACATCTGCATGTCATATAGTGTGAGTGCTAGTCTAGTGCGTGCAAATACCTGCATGTCATATAGTGCGAGTGCTAGTCTAGTGCGTGCAAACATCTGCATGTCATATAGTGCGAGTGCTAGCCTAGTGCGTGCAAACATCTGCATGTCATATAGTGCGAGTGCTAGTCTAGTGCGTGCAAATACCTGCATGTCATATAGTGCGAGTGCTAGTCTAGTACGTGCAAACATCTGCATGTCATATAGTGTGAGTGCTAGTCTAGTGTGTGCAAATACCTGCATGTCATATAGTGCGAGTGCTAGTCTAGTACGTGCAAACATCTGCATGTCATATAGTGTGAGTGCTAGTCTAGTGTGTGCAAATATCTACATGTCATATAGTGTGAATGCTAGTCTAGTACGTGCAAACATCTGCATGTCATATAGTGCGAGTGCTAGTCTAGTACGTGCAAACATCTGCATGTCATATAGTGCGAGTGTTAGTCTAGTACGTGCAAACATCTGCATGTCATATAGTGCGAGTGCTAGTCTAGTACGTGCAAACATCTGCATGTCATATAGTGCGAGTGCTAGTCTAGTGCGTGCAAACATCTGCATGCCATATAGTGCGAGTGCTAGTCTAGTGCGTGTAAACATCTGCATGTCATATAGTGCGAGTGATAGTCTAGTACGTGCAAACATCTGCATGTCATATAGTGTGAGTGCTAGTCTAGTGCGTGCAAATATCTGCATGTCATATAGTGTGAGTGTTAGTCTAGTGCGTGCAAACACCTGCATGTCATATAGTGCGAGTGCTAGCCTAGTGTGTGCAAATATCTGCATTTCATATAGTGTGAGTGTTAGTCTAGTACGTGCAAACATCTGCATGTCATATAGTGTGAGTGTTAGTCTAGTGCGTGCAAATATCTGCATGTCATATAGTGCGAGTGCTAGCCTATTGCGTGCAAACATCTGCATGTCATGTAGTGCGAGTGCTAGTCTAGTACGTGCAAACATCTGCATGTCATATAGTGCGAGTGCTAGTCTAGTGCGTGCAAATATCTGCATGTCATATAGTGCGAGTGCTAGCCTAGTGCGTGCAAACATCTGCATGTCATATAGTGCAAGTGCTAGCCTAGTGCGTGCAAACATCTGCATGTCATATAGTGTGAGTGCTAGTCTAGTGCGTGCAAATATCTGCATGTCATATAGTGCGAGTGCTAGCCTAGTGCGTGCAAACATCTGCATGTCATATAGTGTGAGTGTTAGTCTAGTACGTGCAAACATCTGCATGTCATATAGTGCGAGTGTTAGTCTAGTGCGTGCAAACATCTGCATGTCATATAGTGCGAGTGTTAGTCTAGTGCGTGCAAATATCTGCATGTCATATAGTGCGAGTGCTAGTCTAGTGCGTGCAAATATCTGCATGTCATATAGTGCGAGTGGTAGTCTAGTATGTGCAAACATCTGCATGTCATATAGTGCGTGTGTTAGTCTAGTACGTGCAAACATCTGCATGTCATATAGTGCAAGTGTTAGTCTAGTGCGTGCAAACATCTGCATGTCATATAGTGCGAGTGCTAGTCTAGTGCGTGCAAACATCTGCATGTCATATAGTGCGAGTGCTAGCCTACTGCGTGCAAACATCTGCGTCATATAGTGCGAGTGCTAGTCTAGTGTGTGCAAACATCTGCATGTCATATAGTGCAAGTGCTAGTCTAGTACGTGCAAATATCTGCATGCCATATAGTGCGAGTGCTAGCCTAGTGTGTGCAAATATCTGCATGTCATATAGTGTGAGTGCTAGTGTAGTGCTTGCAAATATCTGCATGTCATATAGTGCGAGTGCTAGTCTAGTGCGTGCAAATATCTGCATGTCATATAGTGTGAGTGCTAGTCTAGTGCGTGCAAATATCTGCATGTCATATAGTGCGAGTGTTAGCCTAGTGTGTGCAAATATCTGCATGTCATATAGTGTGAGTCTTAGTCTAGTACGTGCAAACATCTGCATGTCATATAGTGTGAGTGTTAGTCTAGTGCGTGCAAACATCTGCATGTCATATAGTGCGAGTGTTAGTCTAGTGCGTGCAAATATCTGCATGTCATATAGTGCGAGTGCTAGTCTAGTGCGAGCAAACATCTGAATGTCATATAGTGTGAGTGCTAGTCTAGTGCGTGCAAATATCTGCATGTCATATAGTGCGAGTGGTAGTCTAGTATGTGCAAATATCTGCATGTCATATAGTGCGAGTGCTAGCCTAGTGCATGCAAATAAATATCTGCATGTCATATAGTGTGAGTGCTAGCCTAGTGCATGCAAACTCCTGCATGTCATATAGTGTGAGTGTTAGTCTAGTGCGCGCAAATATCTGCATGTCATATAGTGCGAGTGCTAGTCTAGTGCGTGCAAACACCTGCATGTCATATAGTGTGAGTGCTAGCCTAGTGCATGCAAATAAATATCTGCATGTCATATAGTGCGAATGCTATCCTAGTGCATGCAAACTCCTGCATGTCATATAGTGTGAGTGTTAGTCTAGTACGTGCAAACATCTGCATGTCATATAGTGTGAGTGCTAGTCTAGTGCGTGCAAACATCTGCATGTCATATAGTGCGAGTGCTAGTCTAGTGCGTGCAAACATCTGCATGTCATATAGTGCGAGTGCTAGTCTAGTGCGTGCAAACACCTGCATGTCATATAGTGCGAGTGCTAGTCCAGTGCGTGCAAACATCTGCATGTCATATAGTGTGAGTGCTAGTCTAGTGCGTGCAAACATCTGCATGTCATATAGTGCGAGTGCTTGTGTAGTGTGTGCAAATATCTGCATGTCATATAGTGTTAGTGCTAATCTAGTGCGTGCAAACACCTGCATGTTATATAGTGCGAGTGCTAGTCTAGTGCGTGCAAACATCTGCATGTCATATAGTGTGAGTGTTAGTCTAGTGTGTGTAAACATCTGCATGTCATATAGTGCGAGTGCTAGCCTAGTGCGTGCAAACACCTGCATGTCATATAGTGTGAGTGCTAGTCTAGTGCGTGCAAACATCTGCATGTCATATAGTGCGAGTGCTTGCCTAGTGCATGCAAACATCTGCATGTCATATAGTGCGAGTGCTTGCCTAGTGCGTGCAAACATCTGCATGTCATATAGTGTGAGTGCTAGTCTAGTGCGTGCAAACATCTGCATGTCATATAGTGTGAGTGCTAGTCTAGTGCGTGCAAATATCTGCATGTCATATAGTGTGAGTGCTAGTCTAGTGCGTGCAAACATCTGCATGTCATATAGTGCGAGTGCTAGCCTAGTGCATGCAAATAAATATCTGCATGTCATATAGTGCGAGTGCTAGTCTAGTGCGTGCAAACATCTGCATGTCATATAGTGCGAGTGCTAGTCTAGTGCGTGCAAACATCTGCATGTCATATAGTGCGAGTGCTAGTCTAGTGCGTGCAAATATCTGCATGTCATATAGTGCGAGTGCTAGTCTAGTGCGTGCAAACACCTGCATGTCATATAGTGTGAGTTTTAGTCTAGTGCGTGCAAACATCTGCATGTCATATAGTGCGAGTGCTAGTCTAGTGCGTGCAAACATCTGCATGTCATATAGTGCGAGTGCTAGTCTAGTGCGTGCAAATATCTGCATGTCATATAGTGCGAGTGCTAGTCTAGTGCGTGCAAATATCTGCATGTCATATAGTGTGAGTGCTAGTCTAGTGCGTGCAAATATCTGCATGTCATATAGTGCGAGTGTTAGCCTAGTGTGTGCAAATATCTGCATGTCATATAGTGTGAGTCTTAGTCTAGTACGTGCAAACATCTGCATGTCATATAGTGTGAGTGTTAGTCTAGTGCGTGCAAACATCTGCATGTCATATAGTGCGAGTGTTAGTCTAGTGCGTGCAAATATCTGCATGTCATATAGTGCGAGTGCTAGTCTAGTGCGAGCAAACATCTGAATGTCATATAGTGTGAGTGCTAGTCTAGTGCGTGCAAATATCTGCATGTCATATAGTGCGAGTGGTAGTCTAGTATGTGCAAATATCTGCATGTCATATAGTGCGAGTGCTAGCCTAGTGCATGCAAATAAATATCTGCATGTCATATAGTGTGAGTGCTAGCCTAGTGCATGCAAACTCCTGCATGTCATATAGTGTGAGTGTTAGTCTAGTGCGCGCAAATATCTGCATGTCATATAGTGCGAGTGCTAGTCTAGTGCGTGCAAACACCTGCATGTCATATAGTGTGAGTGCTAGCCTAGTGCATGCAAATAAATATCTGCATGTCATATAGTGCGAATGCTATCCTAGTGCATGCAAACTCCTGCATGTCATATAGTGTGAGTGTTAGTCTAGTACGTGCAAACATCTGCATGTCATATAGTGTGAGTGCTAGTCTAGTGCGTGCAAACATCTGCATGTCATATAGTGCGAGTGCTAGTCTAGTGCGTGCAAACATCTGCATGTCATATAGTGCGAGTGCTAGTCTAGTGCATGCAAACACCTGCATGTCATATAGTGCGAGTGCTAGTCCAGTGCGTGCAAACATCTGCATGTCATATAGTGTGAGTGCTAGTCTAGTGCATGCAAACACCTGCATGTCATATAGTGTGAGTGCTAGTCTAGTGCGTGCAAACACCTGCATGTCATATAGTGCGAGTGCTAGTCTAGTGCGTGCAAACATCTGCATGTCATATAGTGCGAGTGCTTGTGTAGTGTGTGCAAATATCTGCATGTCATATAGTGTTAGTGCTAGTCTAGTGCGTGCAAACACCTGCATGTCATATAGTGCGAGTGCTAGTCTAGTGCGTGCAAACATCTGCATGTCATATAGTGTGAGTGTTAGTCTAGTGTGTGTAAACATCTGCATGTCATATAGTGCGAGTGCTAGCCTAGTGCGTGCAAACACCTGCATGTCATATAGTGTGAGTGCTAGTCTAGTGCGTGCAAACATCTGCATGTCATATAGTGCGAGTGCTTGCCTAGTGCATGCAAACATCTGCATGTCATATAGTGCGAGTGCTTGCCTAGTGCGTGCAAACATCTGCATGTCATATAGTGTGAGTGCTAGTCTAGTGCGTGCAAATACCTGCATGTCATATAGTGTTAGTGCTAGTCTAGTGCGTGCAAACATCTGCATGTCATATAGTGCGAGTGCTAGTCTAGTGTGTGCAAACATCTGCATGTCATATAGTGCAAGTGCTAGTCTAGTACGTGCAAATATCTGCATGTCATATAGTGCGAGTGCTAGCCTAGTGTGTGCAAATATCTGCATGTCATATAGTGTGAGTGCTAGTGTAGTGCTTGCAAATATGTGCATGTCATATAGTGCGAGTGCTAGTCTAGTGCGTGCAAATATCTGCATGTCATATAGTGTGAGTGCTAGTCTAGTGCGTGCAAATATCTGCATGTCATATAGTGCGAGTGATAGCCTAGTGTGTGCAAATATCTGCATGTCATATAGTGTGAGTGTTAGTCTAGTACTTGCAAACATCTGCATGTCATATAGTGTGAGTGTTAGTCTAGTGCGTGCAAATATCTGCATGTCATATAGTGCGAGTGCTAGCCTAGTGCGTGCAAACATCTGCATGTCATATAGTGTGAGTGCTAGTCTAGTGCGTGCAAACACCTGCATGTCATATAGTGCGAGTGCTAGTCTAGTGCGTGCAAACATCTGCATGTCATATAGTGCGAGTGCTTGTGTAGTGTGTGCAAATATCTGCATGTCATATAGTGTTAGTGCTAGTCTAGTGCGTGCAAACACCTGCATGTCATATAGTGCGAGTGCTAGTCTAGTGCGTGCAAACATCTGCATGTCATATAGTGTGAGTGTTAGTCTAGTGTGTGTAAACATCTGCATGTCATATAGTGCGAGTGCTAGCCTAGTGCGTGCAAACACCTGCATGTCATATAGTGTGAGTGCTAGTCTAGTGCGTGCAAACATCTGCATGTCATATAGTGCGAGTGCTTGCCTAGTGCATGCAAACATCTGCATGTCATATAGTGCGAGTGCTTGCCTAGTGCGTGCAAACATCTGCATGTCATATAGTGTGAGTGCTAGTCTAGTGCGTGCAAATACCTGCATGTCATATAGTGCGAGTGCTAGCCTAGTGCGTGCAAACATCTGCATGTCATATAGTGCGAGTGCTAGTCTAGTGTGTGCAAACATCTGCATGTCATATAGTGCAAGTGCTAGTCTAGTACGTGCAAATATCTGCATGTCATATAGTGCGAGTGCTAGCCTAGTGTGTGCAAATATCTGCATGTCATATAGTGTGAGTGCTAGTGTAGTGCTTGCAAATATGTGCATGTCATATAGTGCGAGTGCTAGTCTAGTGCGTGCAAATATCTGCATGTCATATAGTGTGAGTGCTAGTCTAGTGCGTGCAAATATCTGCATGTCATATAGTGCGAGTGATAGCCTAGTGTGTGCAAATATCTGCATGTCATATAGTGTGAGTGTTAGTCTAGTACTTGCAAACATCTGCATGTCATATAGTGTGAGTGTTAGTCTAGTGCGTGCAAATATCTGCATGTCATATAGTGCGAGTGCTAGCCTAGTGCGTGCAAACATCTGCATGTCATATAGTGCGAGTGTTAGTCTAGTACGTGCGAACATCTGCATGTCATATAGTGTGAGTTTTAGTCTAGTACATGCAAACATCTGCATGTCATATAGTGTGAGTGCTAGCCTAGTGCGTGCAAATACCTGCATGTCATATAGTGCGAGTGTTAGTCTAGTGCGTGCAAATATCTGCATGTCATATAGTGCGAGTGCTAGTCTAGTTCGTGCAAATATCTGCATGTCATATAGTGTGAGTGCTAGTCTAGTGCGTGCAAACATCTGCATGTCATATAGTGTGAGTGCTAGTCTAGTGCGTGCAAATATCTGCATGTCATATAGTGTGAGTGCTAGTCTAGTGCGTGCAAACATCTGCATGTCATATAGTGCGAGTGCTAGCCTAGTGCATGCAAATAAATATCTGCATGTCATATAGTGCGAGTGCTAGTCTAGTGCGTGCAAACATCTGCATGTCATATAGTGCGAGTGCTAGTCTAGTGCGTGCAAACATCTGCATGTCATATAGTGCGAGTGCTAGTCTAGTGCGTGCAAATATCTGCATGTCATATAGTGCGAGTGCTAGTCTAGTGCGTGCAAACACCTGCATGTCATATAGTGTGAGTTTTAGTCTAGTGCGTGCAAACATCTGCATGTCATATAGTGCGAGTGCTAGTCTAGTGCGTGCAAACATCTGCATGTCATATAGTGCGAGTGCTAGTCTAGTGCGTGCAAATATCTGCATGTCATATAGTGCGAGTGCTAGTCTAGTGCGTGCAAACACCTGCATGTCATATAGTGTGAGTGCTAGTCTAGTGCGTGCAAACATCTGCATGTCATATAGTGTGAGTGCTAGTCTAGTGCATGCAAACACCTGCATGTCATATAGTGTGAGTGCTAGTCTAGTGCGTGCAAACACCTGCATGTCATATAGTGCGAGTGCTAGTCTAGTGCGTGCAAACATCTGCATGTCATATAGTGCGAGTGCTTGTCTAGTGTGTGCAAATATCTGCATGTCATATAGTGCGAGTGCTAGTCTAGTGCATGCAAACACCTGCATGTCATATAGTGCGAGTGCTAGTCTAGTGTGTGCAAACATCTGCATGTCATATAGTGCGAGTGCTAGTCTAGTGCGTGCAAATATCTGCATGTCATATAGTGCGAGTGCTAGTCTAGTGCGTGCAAACACCTGCATGTTATATAGTGTGAGTGCTAGTCTAGTGCATGCAAACATCTGCATGTCATATAGTGCGAGTGCTAGTCTAGTGCATGCAAACATCTGCATGTCATATAGTGCGAGTGCTGGTCTAGTGCGTGCAAACATCTGCATGTCATATAGTGTGAGTGCTAGCCTACTGCGTGCAAACATCTTCATGTCATATAGTGCGAGTGCTAGTCTAGTGCGTGCAAACATCTTCATGTCATATAGTGCGAGTGCTAGTCTAGTGCGTGCAAACATCTTCATGTCATATAGTGCGAGTGCTAGTCTAGTGCGTGCAAACATCTGCATGTCATATAGTGCGAGTGCTAGTCTAGTGCGTGCAAACATCTGCATGTCATATAGTGCGAGTGCTAGTCTAGTGCGTGCAAACATCTTCATGTCATATAGTGCGAGTGCTAGTCTAGTACGTGCAAACATCTGCATGTCTATAATTCCTCCTACTAGTGTCAGTAACATCTCATTATAAATGTTATAGTTGCTACATATAAACTCTCTTTATAACAGAACATATTAGTTTATATCATTTATTCTTGTAATTTCTTCTATTGGTATACAACCACTCTCTATAACCCAATACATAAACCTAAATCGTTCTATGTCCTCCTACTGTTCTGTATTCTAATTGTATTATTCTTTTACTCTTCACTCATTTCACTGCTCAGTATAACCTACTCTATGGTTGCCCTACATATTGCCTCTCTATTGAGCATATTTATCAAGCTCCATAAAGATCGCTGCTCCATAACTTGTCCGCCTGCTCTTAGGCGGCAGACAGAAATCCACCCAATCAAATTCGATTGGGCTGATTGATGCCCCCTGCTAGCGGCCAATCTCTTTTTGTTGCTCCAACTTTCCTGAATCTTTAGGATGAAGGTTTGGGAGATCTGCCTTTTGCCTTTTCTGCAGCTCTTAAATCCTTATAAATCCTGGATCTCCCTAACTCACGTCCAACCTTCGAGTTCAACTTGTTTCTGTTAAACTTTGAGAGGTATGAAATAATTTCAAGAACTTTAATGCTCCATACAGCTTCATACCACGACTCCTGCTATTACCCCATATGAAGCTAGATTACAAGTGACGCGATAAGCAATATCTCAGTCGCTAACGTGCATATTAGAGGTTGAAAGTAAATGGTTGTGCTCAAGTGTAAACAGAAACTGCACTGGAAGAATTAGCTTGACTGGGAACCTAGCGTAAACTGTAATGGGTAAAATAATGTTCACAAAACAAATCCAAAACATATTTACACTCATATATACACTATTTAATAAAAAAAAAAATATCATGGTAATATTAAAAAAAAATGTTTTTAAATGGATATGGTATATGGCAAGGTGTTTGACTGGAACATGTATGTGTACACACATATAAACACATACACATGTACAGACCTATATATACACTTTTCAACCCTTTCCAGTCAACTACCTTTTAAACATGCATTAGATTTTTAATCAATTTTACATGATTTACTGTTTTTTGAATAGACATACTTTACATTCCAATGTACTTCACTTAGAAGAAAATATTCTTTGCATTTTTAAATAGTTTTATATATATATATATATATATATATATATATATACATATATATATAGATGCTCAAACAACAAAGTATTGCAGTATGCAGTGATACCTTTTTTATTGGACTAACATAATATTTAAAAGACAAGCTTTCAAGAGTTCTCCTCTCTTCCTCAGGTCTAAAGCAATACTGATCATTCTGATATAGATACACATCACATACAACACATGGGGGTGAGAGGGGGGTCATAAAAGCAGAGAATGTGTCTGAAGGAGAAAATAGCTGAGAATAGCCAGAAAGAATAAATAAACAGAGGAGAGTAAATAGGCCAGCTGAGAGGAAAAACAAAAGGAAAAAGAAACCAATATAGGACAATAAGATGAGAGATTATAGAAAGTTATGGTAGTGTGTGAGAAAGCCAGAGTCTACATTTAGTACTTCATTTCTGGTATTGAAATGTGTGATCATTTTCATCTCAAACGTCTTTCGTTCATGAGAGTCTTTGAAATTCCCTTTAAGAATTTTAATCCTGAGGTTAAGGATGGAGTTATCAGTCTGGGTGAAGTGATGACCAACAGGGGTATAATATTAATTTTCCTTGTGGTTTTTGATCGAGTGTATGTGTAGATTCATTCTGAGATGCAGCTTTAGGCCAGTTTCTCCAATGTAGCAACCTCTGTCACACCCTGTACACTGTATCATGTACACCACATTAGCAGATGAGCATGAATAGGACCCTTTAATTTTGTATGACGCGTTGTTGTGTCTGGCTGTGTTGTTGTCACATATATGTTGACACAGTTTGCAGAGTGATTTGTTGCATCGTGCAGTGCCATTCTGTGTAAGCTTCTGTTCTGTGGTTAATTTGCTGTGGACCAATCTCTGTCTCAGGTTAGGCGGTTGTTTGAATGCTAGTATGGGGGGTTCAGGAAATTTTTTTTTGAGTGTGGGGTCCTCTGAAATTAGTGGTTGTAGCTCTTTAATAATGTTGCGCACTCCTTCCAGTGTAGGGTTGTAAGTGACTACTAGAGGGGTTCTTGTTTTGTTTTCCTTTTCTTTGTATTGTAGGAGTCTTTCCCGTGGTGTTTTTAGGGCAGATTTGATTTTTTTAGATATTGTCCTTTCCTTGTAGCCCTTTTGCCTAAATGACTCTCACAGTGTACTCAGGTGCTGATCTCTGTCTTTTGTGTCAGAGCAAATGCGGTGATATCTGATAGCTTGGCTGTAGATGATACCTTGTTTGGTGTGATTTGGATGGAAGCTGGAATTGTGGAGGTAGCTGTACCTGTCTGTGGGTTTTCTGTATATAGATGAATGAAGGATGCCATTGGTGACAGTTATTGTGCAGTCCAAGAAGTTCACACTATGATTTGAAAAGTCCATTTTAAGGTTTATTGACGGGTGAAATGAATTAAAGGATTTGTGGAAATCTAAGAGGCTTTCTTCTCCTTCTGTCCATATTATGAAAATATCATCAATGTAACGATAATATGTATAAGGTTTGTGGGGCTGAGTACATAAGAATCTGTATTCTAGGTACTCCATGAAAAGATTGGCGTATTGGGGTGACATTTTTGTGCCCATCGCTGTCCCTGTCATTTGTAGGTAGTAATTGTTGTTAAAACTGAAATAGTTGTGTGTGAGTATGAATTCTATAAGCTGGGCAATAGTTGCACTATCATATTTGTGTGTTGTTTGGTGGGATGAGAGAAATTTACTGCAGGCCTCAATACCATCCTTATGCGGGATGTTGCTGTATAAGGATTCCACATCCATAGTAACTAGTATAGTGTTTCTAGGTAGTTCATTTATCTGGTTAAGTTTATTAAGGAAGTCTGTAGTGTCCTGTATAAAGCTATCAGTCTTAATAACAAGAGGCTTAAGAATGTTTTCTATTAGGCCAGATATTTGTTCAGTGAGTGTTCCCATACCTGTTATAATGGGGCGTCCTGGGTTTCCTGGCTTGTGGATTTTGGGTAGCATGTAGAAGGTACCCATCTGAGGATTGGAGGGTATCAGATTTTCTAATTATTGCTGTATGTGTTTAGGAAATGTTTTGATAAGTTTTGTGAGTTTAGCTGAATATTCCTTGGTGGGGTCCGTGTCCAGTTTTTTGTAGTAGTTTACATCAGACAACTGTCTATAACCTTCTGTAGTGTAGTCCTGGGTATTCATGATAACTACTGATCCACCCTTGTCCGCCGGCTTGATGATGATGTTATTATTATTCATCAAGTTTTTCAAGGCATTTCTTTCCATATGTCAGAGGTTGTAAGCGATTTTTTCTCTTGTTTGGTGACTAGGGATGCCACTCTCAGGCGAAAACTTTCAATGTAACTGTCCAATTTGATGTTTCGTCTTGCTGTCGGTGTAAAATCTTTGTTCTTTTTCCTACCATTATTATCCTGTTTGAGAGTCATGTTTTTTTGGCATAAAAGAATTCCTTAAGTCTCAATCTTCTGAAAAAGTCTTCCAAGTCTGAATATAACTGGATGTGATCAAGATTTGTGTTAGGACAGAATGTTAGCCCCTTGGATAAGACTGATTTCTTTCATGTAATTAGCAAGAGTCCATGAGCTAGTGACGTATGGGATATACATTCCTACCAGGAGGGGCAAAGTTTCCCAAACCTCAAAATGCCTACAAATACACCCCTCACCACACCCACAAATCAGTTTTACAAACTTTGCCTCCTATGGATGTGGTGAAGTAAGTTTGTGCTAGATTCTACGTTGATATGCGCTCCGCAGCAGGTTGGAGCCCGGTTTTCCTCTCAGCGTGCAGTGAATGTCAGAGGGATGTGAGGAGAGTATTGCCTATTTGAATTCAATGATCTCCTTCTACGGGGTCTATTTCATAGGTTCTCTGTTATCGGTCGTAGAGATTCATCTCTTACCTCCCTTTTCAGATCGACGATATACTCTTATATATATACCATTACCTCTGCTGATTTTCGTTTCAGTACTGGTTTGGCTTTCTACAACATGTAGATGAGTGTCCTGGGGTAAGTAAGTCTTATTTTCTGTCACACTCTAAGCTATGGTTGGGCACTTTTTTATAAAGTTCTAAATATATGTATTCAAACATTTATTTGCCTTGACTCAGGATGTTCAACATTCCTTATTTTCAGACAGTCAGTTTCATATTTGGGATAATGCATTTGAATAAAACAATTTTTTTCTTACCTTAAAATTTGACTTTTCCCTGTGGGCTGTTAGGCTCGCGGGGTCTGAAAATGCTTCATTTTATTGCGTCATTTTTGGCGCTGACTTTTTTGGCACAAAATTTTTTTTCTGTTTCCGGCGTCATACGTGTCGCCGGAAGTTGCGTCATTTTTGACGTTCTTTTGCGCCAAAAATGTCGGCGTTCCGGATAAAAAAAAGTCTCATTTTTTATTGCTTCTGGTTGCTAGAAGCTTGTTCACTGGCATTTTTTCCCATTCCTGAAACTGTCATTTAAGGAATTTGATCAATTTTGCTTTATATGTTGTTTTTTCTATTACATATTGCAAGATGTCCCACGTTGAAGCTGAGTCAAAAGATACTTCTGGAAAATCGCTGCCTGGTGCTGGAGCTACCAAAGCGAAGTTTATCTGCTGTAAACTTTTGGTAGCTGTTCCTCCAGCTGTTGTTTGTATTGTATGTCATGACAAACTTGTTAATGCAGATAATATTTCCTTTAGTAAAGTTACATTACCTGTTGCTGTTCCATCAACATCTAATACTCAGAGTGTTCCTGATAACATAAGAGATTTTGTTTCTAAATCCATTAAGAAGGCTATGTCTGTTATTCCTCCTTCTAGTAAACGTAAAAAGTCTTTTAAAACTTCTCATTTTTCAGATCAATTTTTTAAATGAACATCACCATTCTGATTCTGATAATGGTTCTTCTGGTTCAGAGGATTCTGTCTCAGAGGTTGATGCTGATAAATCTTCATATTTATTTAAAATGGAATTTATTCGTTCTTTACTTAAAGAAGTCCTAATTGCATTAGAAATTGAGGATTCTGGTCCTCTTGATACTAAATCTAAACGTTTAGATAAGGTTTTTAAATCTCCTGTAGTTATTCCAGAAGTTTTTCCTGTTCCTGGTGCTATTTCTGAAGTAATTTCCAGGGAATGGAATAATTTGGGTAATTCATAATTATATCCTGTGCCATCTGACAGATTAGAATTTTGGGACAAAATCCCTAAGGTTGATGGGGCTGTCTCTACTCTTGCTAATTGAATCCTTTCTAAGAAAAGCTTACTTGTGTTCAGGTAATCTTCTTAGACCTGCTATATCTTTGGCGGATGTTGCTGCAGCTTCAATTTTTTGGTTGGAAGCTTTAGCGCAACAAGTAACAGATCATAATTATCATAGCATTATTATTCTTCTTCAACATGCTAATAATTTTATTTGTGATGCCATCTTTGATATCATTAGAGTTGATGTCAGGTATATGTCTCTAGCTATTTTAGCTAGAAGAGCTTTATGGCTTAAAACTTGGAATGCTGATATGTCTTCTAAGTCTACTCTGCTTTCCCTTTCTTTCCAGGGTAATAAATTATTTGGTTCTCAGTTGGATTCTATTATCTCAACTGTTACTGGAGGGAAAGGAACTTTTTTACCACAGGATAAAAAAATCTAAAGGTAAATTTAGGTCTAATAATCGTTTTCGTTCCTTTCGTCACAACAAGGAACAAAAACCTGATCCTTCATCCTCAGGAGCGGTATCAGTTTGGAAACCATCTCCAGTCTGGAATAAATCCAAGCCTTTTAGAAAATCAAAGCCAGCTCCTAAATTCACATGAAGGTGCGGCCCTCATTCCAGCTCAGCTGGTAGGGGGCAGATTACATTTTTTCAAAGAAATTTGGATCAATTCCGTTCACAATCTTTGGATTCAGAATATTGTTTCAGAAGGGTGCAGAATTGGCTTCAAGATAAGGCCTCCTGCAAAGAGATTTTTTCTTTCCCGTGTCCCAGTAAATCCAGCGAAGGCTCAAGCATTTCTGAAATGTGTTTCAGATCTAGAGTTGGCTGGAGTAATTATACCAGTTCCAGTTCTGGAACAGGGGCTGGGGTTTTATTCTAATCTCTTCATTGTACCAAAGAAGGAGAATTCCTTCAGACCAGTTCTGGATCTAAAAATATTAAATCGTTATGTAAGGATACCAACATTCAAAATGGTAAATGTAAGGACTATCCTGCCTTTTGTTCAGCAAGGGCATTATATGTCTACAATAGATTTACAGGATGCATATCTGCATATTCCGATTCATCCAGATCACTATCCGTTTCTGAGATTCTCGTTCCTAGACAAGCATTACCAGTTTGTGGCTCTGCCGTTTGGCCTAGCAACAGCTCCAAGAATTTTTACAAAGGTTCTCGGTGCCCTTCTGTCTGTAATCAGAGATCAGGGTATTGTGGTATTTCCTTATTTGGACGATATCTTGGTACTTGCTCAGTCTTCACATTTAGCAGAATCTCATACAAATCGACTTGTGTTGTTTCTTCAAGATCATGGTTGGAGGATCAATTTACTAAAAAGTTCATTGATTCCTCAGACAAGGGTAACCTTTTTGGGTTTCCAGATAGATTCAGTGTCCATGACTGTATCTTTGACAGACAAGAGACGTCTAAAATTGATATCAGATTGTCGAAACCTTCAGTCACAATCATTCCCTTCGGTAGCCTTATGCATGGAAATTCTAGGTCTTATGACTGCTGCATTGGACGCGATCCCCTTTGCTCGTTTTCACATGCGACCTCTTCAGCTCTGTATGCTGAACCAGTGATGCAGGGATTACACAAAGATATCTCAATTAATATCTTTAAAACCGATTGTACGACACTCTCTGACGTGGTGGACAGATCACCATCATTTAGTTCAGGGGGCTTCTTTTGTTCTTCCGACCTGGACTGTAATCTCAACAGATGCAAGTCTTATAGGTTGGGGAGCTGTGTGGGGGTCTCTGACAGCACAAGGGGTTTGGGAATCTCAGGAGGTGAGATTACCGATCAATATTTTGGAACTCCGTGCAATTTTCAGAGCTCTTCAGTCTTGGCCTCCTCTAAAGAGAGAATCGTTCATTTGTTTTCAGACAGACAATGTCACAACTGTGGCATACATCAATCATCAAGGAGGGACTCACAGCCCTCTGGCTATAAAAGAAGTATCTCGAATTCTGGTTTGGGCGGAATCCAGCTCCTGTCTAGTTTCTGCGGTTCATATCCCAGGTATAGACAATTGGGAAGCGGATTATCTCAGTCGCCAAACGTTACATCCGGGCGAATGGTCTCTTCACCCAGAGGTATTTCTTCAGATTGTCCAAATGTGGGGACTTCCAGAAATAGATCTGATGGCTTCTCATCTAAACAAGAAACTTCCCAGGTATCTGTCCAGATCCAGGGATCCTCAAGCGGAAGCAGTGGATGCATTGTCACTTCCTTGGAAGTATCATCCTGCTTATATCTTTCCACCTCTAGTTCTTCTTCCAAGAGTGATCTCCAAGATTCTGAAGGAATGCTTGTTTGTTCTGCTGGTAGCTCCAGCATGGCCTCACAGGTTTTGGTATGCGGATCTTGTCCGGATGGCCTCTTGCCAACCGTGGACTCTTCCGTTAAGACCAGACTTTCTGTCGCAAGGTCCTTTTTTCCATCAGGATCTCAAATCCTTAAATTTAAAGGTATGGAGATTGAACGCTTGATTCTTAGTCAGAGGTTTCTCTGACTCTGTGATTAATACTATGTTACAGGCTCGTAAATCTGTATCTAGGGAGATATATTATAGAGTCTGGAAGACTTATATTTCTTGGTGTCTTTTTCATCATTTTTTCCTGGCATTCTTTTAGAATTCCGAGAATTTTACAGTTTCTTCAGGATGGTTTGGAGAAAGGTTTGCCTGCAAGTTCCTTGAAAGGACAAATCTCTGCTCTTTCTGTTCTTTTTCACAGAAAGATTGCTAATCTTCCTGATATTCATTGTTTTGTACAAGCTTTGTTTCGTATAAAACCTGTCATTAAGTCAATTTCTCCTCCTTGGAGTTTGAATTTGGTTCTGGGGGCTCTTCAAGCTCCTCTTTTTGAACCTATGCATTCGTTGGTCATTAAATTACTTTCTTGGAAAAGTTTTGTTCCTTTTGGCCATCTCTTCTGCCAGAAGAGTTTCTGAATTTTCTGCTCTTTCTTGTGAGTCTCCTTTTCTGATTTTTCATCAGGATAAGGCGGTGTTGCGAACTTCTTTTGAATTTTTTACCTAAGGTTGTGAATTCCAACAACATTAGTAGAGAAATTGTAGTTCCTTCATTATGTCCTAATCCTAAGAATTCTAAGGAGAAATCATTGCATTCTTTGGATGTAGTTAGAGCTTTGAAATATTATGTTGAAGCTACTAAGAATTTCTGAAAGACTTCTAGTCTATTTGTTATCTTTTCCAGTTCTAGGAAAGGTCAGAAGGCCTCTGCCATTTCTTTGGCATCTTGGTTGAAATCTTTAATTCATCATGTTTATGTCGAGTCGGGTAAAACCGCGTTTTTGTGGTGGTTATGATTTTTTTGTATATAGCACAATTATTCCAATTCCTTATTTTTTATGCTTTCGCACTTTTTTCTTATCACCCCACTTCTTGGCTATTCGTTAAACTGATTTGTGGGTGTGGTGAGGGGTGTATTTGTAGGCATTTTGAGGTTTGGGAAACTTTGCCCCTCCTGGTAGGAATGTATATCCCATACGTCACTAGCTCATGGACTCTTGCTAATATGAAAGAAATGAATTTATCAGGTAAGTTCTTACATAAATTATGTTTTTTCAGGTATTGAAAGGTGATGATTAGAGAGGTTTACAATCCCAGTATTGTCCGTGAATTGTTTTTGGTAGTTAGCAGGCTCAGTTTGGTTTGGGTCATTGGTAGTTCTGGTTGGAGTAAGCTGTTTTTCAATGGAGCAATCAGTTGATCTTTCATTAGGGCTTTCTTTGTGCTGTTTGAGCTCAGCCAGTTTCTTATTCTTTTTCCTGATGAGATTATGGGGCCTAGTTATCAAGCCGCCAACCTCAAATACGCTGGAATTCCGCAGCGTATTTGTGGCGAGGCTGATACGCCTTAGTTATCAAAGGCTCGAGACCGGCAAAAGTAGAATTTTGTGACGTAAGCATCGATCCGCCGGACTCCGTCCGACACAGATCGATTCTTACGTCACTCCAGATGTTCCGCACACAAGTGCGGAACAATCTCACTAGAATCCTATCAGCCAATCGGAATTGAGGGAACGCCATCTTGGATGATGTCCCTTAAAGGAGCCGTCATTCGTCGTAGTCCGTCGGTGAAGAAGGTGGTTCCGCGTCGGCGGAAGGAAGATTCAAGACCCGGCTTGGAAGATGACTTCGCCCGGATAGAAGACCTCTTCAGCGCCTCTTTGAAGATGACATCGGCCGGATCGAAGACTTCTTCAGCGCCGCCTGGATGATGACTTCATCGGATGGAAGATTTCTTCAGCACCGCTTGGAGGATTAACTTCTTCCGCTCCGGATGTCCTCTTCAGTTCCATCGGTGGCTCGGCTGAGTGAAGACGACTCAAGGTAGGATGATCTTCAGGGGATTAGTGTTAGGTTTTTGTAAGGGGGGTTTGGGTTAGATTAGGGGTATGTGGGTGGTGGGTTTTAATGTTGGGGGGGGTTGTATTTTTCTTTTACAGGCAAAAGAGCTGAACTTTTTGGGGCATGCCCCACAAATGGCCCTTTTAAGGGCTAGTAAGGTAAAAGAGCTTTGAAATGTATTTAATTTAGAATAGGGTAGGGATTTTTTTTATTTTGGGGGGGTTTGTTATTTTATTAGGGGGCTTAGATTAGGTGTAAGTAGCTTAAAATTGTTGTAATATTTTTAACATGTTTGTAACTTATTTTTTTATTTTTTGTAACTTAGCTTTTTTTATTTTTTGTACTTTAGTTAGTTTATGTAATTGTATTTAATTGTAGTTATTTGTAGGTAGTTTATTTAGTTAATTTAATGATAGTGTAGTATTAGGTTTAATTGTAACTTAGGTTAGGATTTATTTTACAGGTAATTTTGTATTTATTTTAGCAAGGTAGTTATTAAATAGTTAATAACTATTTAATAACTATTCTAACTATCTAAAATAAATACAAAGTTACCTGTAAAATAAATATAAATCCTAAGATAGCTATAATATAATTATTAATTACATTGTAGCTATCTTAGGGTTTATTTTACAGGTAAGTATTTATTTTTAAATAGGAATAATTTATTAAAGTATAGTGTAGTGTTAGGTGTAATTGTAACTTAGGTTAGGATTTATTTCACAGGTACATTTCTCTTTATTTTAGCTAGGTAAGCTATTAAATAGTTAATAACTATTTAATAGTTATTGTACATGGTTAAAATAAATTGAAAGTTACCTGTAAAATAAATATAAATCCTAAGATAGCTAGAATATAATTATTATTTATATTGTAGCTATATTAGGGTTTATTTTAAAGGTAAGTATTTAGTTTTAAATAGGATTCATTTAGTTAATAAGAGTTAATTTATTTAGATTTATTTAATTAATATTGAAGTTAGGGGGGCGTTAGGGTTAGACTTAGGTTTAGGGGTTAATAATTTTATTACAGTGGCGGCGGCGTAGTGGGGGGCAGGATAGGGGTTAATAAATTTATTATAGGTGGCGACGGTGTAGGGGGGCAGATTAGGGGTTAATAAATTTATTATAGGTGGCGACGGTGTAGGGGGGGCAGGATAGGGGTTAATAGGTTTAATATAGGTTGCGGCGGGTTCATAGAGCGGCGGTTTAGGGGTTAAACTATTTATTTAGTTGCGGAGAGGTGCGGGATCAGCAGGATAGGGGTTAATAACTTTATAATAGAGGGCGACGGTGTAGGGGGGGGCAGGATAGGGGTTACTAGGTATACTGTAGGTGGCAGCGGTGTCCGGGAGCGGCGGTTTAGGGGTTAATACATTTATAAGAGTTGCGGCAGGGTCTAGGAGCGGTGGTTTAGGGGTTAATACATTTATCAGAGTTGCGGCAGGGTCTAGTAGCGGCGGTTTAGGGGTTAGTAACTTTATTGAGTTGCGGGGGGCTCCGGGGGCGCCGGTATAGGGGGTAGAACAGTGCAGTTTAGTGTGAGTGCTTAGTGACAGGCTAGCAATAAAGCTGGGAAAAAGCCGAAGGGCAGCGAGATCGGATGAGTGATAACTGTCACAGTCCGCTGCTCATCGCCCCGCGGCTTTTTGACAGCTTTTTTTGATAACTTAGGCGTATTTTTTCAGGTCCGTGGCGGCGAAGGTAGGCGAGCTTAGGCGGGCGTATTGGGCCGGCGAAGCCAGAAAAGTAGACGGCTTGATAACTACCCCCCTA
Source organism: Bombina bombina (assembly GCF_027579735.1). NCBI lineage: Eukaryota > Metazoa > Chordata > Amphibia > Anura > Bombinatoridae > Bombina > Bombina bombina. The sequence goes on along the minus strand of NC_069499.1, from coordinate 1,018,499,223 downwards.
TGTTATTGTTTCCTGTAGAAGTAATCCATTTCTATTTCCATTGCTTTGGTTTCGGATGTAGCCTGTTGAAGATCTTGAAATAAGGACTGCTTATGACAGAGTATTTTTTGTTTTCTGTCATATAGTTGGTGAATTAGGTTGTTGCGTAGTCTCTCACTAGTCTGTCTGCAGAGATTCTCAGACAGCATATGGTGAGTTGTGAGTAGTAGAAAGTGGGTTCTTAATTCGAAGTCCACTAGGGATTAGATACATTTTCTTACAACGTGTAAGAAAATATATGTCACTGTTAATTTGTGTTTCTCTTCTAATCAGTTTGATCATTTGCTTCTTTACATATATATATATATACATCAATATAAATCTATATGTCTATATATTATATATAACTAACAACATATAATTTATCCTATTAGCTCATATAACCTATCTTTAAAACCTCCCCTTATTACTCAATCGAACTCCTTTTCATAACTACTCCTTTTGCTCCACATATCCATTCCCTATATCTTCCTTATTGCTCCATGTAACCCATTTTTATAACGCAATATAACCCCATTTATCGCTCAATAAAACCTCTTCCTATAACTCCTCAATTTGCTCTGTATATCTAAACATAAGTATTCATATCTATTTTAGTCAAACACAGCAAGAAACACTCCATTAGCTAACTAGAATGCCAAATAGATAGCTAAGTAGACAAAAATTCAAGTCGTCTTTTGCATAAACAGTACTTGAACTCACATTCAGAAAACAATTAAAAAGATATTAAATGGTGCAGCATTCTCAGTAGGAAGCAGCCCTTAATAATCTCTCATTTATCTTGAAACCAAAGAAACAAAACACTGATGTGCATTTACAGTGTTGAAGTCCTTTCCCTCAAGATCCCTTGATAAATATCAATAGCCAAGTTTTTTTGTAGTATGATACAAGCTAAGTATCTTCTGGGTACAACATGGATCTTTAAAATGCATTTACAAAAATATATCTACCATTTTGCATGACTGTGTTTGTATAAAACTGTAAATGTAGGGAAAACGAACAAACCTCACCAACTTCACCAGTTCTTAAGTTATTATATTCAGCTCACTCATTTCACCATTTAAAAATATATATATATATATTTTTTTTACCCATAATAGTTTTAAGTATGTAAGTATGCATAATGAAAATACTTCGCAACAAACATTAATTATTTAATTTGCCTACTTTTTCTGTAATTAAATCTAACAATTTTAGTTTTTCTGCTGTTTCCATAGTGGTTGGAATTCATTTCATGTAATACAGAACCCTGACCCTAGTACATTATGCACAGCAATTGCTTGATATGTGCAGGAGTTAATCTATATCCGTCCCTAATTAGCCACATCAAAGATATGATAAACAACACTAAAGAGGAAAAGAGGCCTTTTTATGGGTGTGTTTCTGGATAGTAAACTATGAAAATGTTGTTACCAAGAACAAGATGACAGTTTTAAATGCTTTTAAAATGTTTATTTTTTATACATATGATTAATTTCTAATGTACATATAAAAATTACTTTTTCTTTCATGTAATTAGCAAGAGTCCATGAGCTAGTGACGTATGGGATATACATTCCTACCAGGAGGGGCAAAGTTTCCCAAACCTTAAAATGCCTATAAATACACCCCTCACCACACCCACAATTCAGTTTTACAAACTTTGCCTCCGATGGAGGTGGTGAAGTAAGTTTGTGCTAGATTCTACGTTGATATGCGCTCCGCAGCAAGTTGGAGCCCGGTTTTCCTCTCAGCGTGCAGTGAATGTCAGAGGGATGTGAGGAGAGTATTGCCTATTTGAATGCAGTGATCTCCTTCTAAGGGGTCTATTTCATAGGTTCTCTGTTATCGGTCGTAGAGATTCATCTCTTACCTCCCTTTTCAGATCGACGATATACTCTTATATATACCATTACCTCTGCTGATTCTCGTTTCAGTACTGGTTTGGCTATCTGCTATATGTAGATGAGTGTCCTGGGGTAAGTAAGTCTTATTTTCTGTGACACTCCTAGCTATGGTTGGGCACTTTGTTTATAAAGTTCTAAATATATGTATTCAAACATTTATTTGCCTTGACTCAGAATGTTCAACTTTCCTTATTTTCAGACAGTCAGTTTCATATTTGGGATAATGCATTTTAATTTAACATATTTTACCTTAAAATTTGACTTTTTCCCTGTGGGCTGTTAGGCTCGCGGGGGCTGAAAATGCTTCATTTTATTGCGTCATTCTTGGCGCGGACTTTTTTGGCGCAAAAATTCTATTTCCGTTTCCGGCGTCATACGTGTCGCCGGAAGTTGCGTCATTCTTTGACGTTATTTTGCGCCAAAAGTGTCGGCGTTCCGGATGTGGCGTCATTTTTGGCGCCAAAAGCATTTAGGCGCCAAATAATGTGGGCGTCTTTTTTGGCGCTAAAAAATATGGGCGTCATTTTTGTCTCCACATTATTTAAGTCTCATTATTTATTGCTTCTGGTTGCTAGAAGCTTGTTCACTGGCATTTTTTTCCCATTCCTGAAACTGTCATTTAAGGAATTTGATCAATTTTGCTTTATATGTTGTTTTTTTCTTTTACATATTGCAAGATGTTCCACGTTGCAACTGAGTCAGAAGTTACTACAGGAAAATCACTGCACAGTGCTGGAGCTACCAAGCTAAGTCTGCTATAAACTTTTGGTATCTGTTTCTCCAGCTGTTATTTGTATTGCATGTCATGTCAAACTTATTAATGCAGATAAAATTTCCTTTAGTACTGTTACATTACCTGTTGCTGTTCCGTCAACATCTAATTTTCAGAGTGTTCCTGATAACATAAGAGATTTTATTTATTTTAAATCCATTAAGAAGGCTATGTCTGTTATTTCTCCTTCTAGTATACTTAAAAGTCTTTTAAAACTTCTCTTTTTTTCAGATGAATTTTTAAATGAACATCATCATTCTGATACTGATAATGGTTCTTCTGGTTCAGAGGTTTCTGTCTCAGAGGTTGATGCTGATAAATCTTTGTATTTGTTCAAGATGGAATTTATTCGTTCTTTACTTAAAGAAGTGTTATTTGCATTAGAAATAGAGGATTCTGGTCCTCTTGATACTAAATGTAAACGTTTAAATAGGGTTTTTTAAATCTCCTGTAGTTATTCCAGAAGTGTTTTATCTCCCTGATGCTATTTCTGAAGTAATTTCCAGGGAATGGAATAATTTGGGTAATTTATTTACTCCTTCTAGACGTTTAAGCAAATTATATCCTGTGCCATCTGACAGATTAGAGTTTTTTGGGACAAAAATCCCTAAGGTTATGGGGCTGTCTCTACTCCTGCTAATGTACTACTATTCCTATGGCAGATAGTACTTCATTTAAGGATCCTTTAGATAGGAAAATTGAATCCTTTCTAAGAAAAGCTTACTTATGTTCAGGTAATCTTCTTAGACCTGCTATATTTTTAGCGGATGTTGCTGCAGCTTCAACTTTTTGGTTAGAAGCTTTAGCGCAACAAGTAACAGATCATAATTTTATAGCATTATTATTATTCTATAACATGCTAATAATTTTATTGGTGATACCATCTTTTGATATCATTAGAGTTGATGTCAGGTATATGTCTCTAGCTATTTTAGCTAGAAAAGCTTTATGGATTAAACTTGGAATGCTGACATGTCTTCTAAGTCAACTTTGCTTTCCCTTTCTTTCCAGGGTAAATATTCATTTCGTTCCTTTCCTCACAACAAGGAACAAAAGCCTGATCCTTCATCCTCAGGAGCGGTATCAGTTTGGAAACTATTTCCAGTTTGGAATATATCCGAGCCTTATAGAAACCTATAGCCAGCTCCTAAGTACCTATGAAGGTGCGGCCCTTATTCCAGCTCAGCTGGTATGGGGCAGATTACGTTTTCTTCAAAGAAATTTGGATCAATTCCGTTCTTAATCTCTGGTTTCAGAAACATTGTTTCAGAGAGGTACAGAATTGGCTTCAAGTTAAGGCCTCCTGCTAAGAGATTCTTTTCTTTCCCGTGTCCCAGTTAACACAGCAAGGCTCAGCATTTCTGAAATGTGTTTCAGATCTAGAGTTGGCTGGAGTATTTATGCCAGTTCCAGTTCTGGAACAGGGGCTGGGGTTTTATTTTATCTCTTCATTGTACCAAAGAAGGTCAATTCCTTCAGACCAGTTCTGGATCTATCATTATTGAATCGTTATGTTAGGATACCAACATTCAAGATGGTTACTGTAGGACTATCCTGCCTTTTGTTTAGCAAGGGCATTATATGTCTACAATAGATTTACAGGATGTGTATCTGCATATTCCGATTCATCCAGATCACTTTTAGTGTCTGAGATTCTCTTTTTAGACAAGCATTACCAGTTTTGTGGCTCTACCGTTTGGCCTAGCCTCAGTTCCAAGAATTTTTTTCAAAGGTTCTCGGTGCCCTTCTTTCTGTAATCAGAGAATAGGGTTTTGGTATTTCCTTATTTGGACGATATCTTGGTACTTGCTCAGTCTTCTCATTTTCGTAGAATCTCATACGAATCGACTTGTGTTGTTTCTTCAAGTTCATGGTTGGAGGATCAATTTACCAATCAGTTCATTGATTCCTCAGACAAGGGTAACCTTTTTAGGTTTCTAGATAAATTCAGTGTCTATGACTCTGTCCTTGTCAGACAAGAGAAGTTTAACATTGATATCAGCTTGTCAAAACCTTCAGTCACAATCATTCCCTTTGGTAGCCTTATGCATGGAAATGTTGGGTCTTAGGACTGCCGCATCAGATGCGATCTCCTTTGCTCGTTTTCACATGCGACCTCTTCAGCTCTGTATGCTGAACCAATGGTGCAGGGATTACTCAAAGATATCTCAATTAATATCTTTAAACCGATTTTACGACACTCTCTGACATGGTGGACAGATCACCATCGTTTAGTTCAGGGGGCTTCTTTGTTCTTCCGACCTGGACTATAATCTCAACAGATGCTAGTTTTACAGGTTGGGGAGCTGTGTGGGGGTATCTGACGGCACAAGGGGTTTGGGAATCTCAGGAGGTGAGATTTCCGATCAATATTTTGGAACTCCGTGCAATTTTCAGAGCTCTTCAGTCTTGGCCTCTTCCGAAGAGAGAGTTGTTCATTTGTTTTCAGTTAAGACAATGTCACAACTGTGGCATACATCAATCATCAAGGACTCACAGTCCTCTGGCTATGAAAGAAGTATCTCGAATTTTGGTTTGGGCGGAATCCAGCTCCTGTCTAATCTCTGCGGTTTATATCCCAGGTATGGACAATTGGAAAGCGGATTATCTCAGTCGCCAAACGTTGCATCCGGGCGAATGGTCTCTTCACCCAGAGGTATTTCTTCAGATTGTTCAAATGGGGGAACTTCCAGAAATAGATCTGATGGCTTCTCATCTAAACAAGAAACTTCCCAGGTATCTGTCCAGATCCCGGGATCCTCAGGCGGAGGCAGTGGATGCATTTTCACTTCCTTGGAAGTATCATCCTGCCTATATCTTTCCGCCTCTAGTTCTTCTTCCAAGAGTAATCTCCAAGATTCTGAAGGAATGCTCGTTTGTTCTGCTGGTAGCTCCGGCATGGCCTCACAGGTTTTGGTATGCGGATCTTGTCCGGATGGCCTCTTGCCAACCGTGGACTCTTCCGTTAAGACCAGACCTTTTGTCTCAAGGTCCTTTTTTCCATCAGGATCTGAAATCCTTAAATTTAAAGGTATGGAGATTGAACGCTTGATTCTTGGTCAAAGAGGTTTCTCTGACTCTGTGATTAATACTATGTTACAGGCTCGTAAATCTGTATCCAGAGAGATATATTATAGAGTCTGGAAGACTTATATTTCTTGGTGTCTTTTTCATCATTTTTCTTGGCACTCTTTTAGAATACCGAGAATATTACAATTTCTTCAGGATGGTTTAGATAAGGGTTTGTCCGCAAGTTCCTTGAAAGGTCAAATCTCTGCTCTTTCTGTTTTTTTTCACAGAAAGATTGCTATTCTTCCTGATATTCATTGTTTTGTACAAGCTTTGGTTCGTATAAAGCCTGTCATTAAGTCAATTTCTCCTCCTTGGAGTTTGAATTTGGTTCTGGGGGCTCTTCAAGCTCCTCCATTTGAACCTATGCATTCATTGGATATTAAATTACTTTCTTGGAAAGTTTTGTTCCTTTTGGCCATCTCTTCTGCCAGAAGAGTTTCTGAATTATCTGCTCTTTCTTGTGAGTCTCCTTTTCTGATTTTTCATCAGGATAAGGCGGTGTTGCGAACTTCTTTTGAATTTTTACCTAAGTTGTGAATTCCAACAACATTAGTAGAGACATTGTGGTTCTTTCATTATGTCCTAATCCTAAGAATTCTAAGGAGAAATCGTTGCATTCTTTGGATGTTATTAGAGCTTTGAAATATTATGTTGAAGCTACTAAGTCTTTCCGAAAGACTTCTGGTTTATTTGTTATCTTTTCCGGTTTTAGAAAGGCCAGAAAACTTCTGCCATTTCTTTGGCATCTTGGTTGAAATCTTTATTTTCAACTTGCCTATATTGAGTTGGGTAAGACTCCGCCTCATAGGATTACAGCTCATTCTACTAGGTCAGTTTCTACTTCCTGGGCGTTTAGGAATGAAGCTTCGGTTGATCAGATTTGCAAAGTGGCAACTTGGTTCTCTTTGCATACTTTTACCAAATTCTACCATTTTGTTGTATTTTCTTCTTCTGAAGCAGTTTTTGGTAGAAAAGTACTTCAGGCAGCGGTTTCAGTTTGAATCTTCTGCTTATGTTTTTCATTAAACTTTATTTTGGGTGTGGATTATTTTCAGCAGGAATTGGCTGTCTTTATTTTATCCCTCCCTCTCTAGTGACTCTTGTGTGGAAAGATCCACATCTTGGGTAGTCATTATCCCATACGTCACTAGCTCATGGACTCTTGCTAATTACATGAAAGAAAACATAATTTATGTAAGAACTTACCTGATAAATTCATTTCTTTCATATTAGCAAGAGTCCATGAGGCCCGCCCTTTTTTGTGGTGGTTATGATTTTTTTGTATAAAGCACAATTATTCCAATTCCTTATTTTATATGCTTTCGCACTTTTTTCTTATCACCCCACTTCTTGGCTATTCGTTAAACTGAATTGTGGGTGTGGTGAGGGGTGTATTTATAGGCATTTTAAGGTTTGGGAAACTTTGCCCCTCCTGGTAGGAATGTATATCCCATACGTCACTAGCTCATGGACTCTTGCTAATATGAAAGAAATGAATTTATCAGGTAAGTTCTTACATAAATTATGTTATTCCATAGAGGCCTAGGCGGTTTAGGTGTTCCTAACTTAATAGAATATTACAAGGCAGCAAGATTAGCCCAAGATGCATTGATACTTAGAGCCAGAGAGGAAGCCCTTTGGATTCGGCTAGAATCAGACATGAGGGGGGGAGACGGAACAGACGCAATACTATGGGGACGCAGAGGTAACATACACGGGACAACGCAACACCAACCACTCACAACTGAGACCACTCAGGTGCTATGGTCGGAATTAGCACACAAAAGGGAGCTGTGCCCATTAGATTCAACATTGAGACCCATCAGATACCTTCTCCACAAAGACCAGCAAAGAACAATCAATAAGTGGGAAAACAAGGGACTATACCGGGTGGCAGACTTTTTACTACAGAATAAGGTGATGACCTATGCCCAATTAAAAGACAAACTAGCCCCAGACCCTTTGCACTGGTATCTATACCTCCAATTATAGTCAGCAATACACGCCTACATACAGCCAACTCACACTAAGGGAAGATCTACCCTGGAACACATATGTAGCTCCACAAACAGACCAAAACAATCCATCTCTAAAATATACCTTGATATACAAAAACTAAAGACCACAGCTAAGACACCACACATGCAGCGGTGGGAAGCAGACCTAGACATTAGACTAGAACCAGAGAAATGGCATATGACCCTGGCGACAGCCACTAAAGGCTTACTGAGCGCAGACCTTAGGGAAAATACCCTAAAGACGATATTTAGATGGTACCTAACACCCCTAAGAACGACACATATGACACACACTAACTCTAGACTTTGCTATAGGGGATGCGGTGAAGTTGGCACATACCGCCACATGCTCTGGGACTGTCCTGAAGTTCAGACTTTATGGCAATCACTATCCAACCTAATCAGCTACCTACTGGATGAACAGGTACAGATTAGTGCACCTCAAGCTTTAATTCATGAACGTCTACCTCACTTCAATAGACCAATAAACACTTTCATAAGAATATTATGCACCATAGTGAGAACCTGTATAGCGAAATATTGGAAAGTAGGCACACCATCATGGCAAGAGATTAGGAACAAAATCCAACATACATATAACATGTACGACCTAGCAGCGTGGTCCCTAGACACTAAAAATTCGAATGACGAGATATGGTTTTACTGGAACTATAGAAATGGTTTTAATCACCCACCCCTGACGACAGCAACCCAACCCTAGACCTCTAATTGCTATTTTGATACCTCTGATCTTTCAAAGGCAGCCAGTCTGCTTCCCCCTCCATTTAGGGACAACAATAGCACTCACTATCCTCTTTGCTTCCTTGCTCCCCCCCCTTTTTGCACCTTCCCTTCTATTCCCCTCCTTCAATTACTTAAGGATCTACCCACCCTCAGAAAATATCAGGTTTGACTGCAAGATTTTTATAAAATAAGGTGGCTGATTGTGATAGGAACATCTCTACTACACCTCCTGTGGTGAGGTACTATTCATTGAAACGTTAAAGCCTTTGTAATACCTTGTCATTAACACTGTTGTAATTTGCGGCTAACTTTGACGCCGTTGGTTCCTGTAAGTTTTTCCTTTTCTTCTGTTACCAATAAAAATGATTTAAACATAAAAATTACTTTATTGACCCTTTAAACTGATAGTAAACTCTCCGCTTTGTATAAACAGATCCAGAATGTTATTGATATTTTAGATGGAATTCATCAGTTGCATTGAAGATGCGCTATAACTTACTTTTTTTTTTTTTTTTTTTTTCAAGTACTTTTTATTGAGGTAACATGTACATACAGAGACAAAATCTACAGTTATCATGGCAACACGCCTACAAGCATACATTCAAACTTGTACAATTAATACATAGGCATGTCCTAGAAACTATAAGTAACAATACTCCTCACTAGAGGGAAATATATTAAACCATGAGCAACACCTCTTTTTAATTATAGACACTTTAACTTGGACAAATAAAAAGTAACTTAATAAAAAATAACTGTGAGACCTAACTTTCTTATAATAACTCTGGAATAGAAAAGGTAGGTCTTTATGTGTCCATGTCATGGACTTCAGATCAGTTAAGATTAACTAAGCAGAACATAACATATTAAGTACAGATTAGGACATAAAGGCATAAGGTCAATGTTAAGCAATATGATGTAGCCAGCAATCCTAATACAGCAGGTTTGAGTTGCGGAGGTACATGCATACAAACAGAACCTGAGCAATATGCAGGGTGAAACAGAAATGGTCACAAAAACATATATATGTAGGTAGCACCAGTACATACCCGTATCACACCACCCCACGCTGTTCTAAATACATAGTACCCAAATCCAGCAGCCCTGGTCCATTCTTGCAGCATATTCTAGTATGACATGTGTGAGAAACGCATAGAAAAATAAAAGTACATATAAGCATGTCTCTTACGGCTATGTATATAATTGGACCAGGGAAATTGTAAACTATAAGTACTTTGTGCCGGCTACACTTATAAGAGTATACCTATGTCCAGGCCTAATAATGGAGGGAATAGCTCTAGCCGATGCCGGCTCTGAAGGATCTGTGAGGTCCCAATCTGTTAGGTGGAGGTCCGCAAAGCCCAACCGCACACCAAAGGATACCTTGGAATTGAGCCAGGATCAGCTGGATCCCCTTTTGACCACGACTGGCCCTTATTACTCTGGTGGAATCCAGAGAGATTCCGGCATCCCCCAACGAACACAGCCGGATGAAAAAGGTGGTAGGCAAGTTCCGTCCCTGCTGGGAATCAGCTATACGTTGAGGGGTCACCGCCATCCGCTCTTCAGACTCCTTGTCAGAGTGCCTTGCAGCAGCCTCCCTGTGAATCTCTTCGTGGACATCGGAACTATCTGAGGCCTTCTCCCGGGGGCCGGCCGCATCCCCCAGTGTCGGGGCCAAAGGGTAAGGTAAGGGTCTCACACAGGTCGTCGGCAGTGGGTATGGCAGAGCTCTTGCCCCATGAAGCTGAGCCAGATTCGACTGTAACATTTCTCCTGAGTTGAGATCCGTCGCTGTCGCCACCTCCGGCTTAGACACTGCTATCTCAGCATGCACACGCTCCATGCGGGCCGCAAAGCGGTCTAGTCTGCTACAAAGCTGGAGCTCGAGGTCAAGGAGCAGGTCTCTTATGATAATAGGGATCTCCCCCATAATGTAGATCGTAATGCAGGGTACAGTAAAAGTAAGTAAATGCAGAGGCACACTGTTAACTCTGCTTACCCCGGTTCCCCGGGGGGGGGGGGTGCTGAGTTCTCTTCCTTTTCAGGCCGCCAAGAGATCTCCGCGGCCCAGTCTGGGAAGCTTCTTTTCTCTTAACATAGGTATATTCCAATCCAGCAGGACATTTTGCACTTCGTGAAGGTCAAATTCTTTTGGGATGGACATTCAAAATCTGAATTACAAGGCAGATTGTAATTTTTCTTTACAGAGCTCCCAGTTTAGCAGCCATCTTAGGCCATGGCCCGGACACGCCCCCTATAACTTACTTTTTAATGTAGATATGAAATTATTGTCTATGAATAAGGCCTGACGGCCAAACGCGTGGGACAGCTTGCTCTCTGCTGTAAATTATGCTTTTTATTCCATGTTACCTAATAAAGATTCCTTTGAATTTTACTTGTGCTTTGTATGACTCCCTGGTTTTCTTTTTGCTACTGGATGAAATTCAAATACCCCACACTTTAGCCGCCCACTTCAAAACTAATCTTTTTTTGTGAGCTAACCTTTTGAACTGTTTAAGAATCAGTGCTCGAGCCATATGACACTTTTGTTTCAGCTAGAGCACTGATTGGAGAACAGTTCAAACCTTTAAGTGACATTCAAGTCCAAAAAAAACTTTCATGATTCAGATAGGGCATGCAATTTTAAACAACTTTTCACTTTACTTTTATCACTAATTTTGCTTTGTTCTCTTGGTATTCTTAGTTGAACGCTAAACCTAGGAGGTTCATATGCTAATTTCTTAGACCTTGAAGGCCGCCTCTAATCTAAATGCATTTTGAAAGTTTTTAACCACTAGAGGGCATTAGTTCATGTGTTTCATATAGATAACATTGACCTCATGCTCGTGAATTTACCATGGAGACAGCTCTGATTGGCTAAAATGCAAGTTTGTCAAAAGAACTGAAATAAGGGGGTAGTCTGCTAAGGCTTAGATACAAGGTAATTACAGAGGTAAAACATGTATAAATGTAACTGTGTTGGTTATGCAAAACTGGGGAATTGGTAATTTAGAGATTATCTATCTTTTGAAGCAACAAAAACTCTGGTGTTGACTGTACCTTTTAGTTTACAATAAAGATTTGTTTTAAAGTGGGCTGCCAGAGTTCAGGGTATTAGAATTTTATATCTACATTAAAAAAGTAAGTTATAGTCCTTTTTCATTACAACTGATGAATTAAACTTCATTTAAAATATCAATAACATTCAGGATCTGATTTTACAAAAGAAAGAGCTTACTATCACTTTAACCTCTTTAATTAGTTCATGTGTTTCATATAGATAACATTGACCTCATGCTCGTGAATTTACCATGGAGACAGCTCTGATTGGCTAAAATGCAAGTTTGTCAAAAGAACTGAAATAAGGGGGTAGTCTGCTAAGGCTTAGATACAAGGTAATTACAGAGGTAAAACATGTATAAATGTAACTGTGTTGGTTATGCAAAACTGGGGAATTGGTAATTTAGGGATTTTCAGTATCCCTGTAATTTTCTGACTAAATTTATTATACTGGGTAACAAATATCATATTATCTCTCTCTTGGCATTTGTCTTTCTTAATTAGCTTATTTTCATTGGCCACTGCATTAAGCTGTTCTGAAATCAGTTTTGGAGAATAACCTCTGGTAGTGAATTTATTTGCCATTTATTTTAGCCTATATTTACATATATTACTATCAGATTACCCTTGTGAATTGGCTTTTTGGAATTGCCTTGAATACGTTTTCAGGGTGACAACTGCCATATTTCAATAGGTTATTTCTATCAGTGCTTTTTGTGTATAGGTCTGTTTTCAAAAAACCTCCTTCAATATATACATATGTATCCAAATATTCTACACCAATTTCACTCATATTTAAGGTAAATTTAAGTCCTCTAACTGAGTCATTTAAGTCTTGGACAAAGGACAGAAGGCTACCAACGTCGCCCCCCACGCGCCAAACACATCATCTGTGGCGGGTATAGGGTCTGTTTTTTCACCAATTGACATTTTTTTAAACAGAATATTATAGCCACTACTGTAATTAAGAAAACTGCCTCCTATGTGAAAGACACAAATTACTTTTTGTCAGAGCTTAAGGACTTAGGTTATGTTGGTGAGAAATGTATATTATTTTCTAGTATCTAGCTTATACACTTCTATTAAGTATATCAGTGGTATTGCAGCAGTTTAAAATATATTAAGATCTGATAGTGACCATACTGAAGGAGAAATTTGTTTTTTGATAGACCTACTTACAATTATACTACACCAAAATTACTTTTTATTCATGGATACATTCTATCTGCAAAAACCGGGGACGGCTATGGGCTCCAACGTCGCCCCCACATACCCCAACATATTCATGAACAGCTTTGAGGAATACTTTGTGTACCCTCATAGTCTGTTCCAGCTCTATGGTGCCTCCTGGTGGAGGTACATAGATGATGTGTTTAGCATGTGTGTGTGTGTGTGGGGGGGGGGGGCGACATTGGTAGCCTTCTGTCCTTTGTCCAAGACTTAAATGACAAATGAGGATTTAAATTTACCTTAAATATGAGTGAAATTGGAGTAGAATATTTGGATACATATGTATATATTGAAGGAGGTTTTTTGAAAACAGACCTATACAAAAAAGCACTGATAGAAATAACCTATTGAAGTATTCAAGGCAATTCCAAAAAGCCAATTCACAATGGTAAAGCGTAAAGTATCTGATAGAAATAAATGTAAATATAGGCTAAAATAAATGGCAAATAAATTTACTACCAGAGGTTATCCTCCAAAACTGATTTCAGAACAGCTTAATGCAGTGACTAATGAAAATAAGCTAATAAAGAAAGACAAAAGCCAAGAGAGAGATAATATGATATTTGTGCTCCAGTATAACAAATTGAGTCAATTGGTGAAAAAACAGACCCTATACCCGCCACAGATGATGTGTTTGGCGCGTGGGGGGCGACGTTGGTAGCCTTCTGTCCTTTGTCCAAGACTTAAATGACTCAGTTAGAGGAAATTGGTGTAGAATATTTGGATACATATGTATATATTGAAGGAGGTTTTTTTGAAAACAGACCTATACACAAAAAGCAATGATAGAAATAACCTATTGAAATATGGCAGTTGTCACCCTGAAAACGTATTCAAGGCAATTCCAAAAAGCCAATTCACAAGGGTAAAGCATAAAGTATCTGATAGTAATATATGTAAATATAGGCTAAAATAAATGGCAAATAAATTCACTACCAGAGGTTATCCTCCAAAACTGATTTCAGAACAGCTTAATGCAGTGACTAATGAAAATAAGCTAATAAAGAAAGACAAAAGCCAAGAGAGAGATAATATGATATTTGTGCTCCAGTATAACAAATTGAGTCGGACAATTACAGGGATACTGAAAAAACATTGGCACATCTTAAAAGAATGTAATCCTCAGGTTAATGAGTTTAAAATGGGACCAATGGTAGCTTATAAGAAGAACCAAAGCATCAAGGATATGTTGGTGCATACTGATATAGGCAGTGGAAAGAATAATGTTCAGAGAACCATAGGTGTGAGATAAAATGGCTGTTATCTGTGCCTTAATTGCAGTCATTGTAGCTCTATGATAAAAGGAGAACACTTCTACCATCCAACAAATGGGAAGAAGTTTCATTTAAATGAATACTTAACATGCAAAGCCAATTTTGCCATTTACCTAATCAAGTGTCCATGTGGCCTTATTTATGTAGGCGAGACCTGTAGAGAGGTAAGAGAGAGGAAAATGAAACATAAATCTAATATCAGACAGAAAAAAAAGATGCCCCAGTGACCTCTCACTTCCTCTCTATGGGTCATAATATAAGCCAGTTAAGATTCTAAATTATAGAACAAGTAGCTAGTCCTAGAAGGGTAGGGTATAGGGAACATCTATTAAAAGTTAGAGAGATGTTCTGGATTTTCAAACCAGAAGCACTTACCCCCAAAGGCCTGAATAAAGATTATGACTGGAGCCTATTTCTTTGAGTTATTTCTTTAAATTATTCTCTTTAATATTATGTATTCTACAAATATTTGCTCCTTATTGTTCTGAGTAACCTGTTGTTAGTGCTATGATCTCCTTTTTAATTGTATATATAGGTTTTTTGTGTTTTAATGTTATTAAAATAACTAGATTATTACCATGGGATCATCGGGAAATTATAAATGGATGTAGTATTGTTCCAAATCCACAAGATGTCACTATTGTGCAATAGATGCTCCCATGGTAACAGGTAACAGGTGGAGGTATAAAAGGCACAAACCTGTGTATAATCAAGTATACATGACTAAGGGCCTATCACAGGCCTGACATGTTGTATTTTTTTCTCTGGACCCCATGTAAAGAAATAAAGGTCTTTTTTTTCAAAATTGGAGGCTGGAATAATTTTTTTGTAGTTTGGATAAGTGGACTTGGCAAGTCTGACATTCCGTGCCCCTCAACTAAAGACAGGCTATAAGATTCCAATTTCCCGGGTGCATTTTCCGACCCCTGTCCAAACTCACTTGGCAATGCAAAAATATTAAAGGACCAGTCAACACATTAGATTTGCATAATCAACAATTGCAAGATAACAAGACAATGCAATAGCACTTAGTCTGAACTTCAATTGAGTAGTAGATTTTTTTTATAACAAATTTCAAAGTTATGTATATTTCCACTCCCCCTGTACCATGTGATAGCAATCAGCCAATCACAAATGCATATACGTATAGTCTGTGAATTCTTGCACATGCTCAGTAGGAGCTGGTGACTCAAAAAGTGTAAATATAAAAGAATGTGCACATTTTTTTAATGGAAGTAAATTGGAAAGTTGTTTAAAATTACATGCTGTATCTGAATCATGAAAATTTAATTTGACCTGAGTGTCCCTTTAAAACCAATGTTTCCCTACTGAAGTCCTGTTTGCTATGAAAAACTGTTAATATACCTCATAAACTCTAAGTTGTTATTGGAACCAATGATTTAGCCAAGGGATTTAGCACCACAGTAGTTTATTATATAGTAATTTGAGATTGTCATAGGTTTCTTTCTATAATACGGTTTGCAAGATGATGTTCCCCTAACAACTTATTTTATTTTGTTTTATTAAAAGGCTGGAAGCCTCATTAGCTATTATTTTCTAAAAGCTGATGTAATTGTCTGAATTATGAGCTCCATTAGTAGTCTTACCCAGTTATACACTTATTTCCTCCTGATGTTTTGTCATTTTAAATACTAAGATATATGGTCCAAAAGTGTCTTCCTGTTTGTCACTGGAAAGTTTTTAAGAATTTTATTTCCTTCTAATATTTGGATACTCTAAATGCTAAGAGATGGGATCCAAAATTGGCCCCCTGTACATTGTGGTACATGTATCACTTGTGCTTTTTCATCTTACATTGAAAGTAGTGTACCTGCTGAACAGAGGGCCTTGGTGCAAACATTACCCAAAGGTAACACAGTAGTAGGCAATTGTAACAACATATGTGTTGCTCTGTATAATGATTTTGAGGATAGATAGATAAGATGGACCTGCAGACTGCACTATTAAAAGGCTCCCCGGCATTAGTATTCTACACATTCTGCACATGGCTACATATAGACTGGCTGCTCTAGAGACCCCCAGCACTTGGCTCCTGGTTTCACTGCACCTGCTTTACCGGTGGTAGTTAAGCCCTTAAAAAAACTCCCATATAATTTTCTTAAAAATCCAATAAAATCTATTTAAAAAAGAAAATAAAACACCAAATAGTATGTCACAAAATATCATCACTCCCATTTATTTGTATTCCTAAATTGTTTTACTAGTTTAGAGACACATAGATCTATGAGCCCTAACATCAACTATTCAACAAATAGTGTTGCTGCCAGGTGATCATTTGTCATATAGTCCTTATTTGAATGGTGGAACTTCACTCTTTTAGTTGAGGGGACTTATAAAACAGTTCTATGGTGAGTTGGTAATAAAGGCCTATTAAAAATCACCAGAACCCCTAAAATAGAACTGATGCTATGTCAATGTTATACAATTAGCAGCTGAACAGATACAGGACCATTTATTTGAAAGATGAAGATTACTACTTTAAAATAAGGAGTCTTAATGTTTGTCTATGTATGGTGGAGGGCAACACAGGGAATGTTGTAATGATGATTACTTGAGCATGTAAACCCCTCCTTTGAAAGTGGGTCCATTTTAAAACCTGTAAAAGGAACCTAGTAGAAAGGAGACTACAATTTATAGGGCAATTGTCAGCTATTAAAAGGGGCACAATACCCCTCATATAAAAATGATAATGCCCTCTTTCATGTGAGGGATATTAAGTATTGAATGATGTCTTTAGGTGATAGGGGCTTATTTTGAGCCGCTAGCCCCATAATTAAATACATCAGGCAAGTGATTACCATTTTAATGGCATAACATACTAATGACAGAGTATGAAACCCAACATCGGCAAGAGGGATCTTTCTTATTTCTTAATGGACTATTATGTTATATGGGTGGAAAGGAGGCTCTAAAAGTCTGTACTTGGGGCAGGTGATCACCTGAAAATGTGAAGAAGGTATATTCCTTATTTAAGAGAGGAGATTTCCCTCTTTCAGATGAGTAGCCTTACATCCCTCTTATTAAATCATTGTGATTCCCACCACAAGAAAATTGCTTCATTTCTATTGGTGCAGATGTTACTCTAGTACAATAAGGGTGGAGAAGGGATCTTTCTTAAAAACCCCTTCCCCTTAGTGTAAACAGCACATTAAGTGCTGCTGCAGGTTATTGCCATTTTAATGTCATTCCTCTACATGTTTTAATGAGGGATCTATTTTCCTTGTAAGTGGTCTGGGGGCTAAGATATAGGCTTTAAAAACCTTTCCCTAGCTGCAGACTTACAGACATGGAAATCAATATATCTGCAGGGATTTACCTGTTCCCTGTATTGTCATACATGTATGTATTGCTTTCAGCTGTTGATGGGGAAGGAGACTACACATAGAACATTTTGTCAAGTGAGTATGCCTGTGTATAGCCATGATTGTTCTAATGATTATGTCTTTAAATGTCCGTTAGAATAATAAAAACTAGAACCCCCCTATTCAGTTTATCCAATTCATAATTTATTCCAAGCAACCTGTATACCTTACAAACTGTATATGTTTCAACTTGGAATTGGGAGGTTAGGGGCCAAGTCTTGGTGGCTCAGGACATGGTTAGGACAGCCAGGGACAGCAGATGAGGCTGGGTATTTCTGCACATGGTTTTGTTGGTCTCATCCACCTCTATTTTAAGAGAACTGGCTGCATGGAATAATGTGAGAATGGAAAGTAATTTTCTCCTCTTACTATTGGTAACCCAAAGGGCAATATAGACGTGTCTATAAAAGACTAGGGATGGTCCTATTAAGGGCCAAATTACAAGTGGAGCAGAACTGCTGAGACTTGCTCAGAAATGGCTGCAACTGACATTAATTCAGCCACAAAAGTCATAGAAAAGGTTATAATGGATCAATTTCTCAGGAATCTGCAAACTGGATTTGACAATGGGTCAGTCAAGGGTGGTGGGAAATTGCTCCCCTGGGAACAATTATGTCTAAGAGGCCAAACTGATGAACAAATAAGGTGTTTTCAATTTCAAGAGTTAGGAAATATTGCACGTAACAGTACACAGGGGGAGGAGCCTATGCAATGTAATATGGTGCAAGGGATATACATTTCCAGTGCTATGTGTACTAAGAATTTAAGATATGTGAGTTTGGAGGGAAAGAGTGTACAAGCACTACTTGATTCAGGGAGTGAGGATACTTTAGTAAACATTATTTTGCCTCAACCAGAAAAATTAGATATAGGTCAAATGCTTGATATTGTCTGTATACATAGGGACACACACTCATACCCTACGCTGAGGTTGAAATTATCACAGATATTGATACGGTTAAGTGTTGTGTAGGGGCAGTGCCTGTTTTACCCTATGATATGGTTTTTGGAAGAGACGTTCCTTACTTTTGTCAAGTATGGGAGAAACCTTCAGTAAGTTGGGGAATTAACCCTGGGAAGGTACAGGAGGTGGACGAAATAGAAACCATTTCTTTCATGTAATTAGCAAGAGTCCATGAGCTAGTGACGTATGGGATATACATTCCTACCAGGAGGGGCAAAGTTTCCCAAACCTTAAAATGCCTATAAATACACCCCTCACCACACCCACAATTCAGTTTTACAAACTTTGCCTCCGATGGAGGTGGTGAAGTAAGTTTGTGCTAGATTCTACGTTGATATGCGCTCCGCAGCAAGTTGGAGCCCGGTTTTCCTCTCAGCGTGCAGTGAATGTCAGAGGGATGTGAGGAGAGTATTGCCTATTTGAATGCAGTGATCTCCTTCTAAGGGGTCTATTTCATAGGTTCTCTGTTATCGGTCGTAGAGATTCATCTCTTACCTCCCTTTTCAGATCGACGATATACTCTTATATATACCATTACCTCTGCTGATTCTCGTTTCAGTACTGGTTTGGCTATCTGCTATATGTAGATGAGTGTCCTGGGGTAAGTAAGTCTTATTTTCTGTGACACTCCTAGCTATGGTTGGGCACTTTGTTTATAAAGTTCTAAATATATGTATTCAAACATTTATTTGCCTTGACTCAGAATGTTCAACTTTCCTTATTTTTCAGACAGTCAGTTTCATATTTGGGATAATGCATTTTAATTTAACATTTTTTACCTTAAAATTTGACTTTTTCCCTGTGGGCTGTTAGGCTCGCGGGGGCTGAAAATGCTTCATTTTATTGCGTCATTCTTGGCGCGGACTTTTTTGGCGCAAAAATTCTATTTCCGTTTCCGGCGTCATACGTGTCGCCGGAAGTTGCGTCATTCTTTGACGTTATTTTGCGCCAAAGATGTCGGCGTTCCGGATGTGGCGTCATTTTTGGAGCCAAAAAGCATTTAGGTGCCAAATAATGTGGGCGTCTTATTTGGCGCGAAAAAATATGGGCTTCACTTTTGTCTCCACATTATTTAAGTCTCATTTTTTATTGCTTCTGGTTGCTAGAAGCTTGTTCTTTGGCATTTTTTTCCCATTCCTGAAACTGTCATTTAAGGAATTTGATCAATTTTGCTTTATATGTTGTTTTTTTCTTTTACATATTGCAAGATGTTCCACGTTGCAACTGAGTCAGAAGATACTTCAGGAAAATCACTGCACAGTGCTGGAGCTACCAAGCTAAGTGTATCTGCTATAAACTTTTGGTATCTGTTTCTCCAGCTGTTATTTGTATTGCATGTCATGTCAAACTTATTAATGCAGATAAAATTTCCTTTAGTACTGTTACATTTCCTGTTGCTGTTCCGTCAACATCTAATTTTCAGAGTGTTCCTGATAACATAAGAGATTTTATTTTTTAATCCATTAAGAAGGCTATGTCTGTTATTTCTCCTTCTAGTATACATAAAAGTCTTTTAAAACTTCTCTTTTTTCAGATGAATTTTTAAATGAACATCATCATTCTGATACTGATAATGGTTCTTCTGGTTCAGAGGTTTCTGTCTCAGAGGTTGATGCTGATAAATCTTTGTATTTGTTCAAGATGGAATTTATTCGTTCTTTACTTAAAGAAGTGTTATTTGCATTAGAAATAGAGGATTCTGGTCCTCTTGATACTAAATGTAAACGTTTAAATAAGGTTTTTAAATCTCCTGTAGTTATTCCAGAAGTGTTTTATCTCCCTGATGCTATTTCTGAAGTAATTTCCAGGGAATGGAATAATTTGGGTAATTTATTTACTCCTTCTAGACGTTTAAGCAAATTATATCCTGTGCCATCTGACAGATTAGAGTTTTTTGGGACAAAAATCCCTAAGGTTATGGGGCTGTCTCTACTCCTGCTAATGTACTACTATTCCTACGGCAGATAGTACTTCATTTAAGGATCCTTTAGATAGGAAAATTGAATCCTTTCTAAGAAAAGCTTACTTATGTTCAGGTAATCTTCTTAGACCTGCTATATTTTTAGCGGATGTTGCTGCAGCTTTAACTTTTTGGTTAGAAGCTTTAGCGCAACAAGTAACAGATCATAATTTTATAGCATTATTATTATTCTATAACATGCTAATAATTTTGTTGGTGATACCATCTTTTGATATCATTAGAGTTGATGTCAGGTATATGTCTCTAGCTATTTTAGCTAGAAAAGCTTTATGGATTGAACTTGGAATGCTGACATGTCTTCTAAGTCAACTTTGCTTTCCCTTTCTTTCCAGGGTAAATAATCGTTTTCGTTCCTTTCCTCACAAGGAACAAAAGCCTGATCCTTCATCCTCAGGAGCGGTATCAGTTTGGAAACTATTTCCAGTTTGGAATATATCCAAGCCTTATAAAAACCTATAGCCAGCTCCTAAGTACCTATGAAGGTGCGGCCCTTATTCCAGCTCAGCTGGTATGGGGCAGATTACGTTTTCTTCAAAGAAATTTGGATCAATTCCGTTCTTAATCTCTGGTTTCAGAAACATTGTTTCAGAAAGGTACAGAATTGGCTTCGAGTTAAGGCCTCCTGCTAAGAGATTCTTTTCTTTCCCGTGTCCCAGTTAACACAGCAAAGGCTCAGCATTTCTGAAATGTGTTTCAGATCTAGAGTTGGCTGGAGTATTTATGCCAGTTCCAGTTCTGGAACAGGGGCTGGGGTTTTATTTTATCTCTTCATTGTACCAAAGAAGGTCAATTCCTTCAGACCAGTTCCGGATCTATCATTATTGAATCGTTATGTTAGGATACCAACATTCAAGATGGTTACTGTAGGACTATCCTGCCTTTTGTTTAGCAAGGGCATTATATGTCTACAATAGATTTACAGGATGTGTATCTGCATATTCCGATTCATCCAGATCACTTTTAGTGTCTGAGATTCTCTTTTTAGACAAGCATTACCAGTTTTTGTGGCTCTACCGTTTGGCCTAGCCTCAGTTCCAAGAATTTTTTTCAAAGGTTCTCGGTGCCCTTCTTTCTGTAATCAGAGAATAGGGTTTTGGTATTTCCTTATTTGGACGATATCTTGGTACTTGCTCAGTCTTCTCATTTTCGAAGAATCTCATACGAATCGACTTGTGTTGTTTCTTCAAGTTCATGGTTGGAGGATCAATTTACCAATCAGTTCATTGATTCCTCAGACAAGGGTAACCTTTTTAGGTTTCTAGATAAATTCAGTGTCTATGACTCTGTCCTTGTCAGACAAGAGAAGTTTAACATTGATATCAGCTTGTCAAAACCTTCAGTCACAATCATTCCCTTTGGTAGCCTTATGCATGGAAATGTTGGGTCTTAGGACTGCCGCATCAGATGCGATCTCTTTTGCTCGTTTTCACATGCGACCTCTTCAGCTCTGTATGCTGAACCTATGGTGCAGGGATTACTCAAAGATATCTCAATTAATATCTTTAAACCGATTTTACAACACTCTCTGACATGGTGGCAGATCACCATCGTTTAGTTCAGGGGGCTTCTTTGTTCTCCGACCTGGACTATAATCTCAACAGATGCAAGTCTTACAGGTTGGGGAGCTGTGTGGGGGTATCTGACGGCACAAGGGGTTTGGGAATCTCAGGAGGTGAGATTTCCGATCAATATTTTGGAACTCCGTGCAATTTTCAGAGCTCTTCAGTCTTGGCCTCTTCTGAAGAGAGAGTTGTTCATTTGTTTTCAGATAGACAATGTCACAACTGTGGCATACATCAATCATCAAGGAGGGACTCACAGTCCTCTGGCTATGAAAGAAGTATCTCGAATTTTGGTTTGGGCGGAATCCAGCTCCTGTCTAATCTCTGCGGTTCATATCCCAGGTATGGACAATTGGAAAGCGGATTATCTCAGTCGCCAAACGTTGCATCCGGGCGAATGGTCTCTTCACCCAGAGGTATTTCTTCAGATTGTTCAAATGTGGGAACTTCCAGAAATAGATCTGATGGCTTCTCATCTAAACAAGAAACTTCCCAGGTATCTGTCCAGATCCCGGGATCCTCAGGCGGAGGCAGTGGATGCATTATCACTTCCTTGGAAGTATCATCCTGCCTATATCTTTCCGCCTCTAGTTCTTCTTCCAAGAGTAATCTCCAAGATTCTGAAGGAATGCTCGTTTGTTCTGCTGGTAGCTCCGGCATGGCCTCACAGGTTTTGGTATGCGGATCTTGTCCGGATGGCCTCTTGCCAACCGTGGACTCTTCCGTTAAGACCAGACCTTTTGTCTCAAGGTCCTTTTTTCCATCAGGATCTGAAATCCTTAAATTTAAAGGTATGGAGATTGAACGCTTGATTCTTAGTCAAAGAGGTTTCTCTGACTCTGTGATTAATACTATGTTACAGGCTCGTAAATCTGTATCCAGAGAGGTATATTATAGACTCTGGAAGACTTATATTTCTTGGTGTCTTTCTCATAATTTTTCTTGGCATTCTTTTAGAATACCGAGAATATTACAGTTTCTTCAGGATGGTTTAGATAAGGGTTTGTCCGCAAGTTCCTTGAAAGGTCAAATCTCTGCTCTTTCTGTTCTTTTTTTCAGAAAGATTGCTATTCTTCCTGATATTCATTGTTTTGTACAAGCTTTGGTTCGTATAAAGCCTGTCATTAAGTCAATTTCTCCTCCTTGGAGTTTGAATTTGGTTCTGGGGGCTCTTCAAGCTCCTCCATTTGAACCTATGCATTCATTGGATATTAAATTACTTTCTTGGAAAGTTTTGTTCCTTTTGGCCATCTCTTCTGCCAGAAGAGTTTCTGAATTATCTGCTCTTTCTTGTGAGTCTCCTTTTCTGATTTTTCATCAGGATAAGGCGGTGTTGCGAACTTCTTTTGAATTTTTACCTAAGTTGTGAATTCCAACAACATTAGTAGAGACATTGTGGTTCCTTCATTATGTCTTAATCCTAAGAATTCTAAGGAGAAATCGTTGCATTCTTTGGATGTTATTAGAGCTTTGAAATATTATGTTGAAGCTACTAAGTCTTTCCGAAAGACTTCTAGTTTATTTGTTATCTTTTCCGGTTTTAGAAAGGCCAGAAAACTTCTGCCATTTCTTTGGCATCTTGGTTGAAATCTTTAATTCATCTTGCCTATGTTGAGTCGGGTAAGACTCCGCCTCATAGGATTACAGCTCATTCTACTAGGTCAGTTTCTACTTCCTGGGCGTTTAGGAATGAAACTTCGGTTGATCAGATTTGCAAAGCGGCAACTTGGTCCTCTTTGCATACTTTTACCAAATTCTACCATTTTGTTGTATTTTCTTCTTCTGAAGCAGTTTTTGGTAGAAAAGTACTTCAGGCAGCGGTTTCAGTTTGAATCTTCTGCTTATGTTTTTCATTAAACTTTATTTTGGGTGTGGATTATTTTCAGCAGGAATTGGCTGTCTTTATTTTATCCCTCCCTCTCTAGTGACTCTTGTGTGGAAAGATCCACATCTTGGGTAGTCATTATCCCATACGTCACTAGCTCATGGACTCTTGCTAATTACATGAAAGAAAACA
The DNA here is from genome assembly GCF_027579735.1 of Bombina bombina. Classification (NCBI taxonomy): domain Eukaryota; kingdom Metazoa; phylum Chordata; class Amphibia; order Anura; family Bombinatoridae; genus Bombina; species Bombina bombina. The sequence goes on along the minus strand of NC_069499.1, from coordinate 1,018,475,218 downwards.
TAATTTATGTAAGAACTTACCTGATAAATTCATTTCTTTCATATTAGCAAGAGTCCATGAGGCCCGCCCTTTTTTTTTTTTTTTGTGGTGGTTATGATTTTTTTGTATAAAGCACAATTATTCCAATTCCTTATTTTATATGCTTTCGCACTTTTTTCTTATCACCCCACTTCTTGGCTATTCGTTAAACTGAATTGTGGGTGTGGTGAGGGGTGTATTTATAGGCATTTTAAGGTTTGGGAAACTTTGCCCCTCCTGGTAGGAATGTATATCCCATACGTCACTAGCTCATGGACTCTTGCTAATATGAAAGAAATGAATTTATCAGGTAAGTTCTTACATAAATTATGTTTTTTCCATTCTCCAATTTTTATTGGAAACCAGAGACTGAGCAGGAGTCACTTCTAGTGTGTCTGGTCAATGAGGCGGAACCCACTAATAGAAGAGAAGACCCATCTCTGATAGTGGTGAGGGAAAATGTGCAAGTAATTGAAGGCACTGTCAAACATCCTGAAAAACAATTATGAATCCTTATTTTAAGGTGAAAAATAACCTGCTTTATAGAATAGAAAAGACAAGGATGGAAAGAACTTGGATTGTTTGTTAACGTACATTATGTTTTCCATTAGGGACGTGCCCCAAGCTTCCACAGGGATTTCACCTTTTAAATTGTTATACAGTAGGCATCTCACGGATATACTTGATATTGCGAAAGAAACAAGGGAGCAGTAAAATACACCACACCATAGTGTTATAGAACATGTAGCACAAATGCAAGAAAAAAATGCAAGCTATAATGCCAATAGTAAGGAAAATATGTAGAATGCACAGAGAGCTTAGGAAGCCAGTTATAATAAGAACACAATGCTAAGGGGTTTCCAACCTGGAGATAGAGTTCTAGTTCTGGTTCCTACAGTTGAAAGTAAATTCCTGGCAAGTTGGCAAGGGCAGGATGAGATTATTAAACTTGTCAATAATATTAATTATAAAGTGAGTCTGTCTGGTAGAAGGAAGTCAGAACAGATCTATCACATACATTTACTTAAACTGTGGGTAGACAGAAAGGTCTTAATGATAATAAAAGATAAACTTACTCATGATACAGATGAGAAAAACCCTGAGGTATATGTAGCAGAGATGCTAGCTCCCCATCAGAAGCAGAAAGTCAGAGAATTTGTGTCTAAAACAGAGATGTTTTCTCCCCAATACCAGAGAGAACACATGTAATCATGCATGACATAATAACAGAACCTGGGAAAAGAATTAATTTGAAGGTATACAAAATAGATAAGGCTAAGAAAGAGGCAGTTAGTATGGAGGTCAAAAAGATGCTTGAGTTGAGAGTAACAGAGGCTTCACAATGTGAGTGGAGCAACTTAATTGTTTTGGTGCCTCAGCCAAATAGTGAAATAAGGTTTTGTAATGATTTTCAAAAGTTGAATGACATTTCTAAATTTGACACTTACCCTATGCCTTGAGTGGATGAGCTAATAGAGGGATTTGTTAGCTCTAGGAGTCTAAGCACCTTAGATTTGACTAAAGGTTATTGGCAAGTTCCACTGACAGACAAAAGAAAAAACTGCCTTTTCTACACTGACCTGAGGGCCTATTTCAATACAATGTGTTGCCATTTGGGTTGCATGGGGCCCCAGCCTCCTTTCAGAGTAAAGTTGAGGCATTTCTGGGGATAAAAGGGTATCATCGCAGGTTCATCCCTAATTTTGCTACTATTGCTAACCCTTTGATAGAGCTCACTAAAGCTAAAATTTCAGTAATGGTGATGTGGAACCCGGAAGCAGAACATGAATTCTGTGTTTTAAAAGAGGCATTGTGTGCTGACCTAGTATTGATGGCTCCAGATGGATGCATCTGATGTGAGCTTGCGAGCAGTACTGTCTTAAGATCATGGGGGAGAAGAGCACCCATTTATGTACTTAAGTAGAAAAATGAATATCCATGAACACAGGTACCCCGTAGTAGAGAAAGAATGTTTAGCCATCAAATGGGCTTTTGAACATTTGAGATATTACCTGCTTGGGAGATGTTTTAGACTAGATACTGACCATGCTCCATTAACATGTATGATGCAAAACAAGGAGAAAAATGCCAAAGTGCCCAGGTGGTTCCTTAGTTTTCAACCTTGCAATTATACTATAGAGCATAGGGCTGGTATAGAACAAAGTAACGCAGATGGTCTTTCTTGAGTTAATTGTTTATGGTCTGAGGTCACTCATTCCAATAGGTCTGAGCTGGCAGGAGGATGTGTGACAGAGAAAAAGGAATTGTGAGTGACCAGGTTTATATTTCTCCTATATTGTCGAAATGTGTTTTTGATTTCTAAACATCAGGGGAATGTATTGTGTAAAATATAGCTAGGAATGATGCTGCTATATTTTTTAGTCCCTGGGGTGGAACATTGGAGAGAGGGCGTGCCAGTGTTCCACTCCTCAGTTTACACGTAGCTAAAAGTGAGGAATCAGGAAGGTATTTTACCTCACCTGTGTTCTATCAAATAAGGGTAATTAATTCTCCAGCTGCTAGGTGGAGAGAGAGACAGCCACCAAAGTGTTTTCTGACTTGGAGAGAAGCACATTGCAGTTGAGCTGAGAAACGCTGCTATAAGTGAGGTTTGTAAAAACAGCATGTTTTTATTAAGTTTAGTTTACTTTGGTTTAGCATGGGACAGAAAACTATGTTAGTAAGAGCTAAAACCGAGCTGGGCTTTTGTTTATAGGATTCAGTGTGTTTTAGTGTTATAAACACACTGCTGTAATCTGCACTTGCACAGCAAAAATAAAACTGACTGTTAAAAAATGTATCAAGACTGTGTAGAAGACCATGCTATTTCCCTGAAACCAGGCACCAGGAATGAGTGCTGGATTACAATATGTATACATATTTATTTATGCGTTTGTATGTGTTTGCATACATATACACAACGAGAAAAAGGGAATACAGTGTTTTGATCCTTGCTGTGTGCATCTCTGTTTTAAAGCTTCTACAATAAAAGTTAATTTTTGCAAGACCGGATTCCCTTTTCTTCATTGTGGATTTACCTACCAGGCATTGAATCCGACCTGCCTTCCTCATCTCCAAGAGTTTGGGTAAGGGATTTTCCTGCGTGAAGTCATCAGACCACGACAGGTGTAACGGGCCAATGCTGAAGAGCAACGCCTTAGACGCCACAGATGAATGCAAATACAATTTATGTTTGGTGGTTCCTTTCTCCCTGTGCATCTACTGGTTGTGTAAGTAGATAGAGCATAGCTCCGGGGTTCAGTGTGTTACTCTTATATAAACATTGAACTGTTTATGGGCTGTTCCTGATAAGGACCCTTACCCAGTGAAGATAACTACATTTCTTTGAGTATATTTATCCATTCCTACTACGGACAGTCCCTCTTGATACATTCTGTATACATATATACACATATAAATACATCTGTACACACACACACACACACACACACACACATACATATATATATATATATATATATATATATATATATATATATATATATACATATATATATATATATATATATATATATATATATATATATATATATATATATATATATATATAGTCCTGGCCAAAAGTTTTGAGATTGACACAAATATTAATTCAGTTGCTTCAGTGTTTTTAGATCTTTTTCTCAGATGTTACTATGGTATACTGAAGTATAATTACAAGCATTTTATAAGTGTCAAAGTCTTTTATTGAGAATTACATTAAGTTTATGCAAAAAGTTAATAAATGCAGTGTTGACCCTTCTTTTTGAAGACCTCTGCAATTCGCCCTGGCATGCTCTCAATCAACTTCTGGGCCACATCCTGACTGATGATAGCCCATTTTTGCATAATTAATGCTTGAAGTTTGTCAGAATTTGTGGGGGTTTATTTTTTCACCCGCCTCTTGAAGATTGACCACAAGTTCTCAATAGGATTAAGGTCTGGGGAGTTTCATGGCCATGGTCTAAAACTGTTCTTGGATAGTTGGAAAAAGTTGCTCTTGGAGGATGGTTTTTTACCATTCTTTATTCATGGCTGTGTTCTTAGGCGAAATTGTGAGTGAGCCCACTCCCTTGGCTGAGAAGCAACCCCACACATGAATGGTCTCATGATGTTTACTGCTGGCATGACACAGGATTGACAGTAGCATTCACCTTTTCTTCTCCAGGCAAGGTTTTTCTAGATGCCCCAAACAATCGGAAAGGGGATTCATCAGAGAAAATGACTTTACCCCAGTCCTCAGCAGTCCAATCCCTGTACATTTTGCAGAATATCAATCTGTCCCTGGTGTTTTTCCTGGAGAGAAGTGGCTTCTTTGCTGCCCTTCTTGACAACAGGCCATACTCCAAAAGTCTTTGCCTCACTGTGTGTGCACTCACACCTGCCTGCTGCCATTCCTGAGCAAGCTCTGCACTGGTGGTGTCCCGATCCTGCAGCTGAATCAACTTTAGGAGATGGTCCTGACGCTTGTTGGACTTTCTTAGATCTCTCTCCTTGAAGTTCTTGATGATCCGATAAATGGTTGATTTAGGTGCAATCTTAGTAGCAGCAATATCCTTGCCTGTAAATCCCTTTTTGTGAAAAACAATGATGACTGCACATGTTTTCTTGCAGGTAACCATGGTTAACAGAGGAAGAATAATGATTTCAAGCACCACCCTCCTTTTAAAGCTTCCAGTCTGTTATTCTAACTAAATCTTGCATGACAGAGTAGTCTCCAGCCTTGTCCTTGTCGTCAACACAGACACCTATGTTAAGAGAGAATCATTGACATAATGTCTGCTGGTCTTTTTGTGGCAGGGCTGAAATGCAGTGGAAATGTTTTTTTGGGGATTAAGTTAATTTTCATGGCAAAGAGGGACTTTGCAATTAATTGCAATTGATCTGATCACTCTTCATAACATTCTGGAGTATATGCAAATTGCCATCAGAAAAACTGAGGCAGCAGACTTTGTGAAAATTAATATTTGTGTCACTGTGTGTGTATGTATATACAGTATATATATTGACCTCTAGCAACACAAAGGCACGCTCCGGTTGCAATTACTTTGGCTGATGTTGCAGCTGCTTCAACTTTTTGGTTGGAGAATTTAGCGCAGCAAGAATTGGATTCTGAGATATCTAGCATTGTTTGCTTACTGCAACATGCTAATCATTTTATTTGTGATGCCATTTTTGATATTATCAAAATTGATGTTAGATCCATGTCTTTAGCTATTTTAGCTAGAAGAGCCTTGTGGCTTAAATCTTGGAATGCTGATATGACATCTAAGTCTAGATTGCTATCTCTTTCTTTCCAAGGTAATCATTTATTTGGTTCTTAGTTGGATTCTATTATTTCAACCGTTACTGGGGGGAAAGGAGTTTTTTGCCTCAGGATAAAAAACCTAAGAGTAAACCTAAGGCTTCTAATCGTTTTTGTTCCTTTCGTCAAAAAAAGGAACAAAAACCAGGGGTGTATTATGGCCTAGGCCAACAAGGCCGGTGCCTAGGTCGGCAGATTGGGAGGGGCAGCACATCTGCCCTATCTTCTCTCTAAAATCCAGCACACAGTGCAGTGAGCGAAAAAGAGCAGGCTTTTACAGTGAAGACAAGGCATGTGCGCTGACTAAGGTTGCTCTTCACAGGCAGTGCTCCTTTAAACCGTTGCTTTATTTAGAGACGCCGGCATTTTTGCAGTGGAAGCGTTCTTGGTGAGGTACTTGCCCGGGGATATGCTTACAAGGTGAGGCTGGAGAAGAAGACCATGTGTCGATATGCTGCCTCCCCTTATCAGCTTTGGCGAGTCTGTGAGTGCTTATTGCAGGTCTTAGTAACTAACAGACTGGATGCGTCTGTGCACTGCTTAGATTAGCTTGTGTTGTCTAATCATAAACTCTCAGTGCTAATGTACATAAGTTACTAATAGCTAGCTTTCTCTGCATTTCTGAACCCACGGGGTAAATAGTAAATGGACACTTAAAAAGTTTCATTACTTGAATGATGGTAATTATAGTATGTTGTTGGATGTGAAGGGCAGTGATTGTTTCAAAGTATATTCTTCTTTCCCTCTCTTTCTCCCTTCTTTCCCTTTCTCCCTCCCTCAACTCCCTCCCTTCTTTCCCTTTGTCCCTCCCTTCCTTAACTCCCTTCATCCCTCAACTCAATCCCTCCCTCCCTTATTTCCCTCCTTCCCTTCGCTCAACTCCCTCCCTTGCTCCCTTCTTTCACTCCTTTCTTTCCATCCCTTCTTCCCCTCCCCATTTTCTCCTCTCCCTCCACACTTTTCTCTTCTCTCTCTCCCTTCTTTCCTTTCCCTCCCTTTTCTCCCCTCCCCTTCTTTTCTCTCCCTTCTCTTAGGGGTAAAATGGTATGAGATGCAAGTGTTTTGCTAGTCCATTTTCTTTTAAATTGTTATAAAAAAAAAAACATTTTACACTCTGACCCCAAAAATATATTAAGGGGAATAAAGGCCTAAAACCTTTTTTTGGGGAGGGGCAAAGAATTTTGAGTGCCTAGGGCAGCACAAAACCTAAATACACCACTGACAAAAACCTAATCCTTCCCCCAAGGAATCTGTTTCCAATTGGAAGCCTTCCTCAAATTGGAATAAATCCAAGCCTTTTAAGAAACCAAAGTCAGCCCCTAAGTCCGCATGAAGGTGCGGCCCTCATTCCTCATTTCTCTCACGCATCCCAGTAAATCCAGTAAAAGCTCAGGCTTTCCTGAAGTGTGTTTCAGATCTGGAGGTTTCAGGGGTAATCATGCTGGTTCCTTTTCAGGAACAAGGCCTGGGGTTTTATTCAAATCTATTCATTGTCTCAAAGAAAGAAAATTCATTCAGACCAGTTCAAAATTTTGAATCGTTATGCAAGAGTACCAACTTTCAAGATGGTGACTATAAGGACTATTCTGCCTTTTGTTCAGCAAGGACATTATATGTCTACAATAGACTTGCAGGATGCTAACCTTCATATTCCGATTCATCCAGAACATTATCAGTTCCTGAGATTCTCTTTTCTAGACAAGCATTACCAATTTGTTGCTCTTCCATGTGGCCTAGCAACAGCTCCAAGAATCTTTTCAAAGGTTCTGGGTGTCCTACTCTCTGTAATCAAAGAACAGGGTATTGCGGTGTTTCCTTATTTGGACGATATCTTGGTACTAGATCAGTCTTTACGTTCTGCAGAATCTCACAAGAATCAACTTGTGTTGTTTCTATGAAAACATGGTTGGAGGATCAATTTACCAAAACGTTTTTTGATTCCTCAGACTAGAGTCACCTTTTTAGGTTTCCAGATAGATTCAGTGTCCATGACTCTGTCTCTAATAGACAAGAGACGTTTGAAATTGGTTGCAGCATGTCGGCACCTTCAGTCTCAGTCATTCCCTTCAGTGGCTATGTGCATGGAAGTTTTAGGCCTCATGACTGCAGCATTGGACGCAATTCCTTTTGCTTGTTTTCACATGAGACCTCTCCAGCTTTGCATGCTGAATCAATGGTGCCGGGATTATACAAAGATATCACAATTAATATCCTTAAATTCCAATATTTGACACTCTCTGACGTGGTGGTTAAATCACCAGCGTTTAGTTCAAGGGGCCTCTTTTGTTCGGCCAACCTGGACTGTGATCACAACACATGCGAGTCTTTCAGGTTGGGGAGCTGTCTGGGGATCTCTGACAGCACAAGGAGTTTGGAAATCTCAAGAGGCGAGATTACCAATTAATATTTTAGAACTCCCTGCAATTCTCAGAGCTCTTCAGTTTTGGCCTCTGTTGAAGAGAGAACCGTTCATTTGTTTTCAGACAGACAATATCACAACGGTGGCATATGTCAATCATCAGGGTGGGACTCACAGTCCCCTAGCTATGAAAGAAGTATCTTGGATACTTGTTTGGACGGAATCCAGTTCTTGTCTAATTTCTGCGGTTCATATCCCAAGTGTAGACAATTCGGAGGCGGATTATCTCAGCCATCATACTTTACATCCAGAGGAGTGGTCTCTCCATCCGGATGTGTTTTTTCAGATGTGGGGTTTTCCAGAAATAGATCTGATGGCCTCTCATCTAAACAAGAAACTTCCCAGATACCTGTCCAGGTCCAGGGATTCTCAGGCGGAAGCAGTGGATGCGCTGACACTTCCTTGGTGTTATCAACCTGCTTATATCTTCCTGCTTCTAGTTCTTCTTCCGAGTGTGATCTCCAAGATCATCATGGAACAATCATTTGTGTTGCTGGTGGCTCCAGCATGGCCCCACAGGTCTTGGTATATAGATCTTGTTCGGATGTCCAGTTGCCAACCTTGGCCACTTCCGTTAAGGCTGGACCTACTGTCTCAAGGTCCATTTTTACATCAGGATCTCAAATCATTAAATTTGAAGGTATGGAAATTGAACGCTTAGTATTAAGTCATAGAGGTTTCTCTGACTCAGTAATTAATACTATGTTACAAGCTCGTAAATCTGTCTCTAGGAAGATTTATTATCGAGTTTGGAAGATTTACATTTCATGGTGTTCTTCTCATAAATTCCCTTGGCATTCTTTTAGAATTCCTAGAATTTTACAGTTTCTCCAGGATGGTTTGGATAGGGGTTTGTCTGCAAGTTCCTTGAAGGGACAAATCTCTGCTCTTTCAGTTTTATTTCACAGAAAGATTGCTAAACTTCCTGATATTCACTGTTTTGTACAGGCTTTAGTTCGTATTAAGCCCGTCATTAAATCAATTTTTCCTCCTTGGAGTCTTAATTTGGTTTTGAAGGCGTTACAGGCTCCTCCGTTTGAGCCTATGCATTCTTTGGACATTAAACTACTTTCTTGGAAAGTATTGTTTCTTTTGGCCATCTCTTCTGCTAGAAGAGTGTCTGAGCTATCTGCTCTTTCTTGTGAATCTTCTTTTCTGATTTTTTATCAGGATAAGGTGGTTTTGCAGACTTAATTTGAATTTTTACCTAAGGTTGTGAATTCTAACAACATTAGTAGAGAAATTGTTGTTCCTTCTTTGTGTCCTAATTCTAAGAATCCTTTGGAAAGATCCTTACATTCTTTGGATGTGGTAAGAGCTTTGAAATATTATGTTGAAGCTACTAAAGATTTCAGGAAGACTTCTAGTCTATTTGTTATATTTTCTGATCCTAGGAAAGGTCAGAAAGCCTCTGCTATTTCCTTGGCCTCTTGGTTAAAGCTTTTGATTCTTCAAGCTTATTTGGAGTCGGGTCAAGCCCCGCCTCAGAGAATTACAGCTCATTCTACTAGATCAGTCTCCACTTTGTGGGATTTTAAGAATGAAGCTTCAGTTGATCAGATTTGCAAAGCAGCGACTTGGTCTTCTTTGCATACATTTACTAAATTCTAACGTTTTGATGTATTTGCTTCTTCTAAATAACTTATATTTTGGGTTGTGGATTATTTTTTCAGCATTTGGCTGTTCTTTATTTTTATCCCACCCTCTCTAGTGACTCTTGCGTGGAGTTCCACATCTTGGGTATTTGATATCCAATACGTCACTAGCTCATGGACTCTTGCTAATTACATGAAAGGAAACACAATTTATGTAAGAACTTACCTGATAAATTCATTTCTTTCATATTGGCAAGAGTCCATGAGGCCCACCCTTTTTATGGTGGTTATGATTTTTTTGTATAAAGCACAATTATTCAAAATTTCTTTGTTGATGCTTTTTACTCCTTTTTTTATCATCCCACTACTTGGCTATTTATTAAACTGAATTGTGGGTGTGGTGAGGGGTGTATTTATAGGCATTTTGAGGTTTGGGAAACTTTGCCCCTCCTGGTAGGATTGTATATCCCATACGTCACTAGCTCATGGACTCTTGCCAATATGAAAGAAATGAATTTATCAGGTAAGTTCTTACATAAATTATGTTTTTGAAAAGATAAACTCATTGCAAATCTGATGATTGCAACACACTCCAAAAAAGTTGGGACAGTCGACTGTTTACCACTATGTAACATCACCTTTTCTTTTAATAACACTTATTAAGCGTTTGGGCACTGTAGACGTTAAGTTTAGCAAGTGGAATTTTCCCCCATTCATTCATTATGCATATCTTATGCATGCCTTCAGCTGTGCAACTGTATGGGGCCTATTTTGCCTTGTTTTGCGCGTCATAATGCGCCGCACATTCTCAATCGGAGACAGATCAGCACTGCAGGCAGGCCTGGCTAGTAGCCACACGCTCTGCTTATGCAATCATGTGCTTGTAATCTGGGCAGAATGTGATTTGGCGTTGTCCTGCTGGAAAATGCAGGGACCTCCCTGGAACTGACAACGTCTAGATTGCAGCATATGTTGCTCCAAATTGTGTGTATATATATATATATATTTATATATATCGTTCGGCATCAATGGTGCCCTCACAGATATGCAAATTACCCAAGACATGGGCACTGACACACCCCATACCATAACAGACGCTGGCTTTTGGACCTGATGCTGATAACATATCTTGGATGGTCCTTTCCCTTTTGGTCCGGAGAACATGGTGGCTGTTTTTTCCAAAAACTATTTGAAATGTTGACTCGTCAGACTACAAAACATTTATCCACTGTGCTACTGTCCATCTCAGAAGAGACAGAGCCCTGAAAAAAACAGCAGTGCTTCTGGACAGTGTTGATGTATGGCTTCTGCTTTGCATAGTAAAGCCTTAACTTGCATCTGTGGCTTTGCCCTTTACGCACCAAGATTTGATGGGATTCCTTGAATCTTTTATATATATATATATATATATATATATATATATATATATTCCTTTTTATTAGGAAAGACAATCTTTTAATAATATTGTGCACTGTAGAAGATGAAATGCCCAAAATCCTATGGGTTTGTCTTTGGAGAATGTTGTTCTCAAAGTGTTGGATTATTCACCGACGCATTTGTTGGCAGATTGGCGAGCCTCAACCCATCCTTGCTCTTGAAGGACTAGGCCTTTTTTGGAGGCTCCTTATATACTATGATTATACAATTGCCTCACCTGTTTCACATCACCTTCTTATTTCAACTTGTCACATTGCTATTATTCCTAAATTGCCCCGTCCTAATTTTTTGGGAACGTTTTGCATTCATCAGGTTTTAAATGAGTGTATATTTTAAAAAATATATTCAATTCACAAAGTAAAATTTTAAGTTCTCAATATAGTACAGGAGGAATTGAATGTTCAAATTACTATTTTTGTTTGTTTTTTTGCATTTTCCATACTGTCCCAACTTTTTCGGGAATTGGGGTTGTGTGTGTGTATATATATATATATATATATATTAATTAAACCAGTGATTGTTATTTGAATACAAGTCTGGAGTGTGCAGTCTCTATTTGAAGGTTATATATATATATATATATATATATATATATATATATATATATATATATATATATACACACATACATATGCATCTTTAGACATGTACAGGGAGTGCAGAATTATTAGGCAAATGAGTATTTTGACCCCATCATCCTCTTTATGCATGTTGTCTTACTCCAAGCTGTATAGGCTCGAAAGCCTACTACCAATTAAGCATATTAGGTGATGTGCATCTCTGTAATTAGAAGGGGTGTGGTCTAATGACATCAACACCCTATATCAGGTGTGCATAATTATTAGGCAACTTCCTTTCCTTTGGCAAAATGGGTCAAAAGAAGGACTTGACAGGCTCAGAAAAGTCAAAAATAGTGAGATATCTTGCAGAGGGATGCAGCACTCTTAAAATTGCAAAGCTTCTGAAGCGTGATCATCGAACAGTCAAGCATTTCATTCAAAATAGTAAACAGGGTCGCAAGAAGCGTGTGGAAAAACCAAGGCGCAAAATAACTGCCCATGAACTGAGAAAAGTCAAGCGTGCAGCTGCCAAGATGCCACTTGCCACCAGTTTGACCATATTTCAGAGCTGCAACATCACTGGAGTGCCCAAAAGCACAAGGTGTGCAATACTCAGAGACATGGCCAAGGTAAGAAAGGCTGAAAGACGACCACCACTGAACAAGACACACAAGCTGAAACGTCAAGACTGGGCCAAGAAATATCTCAAGACTGATTTTTTCTAAGGTTTTATGGACTGATGAAATGAGAGTGAGTCTTGATGGGCCAGATGGATAGGCCCGTGGCTGGATTGGTAAAGGGCAGAGAGCTCCAGTCCGACTCAGACGCCAGCAAGGTGGAGGTGGAGTACTGGTTTGGGCTGGTATCATCAAAGATGAGCTTGTGGGGCCTTTTCGGGTTGAGGATGGAGTCAAGCTCAACTCCCAGTCCTACTGCCAGTTTCTGGAAGACACTTTCTTCAAGCAGTGGTACAGGAAGAAGTCTGCATCCTTCAAGAAAAACATGATTTTCATGCAGGACAATGCTCCATCACATGCGTCCAAGTACTCCACAGCGTGGCTGGCAAGAAAGGGTATAAAATAAGAAAATCTAATGACATGGCCTCCTTGTTCACCTGATCTGAACCCCATTGAGAACCTGTGGTCCATCATCAAATGTGAGATTTACAAGGAGGGAAAACAGTACACCTCTCTGAACAGTGTCTGGGAGGCTGTGGTTGCTGCTGCACGCAATGTTGATGGTGAACAGATCAAAACACTGACAGAATCCATGGATGGCAGGCTTTTGAGTGTCCTTGCAAAGAAAGGTGGCTATATTGGTCACTGATTTGTTTTTGTTTTGTTTTTGAATGTCAGAAATGTATATTTGTGAATGTTGAGATGTTATATTGGTTTCACTGGTAAAAATAAATAATTGAAATGGGTATATATTTGTTTTTTGTTAAGTTGCCTAATAATTATCCACAGTAATAGTCACCTGCACACACAGATATCCCCCTAAAATAGCTATAACTAAAAACAAACTAAAAACTACTTCCAAAACTATTCAGCTTTGATATTAATGAGTTTTTTGGGTTCATTGAGAACATGGTTGTTGTTCAATAATAAAATTAATCCTCAAAAATACAACTTGCCTTATAATTCTGCACTCCCTGTATATGTATGTATCTCTATGTTAAAGACCTTTTTTGTGCAATATTTTTTTGAATAATTATTATTAGATGGTTTTATTATGAGTGTAACTGTATTTTGCAATGTATTTTTTATGTGTTTTGTGACAGTTAACCAGAGCTCTGAGGACTCGGTAATCATTCTACACTAAATAGCAATTGCGCTCATCTTAATATGAGTGCTAAACCCGATGTGAGCAAACATCCACGATAAACCCCTTGTTGCTGGGACCATGAGATTTCTTCCTATCCCACTTTTAGACTCCTTCATTAATTTAATAGCACGCTGCTATAAGTTTAACATTTTACTGTGTTCACTCCAGTTTCTTAGTTTACAATTTCTGTTCTTTACTGTTTTAGTTTAACTTACTATTTCATGATTTACTACCTCTGACAAAGTTACATCTCTTGCAGCATTTACTGTCATTAATAGATTCACACTTCTTACACTTTTTCACGTTAGTTTTAGACGAAAGGGTATAAGCAATCTGTTACCCTGCAACCATAGCAAAACATATGTCAATCCCCTAGATTTAAAAGGGGCATAAAAGTCAAAATTACATTTTCATTATTCAGGCAGAGTATGAAATTTTAAGATATCTTTTAAAATGCATACTTAGATAGGCACATGGTGATTGGTGGCTACACATGCCTCTTGCTGCTTAAATACAATGGAATTATATTACATTTCTTCATTTATTGTATGAGGACAGGTTTGTTGTCTCCTCAGGAGCCTGCAATTGGTGCGGTGTCCAATATGTTACTATACAGTACATGTCTCTTGTCATTGACTCAGCAGATATGTTCAGCTAGGCACCAGTAATGCATTGCTCCTCTGGAGCTGACTTTTAGTGTTTAACCCCTTTGCATTATTATATGCAGGTAATAGTGCAATAATAAAATTTTATAACACATTATAACATTTTCTCTTTGTACTTTTATGACCCATTAAGGGCTATTTATGGCTCCCGCTCACTTGATAACTTTGCTAGACAGAGTCATTTTGCGCATGTTGGGTTGCGCTCGTATTACAAGTTGAAAGTAAAAAGTTTTTGTGCAAGCGTAAACCCACGACACACAAAAAAATGATCGCAACTGCATTAAGGTCTTCTCACATAGACGTCAATGAAGCGTGAAAACTACAACAAAAAAATCTAACACCGATACTCACGCACTAATCAGACCTCGTAAATTCATGAGCGCTAAACTCGACATGAATTATTAATATTTCACATTCTAATGTTCTTCAGATAGCTGAATATGTCCTTTTTATTCTTACTTATATATGTATATATATATATATATATATATATATATATATATATATATATATATATATATATATGTATACTATATACCTATACCTATATATCTATTCCTATAGACATATAGGTATAGACATGTATTTTACATGAACAGTATCAAATATATATAGAGATATATATTTAATAATAAAAAGTAAATTGTTTATCTATGTGAAGAACTTAGGAATGTAAAATATGGTTTTGCACTTTAGATTTTAACGCGGTCAGGTTAGCGCACATGCTATTGAAATATTACGTAAAAAAATATTTAAAAAATTGTTACAAAATATTAACATTTATTAAACATACTGTAAATTATATAGATATATTCTATGGATTATTTAGAAGATATATATATATATATAATAATGATATATATACTATATACTGTATATCGGATACTGTTCATGTAAAATTCATGTCTATACCTATATATCTCAGTGTTCTCACCAAGACCTTTTTGATGGGTGCACCATCCAGCTGATTTTACTGACCACCTGGCTAAAATTTTAGCCAATATTAAGCTAAAATTAGCCAGTATTAAAAAAGTTAAATTTGTATTGCAAAAAGTATCATTTAATTTATTTATATTAAATTATGCAACTTATTTGTGCTTTACAAAGCTGAACATTATATAATATTAGAAAATATTACACTGCCCCCATCCAGCTATTTGGGAAAATTTTCTGTGGAGAAAACGGTATTTATAGGAATAAATATATTGGTATCTATCTATATATAAACTCACCATCCAATTTATTAAGTACACCTGTTCAATTGCTTGGTAAAACAAATTGCTAATCAGCCAATTACATGGCAGCAACTCAATGCATTTAGGTATCAAATTGAGCATCAGAATGGGGAAGAAAGGGGATTGAAGTGTCTTTGAACGTGGCATGGTTGTTGGTGCCAGACGGGCTGGTCTGAGTATTTAAAAAACTGCTGATTTACTGGGATTTTCATGCACAACCATCTTTAGGGTTTACAGAGAATGGTCCGAAAAAGAGAAAATATCCAGAAAGCGACAGTTGGGTGGATAAAAATGCCTTGTTTATGTCAGAGGAGAATGTACAGACTGGTTCGATATGATAGAAAGGCAACAGTAACTAAAATAACCACTTGCTACAACCAAGGTATGCAGAATACCATCTCTGAACCCATAACACGTCAAACCTTGAAGCAGATGGGCTACAGCAGCAGAAGACCACACCGGGTGCCACTCCTGTCAGCTAAAAACAGGAAACTGAGGGTACGATTCTCACAGGCTCACAAAAATTGGACAATAGAAGATTGGAAAAATGTTGCCTGGTCTGATGAGTCTCAATTTCAGCTGTGACATTTAGATGGTAGGGTCAGAATTTGGTGTAAACAAAATGAAAGCATGGATCCATCCTGCCTTGTATTAACGGTTTAGGCTGGTGGTGGTAATTTAATGGTGTGGGAGATATTTTCTTGGCACACTTTGGGCCCCACAGTACCAATTGAGCATTGTTTAAATTCCACGGACTAAGTATTGTTGCTAACCATGTCCATCCCTTTAAGACTACACTTTACACATCTTCTGATGGCTATTTCCAGCAGGATAATGCACCATGTCACAAAGCTCAAATCATCTCAAACTGGTTTCTTGAACATGACAATGAGTTCACTGTACTCCAATGGCCTCCACAGTCACCAGATCTCTTTCCAATAGAACACCTTTGGGATGTGGTGGAATGGGAGATTCGAATCATGGATGTGCAGCGGACAAATCTGCAGCAACTGTGTTATGCTATCATGTCAATATGGACCAAAATCTCTGAGGAATGTTTCTAACATCTTGTTGAATCTATGCCACGAAGAATTAAGACAGTTCTGAAGGCAAAAGGGGGTCCAACCTGGTACTAGCAAGGTGTACCTAATAAAGTGGCCAGTGAGTGTATATTACAATAAAAAGGACATTATCCTAAGTGAAGAACATTGGAATGTGAAATATATACAGAAAAAAAACACATGAATACATCTGTACAAACATATAAAGATTGCTATATTGGTTTTATTGCGTTGGTCTGGAACCAAACCCGCAATATCTTCGTGGTACGTCTGTACATATTTAGTCATGTATATGTATGTATCTCTATGGTTAAAGCCCTTTGCATGCATTTTTTTCCTTTAACACTTGAGATCTCATATCTTTGAGCCATTATAACTTTTTTTAAGCAATATTTTTAAAAAAATATTTTTTAGCAGTTATTATGAGTGTAACTGTACTTATAAAGGTATTTTTGATTTTTTTTTTTGTGCAACTATTTTGTCTTGCGTAGCAGTTAACCAGAGCTCCAGGGAACGTTTTTACTTTTAACTCGTAATGCCCATGCTACTTCTGACACGCAATATACCCCTTATCGTTCGCACACAACAGTTAGCGCTCCACTTGTAATCTAGCCCTAAATAGCTTATCTGAAAAATTAGCTGCTTGCCAAATCTATGTGAGATTTGTAATGATAAAAAAAGCTCATTGAAAAATCAAGAGCATGCTTGAGCACATTCACTATGTTTCCTAAATACAAGGTGAGAATGATCACTTCATTAGGATGTAAATGTTTCATTTAATTATTTTCATACTTTGTATTATGTATTCAATCTTACCAAGGATGTGTATATAATTGTTGCCATTTAAAATAGTTTTTCTTTCTACAATATTTGCAAATAAAACATGTATTTGCATCTAGTAAAAATGATCACTGTTTTCACTTTAACTTTTTCCAGAGAAAATGTTCGTATCCCCTATGCTGCTGTGCATCTTCATTTAAACACAGCACCTGCTCAGATAGCATATATTACATTGGTGATGACTAAATTTGCATTACTGTTGAAAAATACATGCCACTGCTTAAATGAACAGGAAATATGTATATATGTTCCATACACAGTGAATGCTAAGATATATATATATATATATATATTTATATACAGTATATATACATACAGTATATATAAAAATATATACAGTATAAACAAACAAGGGTCTAAGTTTTGAAATGTCATAGGATGTGTACCTAGTCTGGTTTGGGAGAAAGTCTGGCACTCTCTTGCAAGCACACTGTTGAAAAATATGTGCCGCTGTTATAATTAGGGTGCACAGGAAATATGTAAATATGTTCCATACACAGCTAAAGCCTTGATGTGTACCTAGTTGGGGTTGAGAGTGTAGTCCATTCCAGTGTTTTTTATGTTTCTAGGGAAATTACAAAGGGCCTGTGTCACCCTTGTTTGTATCTCAGTTTTTTTGGTTGAAGGTATGCATTGTGTGGCTGTAGGTTCCATTTTTCTTTTAATCAAACTGTGTGCTTGCAAGATATTGCCAGACATTCTATGTGTTGTAATAACAATTTTGGTTTCTAATTTTTCCTATGGGCTTTGCATCCAGGCTTAATGCAAAAGAGGTAACAGTCCAGCACAACAGGCCACTGCATGCCAACCTAGGCCACCACAGGGACCCACGAATATCCAAATATTTTCCAAAAAAGGAAGGCAGCAATAAAGTGGTATTAAGTATTTATTGAGCACACAAAAAGCAACATTCGAAACGTTGCTTTTTGTGTGCTCAAAAAATACTTAATACCACTTTATTGCTGCCTTCCTTTTTTGGAAAATATTTGCATCCAGGCTTGTCAGGGGTTAATTTACCGAGTCCCCAAAAGCTGTGCAGCTGTCTGTGAGTGCCAGTGAGCTCCCAGGGTTGTAAGGTTTTCAGGGTCACAGGATGTGTAGTTAGTACGGTTTGAGAGTGCAGTCCATTTCCGTGTTTATATATATATATATATATCAAATATTTTGCTATTACATGTTTATTGGAAAATGCAAATTTTTCCTTTTTATAATTGAAATATATTTATGTACATTTATATTTTGCGTTTAATGTCCTTTTAGATAACTGCAATTATACACACAGTCGAAAGTTAGCTGTGATAAAAATTGGTCTAATCTAACAGAAAAAGCATACGTTCCCACAAGATCAATCCAGAAGAAGATTTCTGCTGAATGCTATGAAAAATGGATTGCTAGCAGAGAGAAAATGATGCAGCATTGGTTATACTCAAAATCAAAGAATTCTTATTTTTCGTGCTTTAAATGTAAAATTTTCAAACGCAATGAGATGATGTTAGCAAGTAAAAAAAAAATATAAAAAAAATAGATTGAATAACTATGAATGAATGATATTAAAAATGTTAACCTATCATGTCTGAATGCATCTAATAATTTAACATTCACATTTACATATGCAACATTATTTAGATGGACAAAGATTTAGTAATGCTGCAAATATAAATAGAAAAATATGAAGGGGAAGCATTATGCCATGTAACAAAAAACAATTATGATGTTAACCCTGAGCATTTTTATTGAATGTAGTGTGTGTACACTTAAAGGGACAATCTAGTCAAAATTAAACTTTCATGATTCAGATAGGGCATTAACTTTTAAACAACTTTCCAATTTACTTTTATTATCAAATTTGCTTTGTTCTGTGGGTATTGTTTGTTGAAAGCTGTACTTAGGTAGGCTCATATGCTAATTTCTAAGCACTTGAAGGCCGCCTTTTATCTCAGAGCATTTTGACAGTTTTTCACAGCTATACAGCGCTAGTTCATGTGTGTCATACAGATAACATAGTGGTCACTTCCGTGGAGTTATTTAGTTAATCAGTCAACACTGATTGGCTAAATTGCAAGTCTGTCAAAAGAACTGAAATAAGGGGGCAGTCTGCAGAGGCTTAGATACAAGATAATCACAGAAGTAAAAAGTAGATTAATAAAACCATGTTGGTTATGCAAAACTGGGGAATGGGTAATAAAGGGATTATCTATCTTTTTAAACAATACAAAGGCTGGAGTAGACTGTCCTTTTAATTTAGCTTTTAATGATGCTGTTAACATATCTGATCGCAGATTATTTTTTGGCATGATTAAAAAAAAATATTCTTTCTTTGTTTCTTCTACACAGTGGTGAGAAATAAAAAATTAATCAATTAAAAAATCTCACATTGAAACCTCTCTCTGCCACTAGATGGAAAAGCAGAGTAGAATCTATAATACTCCATTATTACTTCCCAGAAACATATGATGCCTTGTAAGACATATCAGCTCATTGCAAAAGATCTGAGTATAAAAATGAGGCACAAGGACTAGCAAGAAAAGTAATATAACTTAATTTACTATGATACTATGTGGTTCAAAATCTTACCACAAGTGAATCAGCTCAGCAAGAAACCGCCTGTGGGCTCCATTCTAGTCAATCAGAATTCCCTTGTGTAAGTGTCCCATGCGTTTTTATGTGGTTTTCAATTTAATTCAAATCCATTCCAAAACGTTTGTATACCCCATGATAACCCATTCATCTAATGCCATGATGGAGACAATTCAACACTGATATTGTGAGTAATCAGAACATATTTTTCTGCAGTTTGTCAAACAAATTCTATACCTTGCAACATTTTTGTCTCCTTTTTTGTCTTTCAGTGTTAAAATTCTTATCTATGCTTACTTTACAGTGTAATAAACCAGACCTAACTTTTTGTTAAATCAAAACATAAAAAAAAAATCTTCAAATTGCACTTTTGAGCTATGAGATTTAAACACAAATTAAATAGATCATCTAAATGTTCCTTAACAATTGCAAATAAGTGTTTCTAGATTTATAAACTTAATCAACACATGAATTTTATTGTGGAAAAACCTCCATTCAAACATTTTAGGCAGTCATCATTAAAGCGGCACAAAAGTCAAGCGTAAACCTTAAAGTGAATGTAAAGTTTCATAAATGAGTGTCCGGTTTTTAAAAAATACTATTAAAAACAGTGGCACTTTCATTCATTGTCATAAAAAAAGTTCATAAAAGATATTAACATATTTATAATGGTTATGCGCCAATAAAGTCGCAACTTTTCATATGTGCGAACAAATTGACTTATGATCATTCGCAAGTCTTTAACCCCTTAATGACCACAGCACTTTTCCATTTTCTGTCTGTTTGGGACCAAGGCTATTTTTACATTTTTGCGGTGTTTGTGTTTAGCTGTAATTTTCCTCATACTCATTTACTGTACCCACACATATTATATACCATTTTTCTCGCCATTAAATGGACTTTCAAAATCTACCATTGTTTTCATCATATCTTATAATTTGCTATAAAAAAAAATACAAAATATGAATGGAAAAAAACACACTTTTTCTAACTTTAACCCCCAAAATATGTTACACATCTACAACCACCAAAAATCACCTATGCTAAATAGTTTCAAAATTTTGTCCTGAGTTTAGAAATACCCAATATTTACATGTTCTTTGCTTTTTTTGCAAGTTATAGGGCAATAAATACAAGTAACACTTTGCTATTTCCAAACCACTTTTTTTTCAAAATTAGCGTTAGTTACATTGGGACACTGATATCTGTCTAGAATCCCTGAATATCCATTGACATGCATATATATTTATTTAGAAGACATCCCAAAGTATTGATCTAGACCCATTTTGGCATATTTCATGCCACCATTTCACCGCCAAATGCGATCAAATAAAAAAAATGTTCACTTTTTCACAAATTTTTTCACAAACTTTAGGTTTCTCACTGAAATTATTTATAAACAACTTGTGCAATTATTGCACAAATGGTTTTAAATGCTTCTCTGGGATCCCCTTTCTTTAGAAATAGCAGACATGTATGGCTTTGGCGTTGCTTTTTGGTAATTAGAAGGCTGCTAAATGCCACTGCGCACCACATGTGTATTATGCCCAGCAGAGAATGGGTTAATTAGGGAGTATGTAGGGAGCTTCTAGGGTTAATTTTAGCTGTAGTATAGTGTAGTAGACAACCCCAAGTATTGATCTAGGCCCATTTTGGTATATTTCATGCCACCATTTCACCGCCAAATGCGATCAAATTAAAAAAAACTTTAAATTTTTCACAATTTTAGGTTTCTCACTGAAATTATTTACAAACAGCTTGTGCAATTATGGCACAAATGGTTGTAAATGCTTCTCTGGGATCCCCTTTCTTTAGAAATAGCAGACATGTATGGCTTTGGCGTTGCTTTTTTGTAATTAGAAGGCCGCTAAATGCTGCTGCGCACCACACGTGTATTATGCCCAGCAGTGAAGGGGTTAATTAGGTAGTTTGTAGGGAGTTTGCAGGGTTAATTTTAGCTTTAGTGTAGAGATCAGCCTCCCATCTGACACATCCCACCCCCTGATCCCTCCCAAACAGCTCCCTTCCCTCCCCCACCCCACAATTGTCCCCGCCATCTTAAGTACTGGCAGAAAGTCTGCCAGTACTAAAATAAAAGGCATCTTTGAATATTTTAAAAAAAAAAAAAGAGCATATGTACATATGCTGCTATGTAGGATCCCTTCTTAGCCCCCAACCTCCCAGATCCCCCTAAAACAGCTCTCTAACCCCCCCTCTGCCTTATTGGGGGCCATCTTGGGTACTGGCAGCTGTCTGCCAGTACCCAGTTTGCATCAAAAAAAGTGTTTTATTATTTTATTTTTATTTTTTTCTGTAGTGTAGCTTCCCCCCCACAGACTAACATCCCACCAGCCATACCGATCTAGCTAAATTAAAAATAATATCCCCCTTTTTCCCCACTTCAAATTCAAATATTTCTGTAGTGCAGCGGTTCCCACCCGCTCCCTCCCCATGCACGCGCCCGCCCCGCCTCCCCGTGCACGTGCGTGCGTCCGTGCGCGCCCCCGGGCATCCCCGCCCCCCGATCCCGCCCACCTCTGCATCATCCAGGGCCATCGATGGCCGCCACCCGCCTCCCACACCGGCGCTCCCACCCACCAACGAACTTAGCCGTTAATGTCCGGTGCAGAGAGGGCCACAGAGTGGCTCTCTCTACATCGGATGGCTAAAAATGGTTATTGCAGGATGCCTCAATATCGAGGCATCACTGCAATAACCGAAAAGCAGCTGGAAGCGAGCAGGATCGCTTCCAGCTGCTTTCCACACCGAGGACGTGCAGGGTACGTCCTCAGGCGTTAACTGCCTTTTTTTTGAGGACGTACCATGCACGTCCTCGGTCATTAAGGGGTTAATAAATGCAAATAAGTTATCTGGAAAGACAAACAAAACTTATCAATATATATATAAAGTATGAAGCAATGTTAGCACTTCCCTTCAGGTGCTCGCTGTCAGCCCTGGTTCTCCCAGACCGTGTATAGAAGCAAGAAATATTGAATATGGTGGCGCTGTGTCACCCCCAGGGGATTTAAGCTGCTCACGTCCTCTGAGTTAACCTGATTTCTTTCACCTCCAAGATAAAAGGCTCACAATAGTGTACCAGGTTTCAAAGAGTGTGGTAGGCGCACAAACTGGTTATACTCACATGATTTCAGTTAAAATCAGCCTTGTTCCAGAAATTGTTTTACTTTTATGTTCTTTATAAAGGCTTTTTTTAGCCGAAATGCGTTGAGAAGTATTTTAAATAATCCTGAAGCTGCATCTGAAGACACCTTTGTGATGTTTTTAATAAAAGACTGATTTTAACTGAAATCTTGTGAGTATAACCTGTTTGTGCACCTACCACACTGTTTGAAATTTGCTACACTATTGTGAGCCTTTTATCTTGGAGGTGAAAGAAGTCATGTTAACTCAGAGGACGTGAGCAGTTTGAATCCCCTGCGCCACCATATTAAATATTTCTAAGCTATCCGGAAAGACCTAATTTTTGTATTAAAGGACCACTAAATACAGTAGAATTGCATAATTAAAAAGTACATTATAAAAAGACAAAGCAATAACACTTTGAATTACAAGTAATCTGTAGATTTTTTTCTGACAAATGTATTTTTCCCCCCATTTGCTGGCCCCCTGTATCATGTGACAGCCATCAGCCAAT
The DNA here is from genome assembly GCF_027579735.1 of Bombina bombina. NCBI lineage: Eukaryota > Metazoa > Chordata > Amphibia > Anura > Bombinatoridae > Bombina > Bombina bombina. The sequence continues at coordinate 1,018,452,030 of NC_069499.1, read as the reverse complement.
CACAGGTATATGTATACAAACTTGTGTACATGCTCAGTAAGATTTTTATTTGGTAATCATATCAATGCATATGTGTGTGGCAAATGCTTGACATATTAAAACAATTGTTGTGAACAAGGAACAAGCATTTCTTTTCGCGGGCTTCATTTCTGCTTTGTTATGTGATACATTTCGTTGTTAATATTTCATGAGAATCATATAGTTTATATTTATATTATTTTTTCCAGATTTACTATTAATGAGACCCATGCATATTTGTACAGCAAATGAAAGCTACTTGACATAACAAATTTGCTATTAATAAAGCATGAGCAATAAAATGTCTTTATTGTTTTCTGTCAGTGGTGTGCAAGTCTAATAATGTTAAATACAACTACTATTATGCTATTATATACAAGTAATATAATTTATATTTAATTATTTAATTTCCTTGTCAATTTCATCTGATAGCCATATGCATTTATGTAACAGTTATGAAGAGATTATATTTATTATAAATAGAATGTAATGTTTTTTGGTGGGCATTATGGGGGGGGGGGGTATTCAGCATTTCTGTACCCAGGTGTCAAGTACACTTGATTCTTATCACCAATCATTGAATTTCAAACTCATGTCAGTATGATGGTGCTACAAATGGATAATTAGCTAGCATGATTCAGCAATTACAGCATTTCATCACACAAGGCATCTGTAACTAGGTGGGAATCATAATAAAGTTGCCCTTGACTATTCCATTGGTACAATGAGCCAGGTAGAGGACTGGTACAGCTCAAGGCTATTTTCCGCAAGTTTGGAATCTTAAAATGACACGACATACATGTTCCTAGTCCACATAGAGCAAAATAATCATTGTCATGGTTGATGTTATAGATCCCTGCTCTCTAGTATGGGGAGCAACCCCACAAAATTGATTAATTCAAGGCTTTTGATCACAATGTGCTATTGTTGCTAATAAATGTTGCTACTCAGGGGTTGGTCTGGCCTTTTAAACTATTCAAGATCATTTACAGAACACTGCAGTGGCAAAGTGTATATGATTCTTAGGAGGCAATTACATGAAACCCAACACTTTTCATTAAAGGGACACTGAACCCAATTTTTTTCTTTTGTGAGTCAGATAGAGCATGCAATTTTAAGCAACTTTCTAATTTACTCCTATTATTATCAATTTTTCTTCGTTCTCTTGCTATCTTTATTTAAAAAGAAGACATCTAAGCATTTTTCATGGTTCAGGACTCTGGACAGCACTTTTTGATTGGTGGTTGAATTTATCCACCAATCAGCAAGGACAACCCAGGTTATTCACCAAAAATGGGCTGTCATCTAAACTTACATTCTTGCATTTCAAATAAAGATACCAAGAGAATAATACAAATTTGATAATAGGAGTAAATTAGAAAGTTGCTTAAAATTTCATGTTCTATCTGAATAGCGAAAGAAAAAAATGTGGGTTCAGTGTCCTTTTAATGATTCAGACAGAGCATGACATTTTAAACAACTGTTCAATTCAGTTGTATCATCTAATTTGCTTTGTAATTTGGCATTTTTGTTAACAAGCATACCTAGGTAGACTTAGGAGTAACAATACCCTATTGGAATCTAGCTGCTTTGTGGTGGAGACACACATATACAGTATCTATAGTCATTGGTTCACTCAGTGTGTTCATAGCAATGTATGGCTGCTCATTCAACATAGGATACCATGTGAAAGAAGCAAATTTGATTATATAAGTAAAAGGAAAGCTGTTTATCTAAATCATGAAAAAGTTTGGGTTTCATAAGTCTTTCACTAATGCAGTGAGCGAGGTGAATTTCACATTAGGTAGCAGGGTAGTGCTAAGGCAGGTACCAACTACCAGAAATCCCTGCTGCTGTTTGAGAATTATACCGGGAGCCCTAATGCCCCTGAGCCTTTGAAGGGGGAGAAGTGGAGGTACGTACAGTAAGCCTGGTGAATTTCACAGTAGACAATAGTGTCGAGCGAAGGCAGGTACCACAACCAGTACTCATTCCTGCTACTGCTTGATGATGATACCTGATGCACTACTGCCCCTGAGCCCTTTAAAGGGGAGAAGTGAAGGCAGGTGTCAGATAGCAAATGTAATTACCGCTCCTCTCAATGTGTTATATTTATATACCTACCACTTTACTTCAGGTCGCCAGCTGTGCTAAAGTTTTTTAGTGCTATTTTGTTATTTTAGTGCTATGCGTTGCTCTCGCTCGCTAAGAACCTCTATTATTAGCGATGTTTAGAGCAGCCGCACTATTGAAAATATAGGGCGTACTTGTAATTATAGATTATACGCTATTCTGAGAGCAGACCCTCAATATTGATAGCTCTCTGCTTAAAATCTAGGCATAGTAGTTTACATCATAAAAATATTAATACATGAACTACAGGATGCACAGTCATTTAAAAAATGATATGTATCTGATTATACAAAACTAACAGAGATATGTAAATAAGTTTAAATAAATTCAGCTGAAAATGCTCATTTCCATAAGTACCATTGATTGCCTGTGTTTAAGGGGGAATATCCAAGAAACCACATGTTGGTTCAACTGCTTTCTATTGCCCCTTCATTTATTTCTAGTAATAAAAACTATACCCTGCTCATGTAGTAGGAAACTCCATAATAGTATTTTTTTAAGTGCTTGGCAATGGGGGTTTTCAATAGCCCTTCAGTGTTCAAGAAATCGGTCACAGGTCACACATTTTCTGGACATTACAGAACTCCATTTGCCAGGAAAAGAAAATTGTCAGAATTATCTAAGCAGACAAAATATTCTTTTCAACAGCTCAATCTTTCATCATCTAACCCATGACCTCAGTACTTTAGTAATATACCTGACAGTTTAAGATAGTAAACATGTCAGTTGGTTTCCCAATAAAGTGTGACTTTCCTCTTGCTAATGTTTTTTTCCTCTATTCTTATTCTGAGGCCCATTTATCAAAGTTCTGCCATTTTGTCCAAGATGTCCCAGTGAGGCTGGTTGTAGTCAAACTATGGACCTATGTCCAGACCTGTTTATTTAAGGTTCATTCTTACATTTGTATTGCTTAGATATTGATCTGCATTGTTTATTAAATGTTGAACTTTTTAATTAATGGTGGATACACATTTGCAAGCCAAATGTCTTCAGCCTAATGCAGAATTGTGGATGTGGCTTCTCTTTGTATGGAATAACATGAGATTTTTTTTGTATTATATTGATGTATTTCATATCTCATTTTTTTCCCATGACAGTATCCTGAAAAATATCAATTATGGCGCAGTAAAGGTCAAGTTTTTGGTCTTACCAGAATTTTTTTGAGAAATAAAGGCTTTTACAAACATCCTAGATCAAAGTCTTAAGTGTGTCAATGGATTTCCCCTTTGTTCTTGAAGTCTCAATGGCATTCTCTTGTGAAAGATTATGTGCAGCATACATCTTGAAACTTTCATTGTAAACTGTTTTCTTTTGTCTATTGACCACAAGTCATATCCTGAAAATTTCCTTATTTGGTTTTCTATTTGGATAAATTAGTTCTCTGACCACTTGAATTACTATGCTTGGTTATTTCTGTGTCTCCTACCTCACCAAATATTTTTCTTCTTAATTTTCTCATAATTAAAAAAACATGGTGAATGAGAAGCTGCTTTATACATTTGGTGTGATTCGCTTTATAACTTTTATCTTCACGTGACAAAAGAATTAAAGCAAACTGAAGGGCTACTTATTCTGCAAGGATGTCACAAATGATGTATGCTGGCAAAGACTATGATTTCCAGACAGATTGTTTGCCAAAACATCCAAGTGTATTAAGTAATAAAGACACAGGGGTAGATTTATCAAGTGTTGGGCAGATATGATTCGCTGTGGGGGATGTCTGCCCGAGATACCCTGTCGGTATTTAACATTGCACAAGCATTTTTGGTGAAATGCTTGTGCAATACCGCCCCCTGCACATTCGCGGCCAATCAGCCACTAACAGGGGGTGTAATTCATCCAGATCATATCTGATCGGGATGATTGCTGTCCGCCACCTTGGAGGTGGCTGATGAGTTAAGGAGCAGCGGTCTTGAGCAGCGGTCTTTAACAGCTTCATCTGCAGCATAATACATCTATCCCATGTTCTTCTGGGAAGAAGGCTCACTCTACAAGGGCAGTTACTACTTCTTGAACAGCTGAGCAGAGGTATCTTCTAAGCACCAGTATGGATTTCTCATCACAGGTTTCTGCTGTGACCAGATTTGAAAGAAAAGTTCTCCAATCTGTGTCAGTTTCTAAATAAAGCATACCTGTTTTAGCAGGATCTGTGTCTGTTTTACCCTTGACAATAACAGCAAAGACCCTTTGATGATGATTGAATTATACCAAAAAAACAAACAATATTGACCAACATTAATTATATGTAAAATATATATATATATATATATATATATATATATATATACAAAATATTGACAGTTGAAACATACAGGAAGAGAAGAGACGAAGACTCTGAGGCCCATTTATCAAATGTCTTGCGCACCTGATCCGACAGTGCGGATCAGGTCCGCAAGACCTCACTGAATGCGGAGAGCAATACGCTCTCCATATTCAGCATTGCACCAGCAGCTCACAAGAGCTGCTGGTGCAACGCCGCACCCTGCAGACTCGCGGCCAATCGGCCACCAGTAGGGAGGTGTCAATCAACCCGATCATACTCGATCGGGTTGAATTGTGGCGATTCCCGTCCGCCTGCTCTGAGCAGACGGACAGGGTTATGGAACAGCGGTCTTTAGACCGCTGCTTCATAACTGCTGTTTCGGATGAGTCTGAAGACTCAAAAAAAAAAAAAATATGAGTGTAGTGTACACAGCTTTATACCACACCCTTAGGGGGCGCCTCCTAATCACTACAAAACCAAAATCACTAAAACAATTAATAGTTATTGACATATATATCAAATACATGCAAAAATGTGTCCATAAAACCAATATATAAAAAAGTCCAGATAGATGAGGCAGCTCTCTGTCAAAGGACGGTCATCCTGGTATGTCGTTATCTGTAGAGAAAGAAGAACAGAGGCGCCACCATGGCCTAGTACCACCTAGTACTATATGGTCCATTTCCAAAAACATGCATACAAAATCTCCATCTCAATAATCTGCCTTGATTCACTCTCTCCAGTATATAGTGGTTATAGATGACTCAATATCTAATATATAGGTAGATTAGCACCCTGTTAGAAATATATACCATATAGTCATATTATATGCACTATCAATATTATCTCACAATATAAATAAACTTATACTAACATCACATTGCACCCCCATCACCTTTTTAGATCCTTTCACCTTAGCAACACATTATATTATTTACACGTCAAGATGTCACTAACGTGATATGTATCACAACCTGTTTTTATGCTATTATCTCTAGCTAGCATCCGATTTTAATGTTATACTAACATTATTATGAGGGACTAGAGGATCTTTTATACACAATGTGAGCCCCTGTTTAATAATATTGAATTATCTACTATGATTAGATTTACACTGTTTCTTTTTTTTCTTTTTTTTTTTTTTTAATCATTTTTATTAATTTAGTGCATAAGAAATAAGTCATACATCAAAAAAAAACAAAACAAGAAAAACAAAAAAAAAAAAAAATGAACGAAAAACATTACAGGTATCTTATCTGGAGACGCAGCTCCATATGACTATATATCTAGTACAGTGTTTCTCAACAGCCGGGCCGCGGCCCACTACTGGGCCACGACAGCCCTGCTGGTGGGCTGCGACCCGACATTGCCTTATAGTGGATTAATTTTATAATTCATTGGTGTCAGTAGGATATTAATATGGATCCCACTGACACCAATTCATTATTACATAATTAAACCACTGTAAAAGAGGGAGGAGAGAGATAGAAAGTGAGGCAGGAGAGAGAGAAAGAGAGGGAGGAGAGAGAAAGAGAGGGAGGAGAGAGAGATAGAGAGAGAGAGAAAGAGAGGGGGAGGAGAGAGAGAAAGAGAGAGGGGAGGAGAGAAAGAGACTGTGTATATATATATATATATATATATATATATATTTCTTCCAAACCTACTGCAACCCACTCCCGATGCTTACCGGGCCCTGGACCGGTCCGGCTAAAACTTACCGGGCCTTGAGGTCACTTAGGTTGAGAACCACTGATCTAGTACATCCATAAGCAGCTAAACATAAAACATATTAACATGATAGGTATTATCAAATACCGATTCCAATCTGTATATAAGCTGAAGAATTCAGCTCCACCATCTGATTGCACATAATGTTATTTAATACTTCTACCTTATATACCTATAAAACTAAACTGCTGTCAACTTGCTTAGATACATTTTCCTACATTTCTTTTCATATTCCTTCCCTACACCGTTCCCCTTTCCTTCCTTCTCTTCTCGATACCAAAAATAGCAGGGATCTGAAGGCGAGAAGAAGCTTCATAAAGATGAAATGATTCAAAAACAATTTGATCTTGTAATGTTCTGAAAACCATGGCTAATTCAGGTACACGCCTAGCTTTCCAGTTTTTAAGTATACAGTATCTAACAGTCAAAATAATAGTATTTAAACTGTTTATAGTGTTATCATCAACAGCCTCTTGTGAGGGAGATAGAAATAAAACATCTTCCGCAGATAATCCAATTGTTATTTTATAAAATTTTTTGAACCAAAAAATAATCTTTAACCACAGTTGTCTTACCATAGGACATGTCCAAAACATATGTATCATATCTGCCCTCTCATGTGAGCATCGAGGACATAAGCTAGCCGAAGTCGGATAAAATCTAGAAACTTTCCACGGTGAAAGATAGAAATTATTGATCAGTTTCATATGGGATTCATTCCAAGATATCGGGACTTTACACTTACGTAAAGAGTCAAAGCTCTGAGTAATTTTATCATGGTTAACAGAGGGGATAAAAGGTAGCCAAGACTTACAAATGTTGTCCCTAACTAAAAGACTCTGCTTGTTCAACATAATATCATACATCAGGGATATCGAGGAGTTTCCTGCAACAAATTTTTGTACCGAGAGTTTAATATCCGACCAGGCGGAAAAGGAGGAAGAAGACCAACTTTGTGATGAAATAAAATGGCGGATTTGAAAATAAGCAAATAAATTAGATCTAGGTAAATCATATTTGTTAAAAATAACATCCGCCACTAGTAATTGATCATTCTCATCAAATAACTGTTTTACATAGTGTAGTCCTTTATCAGCCCAGTCTTTGAAAACTTTTTGATAGAGACCTGGCAAGAAATTTGGATTATTTGCAATCGGAAACCATTCAGAGAATGAATAATCTATATCAAGAATTGCACAAAACTTTTGCCAAGCAGAGACTATGTTTCTAATCGTGATAAGACAGCTAACATTCTGAGGGAGCTTCTGAACTGGAGAATGTAATAAAGCTTTTAACGCGAATGGGGCAATCAAATAATTTTCTAGCTCTTCTGATGACACCAGGTTAGTACCGGCAAGCCAATCTATTGCCGTTTTAACCATCGCAGCCAGATTATACAGTTTAAGATTAGGAAGAGCCAATCCCGCTGAACCACGATTTTGCATTAGTCTTGCGAGCGCGATTCGAGGCCTTTTATTATTCCAAATGAATTTTGAAATTTGAGCATTAAAAAGCTTTAGATCTTTATTCAATAAGAATAAAGGAAGATTCTGAAGAGGGTATAGCAGTCGCGGAAAAATTATTGATTTTATTAAATTAACCCTGGCTGTAATGGACAAAGGAAAAGCGCCCCAAAGAAGCAAATCCATTCCTATTTTTTTAAATAGGGGCTCAAAATTGGCTTTATACCAAAGTTTAGGGTTTTTATGTAGAATTAACCCTAGATATTTAATAACCTCAACCAGTTTGAATGGAATATTAAGTCCTACTAACTGTGAATTATTTATACACATTAATTCACTCTTCTCTAAGTTTATCTTATAACCTGAAAAGGAACTAAAAACTTGCAGCGCATTAAGGATTATAGAGATAGACTGCTGAATGTTGGCTAAAAAAATCAACACATCATCTGCATAAAGCAGTATTTTAAGACGATGTAAGCCAAATGGAACTCCTATCAAAACATCTCTCAATCTTATCGCGAGAGGTTCCAGCGCAATATTAAAGAGTAGTGGAGACAGCGGGCAACCTTGCCTGGTGCCTCTCTGTAATGTTATTTTAGGAGATAGAGATCCATTAATAAGTAAAAAGGAAATTGGATTATGATATAAATGAAAAATGAATTGTAAATCTAGATTTCAGCAAAGCATTTGACACCGTCCCACACAATAAACTTATTCACAAACTATATCTCCTTGGTCTAGATTCAAAAATTGTGAAATGGGTGGAATGCTGGCTTAAGGACAGAAAACAAAGTGTCTTAGTAAATGGAGTTCATTCAGCAGAGGGGGCTGTTACTAGTGGTGTTCCTCAGGGGTCAGTTCTGGGGCCTGTTTTGTTTAACATATTTATCTGCGATATCAGCAAAGGGCTACAGGGGAAAGTATGTCTCTTTGCAGATGATACAAAAATTTGCAACAGAGTGGATGTTCCAGGGGGGGTAGACAAAATGAGAAGTGATATACAACAATTGGAGGATTGGACAAACGACTGGGATCTAAAGTTTAACACAGCAAAGTGTAAAATAATGCATTTAGGGAAGAAAAATCCAAATGTTGATTACAGACTCAATGACACTTTACTGACTGTTACAGACGAGGAACAGGACTTGGGAATTATTATTTCAGATGATTTAAAACTTAGTAAACAATGTAGTAATGCAGCGAGTAAGGCTAGCAGAATGCTTGGATGTATTGGTAGAGGTATTTGCAGCTTTAAAAACAAATCTCTTTCCTTCCTGTTATCTTGGTACTTTTTCCAATTTCCCGAGGTACGACTTAAACAGTAATTTCTATATGAGTTCCTAACTTTATTCACAATGTGTGTTTCCCGTACTCTGCTCTTCTTCTTAGCTATGCCAACATATGTCTGTATTTCCCCCCGCATAACAGCTTTAAACGCTTCCCAAAAAATTTCCGGTTTGTTAAAGTAGCTTAAATTATCGGAATAGTATCGCTGCCACAAAGATCTTAAAAAGTTAACGAATTTGGGGTTAGTATACAAATATCGGGGGAAATAAAAACTAGGCGTTTGAGTCCTTTTTTTAAGACAGGTGGGGAGAGACAAAGAGATAATCGCATGATCTGATATGATAATATCTCCAATTCCTGTCTCTAGTTTCTGAATAGAAAGTTTCTCTGTAATTAGAAGAAAATCTATTCTAGAGAAGGTACCGTGTGCTTTAGACTCACAAGAAAATTCCTGTTTATCCGGGTTTTTTAAACGCCATACATCTACTAATTTAAGCCTGGCACAGAACTGAGATAGATATTTTGAATTTTTTTCGTAGACTGCTCTATTTTTATTAGATAGTCTATCTAAAACAGGGCATAGAGTTGCATTAAAGTCACCCCCTAATATTAAATTTTCAGTGATAAAAGGAAATAATTTAATTTTTATATTCTCCCAGAATTCTCTAGAGAATTTATTTGGCGCATAGACATTACACAGTACAAATTTAATGTTCTTTATATGCACTTGAATAAGAATATATCTTGCAGCAGGGTCTACTTCTACCTTATCTATCTTATAGTCCAACTCTTTATGGAAGAGAATAGCAACCCCACATTTTCTAGACACCCCAGTGGTGGAGATTACTTCCCCTACCCATTTTGTCTTCAATTTAAACGCTTCTTGCTCATTAAGATGTGTCTCCTGGAGGAGAACAACATCTGGTTTATACTTTGCTAGAGGTTTTTTTTTTTTTTTTTTTTTATTGAGGTTCAATTAGAGGCATATAAACAGTAAATATTGATAAACAGTACACAATTGTCCCAAAGATTTGTGCAATATACAGCCAAACATAGAAAGAGAAAAAAAAAACAAAAAACATATGATACGCAATTGTATGACATAGAACATTAGTATGTACCTAATTTGCCTCGCCAACTGTAAACCCACTAAATGACTCAGGAGGCCACTCTTGGACCTCTTCATAAAATATCTAAAGCTTTAGTAGGTAACATGGAATAGGAGGGGAACACTCATTGTTCTCTTAATGTAAAATAATCTACACCCCTGATAACAAGTTGTGACCATTTATAGGTCACTTGATCCAAAGAAATGGCTACACAGGGCATAATGAAGGGAGTAGGGCTTTAGAAGCGCAGGATATTAACGGCACACACCTCTAGTTTAATACATTTTTAAATTTCCTCCATACATCTCAGTATCACATGAGCCTTAAATATATAAATTGGGAGATGTGCTAGCAGGACCCTTTTTGTACCCAGTCTGTAAGTTGAGTCTTAGTCGCAGAGAGGTGCACTAAACTAATAACAGAACCCAGGGTAGGAATAAAAACATGGTTTAGTATATTGGGGTGCAAAGTGTTAATTATAATTCCCTTTGGTCCTGACAGGAGTAAGCTAGCCGGTACTAATTAAAGAGACTAGTGTAATATGCGTAGGTTATCCACACTGTAAGGATTAGTTAGCAAGAGATGAAGAAGCTTCAACTATGCTTGCCCTAAAGCTAGTTATCATATCAGTGGCTCGGTAACTCATCTCATCCATAGTTGAAGTAGTCAGTGAGGAGGTTGTTAATACACAGATGAAATAAAGAGCATATATATATGACATATTCTAGGTATACAGGTTATGTAGGTATAGGTATCTTGCCAAGCTCCCTGTATCTAATTAATACCTGCCTACAGAGGCCCCTGAAATAAGTAGTAAGATGTGCCATGCTGTCTCGGCCGCTAACAGCACAGCTAGGAAGCACTAATAGGGGAGACTCTGTAACCGGGCATATATACCAAGATCGTCTCGGCTCTAGTAAATTAAGTGAAATATAATCAGAACCAGTCAATAATTGCCCCCATATTTTAGTATAAACCATAAACACAAATATAATGACTCTGTAAATATATAGTAGGTAAACCCCCATACAGAATATTCTAGCAATGATAGCATGCAAGTCTGGAAGGAGGGGAAAAGGGAACACAGTAGGTGTATCTGTCAGCTCCTCTCTTATACAAGTACCAATTAAGCATGTACCCATATGTCTAGCATGACTGGGATATGGACCACAATAGGGGTAATATATAATGACCTAGTGACATGAAAAAGGGGACACCCTAAACACTATATATGCATATAAATAACACATAAACCATGGTGACAGAACAGACCAACAATTGGTATAACATAAATTTTCCTAGCCCTCCAGGTATCAGGCATGGGGTGCCGTCATAAGTGCACAAGATATTTCAACCAAGGAGAATTAATAGTGACCTGCTTGACTACGAAAAAAAAGGTTAAAAACATCTAAATATAGAGGTAACATCGTAAGTGGTAAAGTCTTATGTCCAATGTTAGATTTTATAGTATGTATATACCAGGTATGCTGCTGGCATCTGTGAACCAAAAAAAGCATTCATCCGATTCCGACTTTAGTCTGGTTCTTTGCAGACAATCGTGCTATCAACCAGGGATCCTCAACAGTATCTCCAAACTTGAAAGTCACCAACCGGAGCCATGAGGCAAACTCCTCAGCAATTCTCCAAGCCTCTTGTCTCTCTGAAGAAGGGCCTATGATCAAATTCTGTGGACAGCGTAACAAGGTGCTGTGACCCTCCGCTTGCACTGGAGTATGTAGGAGCTCAGGACATTGACCCAGTGCGCTAGAACTCACCATGATGCGAGCACTATTTAAAAGCTTCCCCTTCTTAGGAGTGAGTTGTAGTTCGCATACGGCTGAGAACTTAGAGCTGAAGGGGTGCTGAGGTAAGCGGCCCGTCTGAGCCTCTGCTTCTAGCGGAAGAGAAATCAGTTCCGTATCTTCAGCAAAGTCCTGATGCTCTATCTCCACAATGTGGGTAAGAACTGATGCAATATCCTTGTCCGGTTTCATCAGGTCTGGAAAAACCTCCTCACTAACTACGGTCTGCTCTTGAACCATATGCGTTCCCGAGTTGCACACCGAGGGCTCTCTAGGCACTGGGTCTTCTCGACTGTGATCTCTCCTCAGCAGCATATCATCGCCCTCATGATCATCTGCTGTCCTGCATGCTGCTGCGGATAGAGTCTGTTTCGTGGGGCTTGCAGCTATAAGGAGATTGTATAGCTCAACCTGCAGGGCCTGTCTGTGGAACTCCATAAGTTGTATCAAGTTGCGCTCCCATTTGTCTATAGCCTCCATCTTTAATATTAGCTCTCAGTGTGTTTAGTATATTGAATCTGTATCGACAGAGTGGATGGTTCTCTTTTAAACGTGAAAGAGGTGTTTTTGGTAGAACTAGTCTACTTTGTAACCCAGAAGGCTGAGGGGGACTGTGCGGTAGCCCTAGACACGCGGCTGCTAGATTCGTGGGCTATGTTTTAACCGGACCATGTATAGATAGGCCCGCGTGTCTTTCTGAAGAGCATAGGTCAGGTATGCCGTCAACTATCAGCCTCAAAGTCTCTCAATAATGTTGTCCGTATTATCTGTGCTCAAATAAACTAATATTAGTTAGTTAATGGTGTCTAAATATTGTATAAATATAATTGAAACCAGGAGCTTCACCAAGACGCGTCCTGCCACTTCAGAAGTTGGCTCCGCCCCCCCATACTTTGCTAGAGTTTTAATAACTAATTTGCGTTTAATGGGAGAAGCTATCCCTCCTATATTCCAAGATAAAATCTTAATCCCTTCCACCATCTAAAAACAGGCTAAATAGCCAATTTATAAGGGTCAGCCCAGTCGGAACGAACTGAGGGCGCGGCGCGGGGGGAACCGGGAGGGGGGAGCGGCGGAGAGAGAAGAGAGATAAAAAACAAACAAACAAAAAAAAAAAACATATAAGTGAAGACAATTACACAAAAAAATGACAACTTTGCTTGCCATATCTAACATTGAGAGACTACTATTCAACATTACAACGTAAATCATAGCCTCTAGCTGCTTTCCATAATCAGTTTTCTAGAATTAACTGCTCTCAATGTATTTTTTAACTTCTGCAACCTCATCAAATACGTGTCTAATACCCTGATCCTCTACTATGATTCTAGCTGGGTAGACCATGCGAGCCTTTAACCCTTTATTTATTAATTGCGTGCAATAAGGGGCCATTAGTCTTCTTTTGGACGAGGTCTCAAAAGAGAAGTCCTGGAACAATAATAACCTGCTATTTCCAAAAACCAAAGGATCTGATTTTTTGAACAATTTCAGTAGATCAATTTTGTCTTGGAATCTTAAGAGTTTGAATAAACAGACTCTACTTTTTGTGACTCCGTCTGAAGGATGCTTCTTGGGGCCTAATCTATGAGCACGCTCGATCGTAAGTGGTAACAAGTGGAGGGGCATACCAAGTGCTAGAGGTAATGTAGTGGACGTAAATTTTATTAAATCTTCATATTCTAACAGTTCAGGGAGCCCAACTAGTCTAATGTTGTTACGCCTGGAGTGATCCTCAAGATCCTCCAGGCGTAACTGCATATTTTTAATTTTAGATTCTTGTTTTTGTAATGTGTCGGCCTGCCTATGGGTCTGATCTTCTATATCAGAGATCCTAGACTCTGCTTCTGTTAACCTTGCAGAGAACTGCCTTACTTCAGAGGATAGTGACCCTATTTCAGTGGAAATTGAGCCGAGCTCTTTTTTAATAGCTTCAAATTGAGGTGAAAAAACTTCTGAAATTTTGGCTATAAGAGCTTGAGAATCAAAAGAGGACCTGCTAGCTTCCATAGTACTATCTATACTGGTATCAATTGTTTTATTTTTCTTGTCTTTTGTTTTCACAGGCATTTTAGGAGAGTTAGATTTCCCCTGTGTGATAAATTTTTCCATTCAAATCGTGCCGAAAATAAATAAATAAATAAATAAATAAATAAAAAAACAAATGTAAGGATCACCCCTCACATACACTGCTGGGCTGCAGCCAAGCAAAACAAACGTGCAAAATATATAACTTAAGAAAGCGTGAAACAAACTTAGGCCTAGATTTAGAGTTCGGCGGTAGCCGTCAAAACCAGCGTTAGAGGCTCCTAACGCTGGTTTTGGCCGCCCGCTGGTATTTGGAGTCAGTGATTAAAGGGTCTAACGCTCACTTTACAGCCGCGACTTTTCCATACCGCAGATCCCCCTACGCCATTTGCGTAGCCTATCTTTTCAATGGGATCTTTCTAACGCTGGTATTTAGAGTCGTTTCTGCAGTGAGCGTTAGAGCTCTAACGACAAGATTCCAGCCGCCTGAAAAAAGCAGGAGTTAAGAGCTTTCTGGCTAACGCCGGTTCATAAAGCTCTTAACTACTGTACCCTAAAGTACACTAACACCCATAAACTACCTATGTACCCCTAAACCGAGGTCCCCCCACATCGCCGCCACTCGATTAAAATTTTTAACCCCTAATCTGCCGACCGCCACCTACGTTATACTTATGTACCCCTAATCTGCTGCCCCTAACCCCGCCGACCCCTATATTATATTTATTAACCCCTAACTTGCCCCACACAACGTCGCCGCAAGCTACTTAAAATAATTAACCCCTAATCTTCCGACCGCAAATCGCCGCCACCTACGTTATCCCTATGTACCCCTAATCTTCTGCTCCTAACATCGCCGACCCCTATGTTATATTTATTAACCCCTAATCTGCCCCCCACAACGTCGCCGACACCTACCTACACTTATTAACCCCTAATCTGCCGAGCGGACCTGAGCGCTACTATAATAAAGTTATTAACCCCTAATCCGCCTCACTAACCCTATCATAAATAGTATTAACCCCTAATCTGCCCTCCCTAACATCGCCGACACCTACCTTCAATTATTAACCCCTAATCTGCCGACCGGAGCTCACCGCTATTCTAATAAATGTATTAACCCCTAAAGCTAAGTCTAACCCTAACACTAACACCCCCCTAAGTTAAATATAATTTTTATCTAACGAAATAAATTAACTCTTATTAAATAAATGATTCCTATTTAAAGCTAAATACTTACCTGTAAAATAAATCCTAATATAGCTACAATATAAATTACATTTATATTATAGCTATTTTAGGATTAATATTTATTTTACAGGTAACTTTGTATTTATTTTAACCAGGTACAATAGCTATTAAATAGTTAAGAACTATTTAATAGTTACCTAGTTAAAATAATTACAAATTTACCTGTAAAATAAATCCTAACCTAAGTTATAATTAAACCTAACACTACCCTATCAATAAAATAATTAAATAAACTACCTACAATTACCTACAATTAACCTAACACTACACTATCAATAAATTAATTAAACACAATTGCTACAAATAAATACAATTAAATAAACTATCTAAAGTACAAAAAATAAAAAAGAACTAAGTTACAGAAAATAAAAAAATATTTACAAACATAAGAAAAATATTACAACAATTTTAAACTAATTACACCTACTCTAAGCCCCCTAATAAAATAACAAAGACCCCCAAAATAAAAAATTCCCTACCCTATTCTAAAATACAAAAATTACAAGCTCTTTTACCTTACCAGCCCTGAACAGGGCCCTTTGCGGGGCATGCCCCAAGAATTTCAGCTCTTTTGCCTGTAAAAAAAAACATACAATACCCCCCCCCAACATTACAACCCACCACCCACATACCCCTAATCTAACCCAAACCCCCCTTAAATAAACCTAACACTAAGCCCCTGATGATCTTCCTACCTTGTCTTCACCATGCCAGGTTCACCGATCCGTCCTGGCTCCAAGATCTTCATCCAACCCAAGCGGGGGTTGGCGATCCATAATCCGGTGCTCCAAAGTCTTCCTCCTATCCGGCAAGAAGAGGACATCTGGACCGGCAAACATCTTCTCCAAGCGGCATCTTCTATGTTCTTCCATCCGATGACGACCGGCTCCATCTTGAAGACCTCCAGCGCGGATCCATCCTCTTCTTCCGACGACTAGACGACGAATGACGGTTCCTTTAAGGGACGTCATCCAAGATGGCGTCCCTCGAATTCCGATTGGCTGATAGGATTCTATCAGCCAATCGGAATTAAGGTAGGAATTTTCTGATTGGCTGATGGAATCAGCCAATCAGAATCAAGTTCAATCCGATTGGCTGATCCAATCAGCCAATCAGATTGAGCTCGCATTCTATTGGCTGTTCCGATCATGTGTTTAATTAATTTATTGATAGTGTAGTGTTAGGTTAATTGTAGGTAATTGTAGGTAGTTTATTTAATTATTTTATTGATAGGGTAGTGTTAGGTTTAATTATAACTTAGGTTAGGATTTATTTTACAGGTAAATTTGTAATTATTTTAACTAGGTAACTATTAAATAGTTCTTAACTATTTAATAGCTATTGTACCTGGTTAAAATAAATACAAAGTTACCTGTAAAATAAATATTAATCCTAAAATAGCTATAATATAAATGTAATTTATATTGTAGCTATATTAGGATTTATTTTACAGGTAAGTATTTAGCTTTAAATAGGAATCATTTATTTAATAAGAGTTAATTTATTTCGTTAGATAAAAATTATATTTAACTTAGGGGGGTGCTAGGGTTAGGGTTAGACTTAGCTTTAGGGGTTAATACATTTATTAGAATAGCGGTGAGCTCCGGTCGGCAGATTAGGGGTTAATAATTGAAGGTAGGTGTCGGCGATGTTAGGGAGGGCAGATTAGGGGTTAATACTATTTATGATAGGGTTAGTGAGGCGGATTAGGGGTTAATAACTTTATTATAGTAGCGCTCAGGTCCGGTCGGCAGATTAGGGGTTAATAAGTGTAGGTAGGTGTCGGCGACGTTGTGGGGGGCAGATTAGGGGTTAATAAATATAACATAGGGGTCGGCGATGTTAGGGCAGCAGATTAGGGGTACATAGGGATAACGTAGGTGGCGGCGGTTTACGGAGCGGCAGATTAGGGGTTAAAAGTGTAATGCAGGGGTCAGCGATAGCGGGGGCGGCAGATTAGGGGTTAATAAGTGTAAGGCTAGGGGTGTTTAGACTCGGGGTACATGTTAGAGTGTTAGGTGCAGACGTAGGAAGTGTTTCCCCATAGGAAACAATGGGGCTGCGTTAGGAGCTGAACGCTGCTTTTTTGCAGGTGTTAGGTTTTTTTTCAGCTCAAACAGCCCCATTGTTTCCTATGTGAGAATCGTGCACGAGCACGTTTTTGAGGCCGGCCGCGTCCGTAAGCAACTCTGGTATCGAGAGTTGTATTTGCGGTAAAAATGCTCTACGCTCCTTTTTTGGAGCCTAACGCAGCATTTGTTTGAACTCTCGATACCAGAGTTAAATTTATGGTGCGGCCAGAAAAAAACCCGCGGAGCGTTAACAGCCCTTTTACCGCCAAACTCCAAATCTAGCCGTTATTCTTTTACTTCCCTCTTTCCCCTTTTCTCTATTATTAAATTACCGTGAAAAGATTTTTTTTTTTTTTTTAGTGATTAGATAGAGCCTGCAATCTCTTAGACATATAAAACTTTTCCTTACTCTTTTAACCAGTTAGATAGATGATCTAAAAACTGACAAGCAGATTATAGAGTGTAGGATTAAACAAGATTATACTTATTGTAGCTTCTCAAAAGCCCTCATATTAGACTTACAGCTAAAATATTCTAGCCTCCTATGAAACCTGTTCTTGTTTGGGGGGAAAAAAAAAAGAAAAAAAAAAAAATTAACCATATACATATTAGAGAAAACTTTCCCTTCCCTTGTAATGATCACCACATACTAAACAGGTTGCTTACAGTGTAGTAAGCTAATCAGCATTGCATAGGATTTAAAAAACTTCTCTAGAAGATACGCTGAGATCAAGAATCAATTAGCTGTTATATGCGTCAACAGAATAACACAAAATTCCTATACACAACAAAGTACATATATTACTGAGCCGCGAGTCTTCAGAGACCCTTGATATATTAAACTTGGTATAGGATATATAATACTAGAGAAAGTCCATTTGTATCCTCTCTAACAGAACTGCAAGAATTCTGTTTACCCCTCTCTAAAGATAGAATAGAGGGTTTGTTCTGCAAACTTCAGTTTATGATATAATGAGGCAATAAGACATGCCAGGTACTTTAACCAAATATACCATCAGTCTTTTCGTTACATGTATATACCAAGATAGTTCCTTCTTCCTTTTTTATGGCTGCGGTATCACACCTCCTTCTCCAAGCCACCGCAATAGATTTTAAAGACCATCAGAGATCAACAATTATATATTGACAAAATGGCAAATAAAACTCACAGTCAATGTGCCTCGGTCCTGAGGGAGCTACAAACAACTGAAGGCTTCCGTGAATTACAGCGTTCACCTGCTCCCCTCCTCGAGTTGCGCGACTGGCACACTGTAGTCCTTCCGTTTCTGCTATGACGACAACTCCTGCACACCTCCGTTTTCTGATTGGGTGGATAGGAGGGCTCGCCTTATCCGCACTCACTGATTGGGCACTATTATCCAGCCAATTTTGTCACCACCGCCGTCTGCGGGGATCTAAACTTCTGAAACGAGATGTAGCCAAGAGGAGATACAAAGTACACAGTACTCTAGGAGGTCAAGGGGCCCCACAACGAGTACTTATTGCCCTCCGTCAGGCGCCGGCTATACAAGAAAGCCCCAATTCAGCCTTCACAGTACTCTGGCTTAACCATCTTGGTACACCGAAGCCCCGGTCTCTTAGGGATAGCCCATACTGACAAGGGGGAAACAAACGTCAGCGGTAGTAGTAGACTCCGAAAAAAGCCGGTCTCAGAAGCTGATAATTGGTAAACCTTAGGCAGCAAAGTGGCGGTTCTGTCCAGGGAGCCAGTAATGTGACTCTGGAGAATTTTCCTGCTGGGGCTTAGGTGTATTCGCCCCCTCCCTAGGATGCAAGCTGCACCAGCAACGGGAGAAACAGCATGGGGAGAGAATTGGAATACCAGTGCTCCGTGCTCACGCCAACTCCAGCGTGTGTGCTGCACAGCACAACTCCCAGATTTACACTGTTTCATATAGGGGCAGCCATTTGACACATAGAATCCTGTCATTCTTATATGTATCATTGAAGAACCCCCTTTGTAATAATAATATACATTTTCTGATCATGTTTAGATTTACAATGTTTTTTTTATATAGGGGCGGAATTATGAGACTTAGTATCCTGTCATTTTGGAAACAACACATGTGCAAAATCCGTGTGTGTAGTTAAGCAAATGGATAAATGTATGTCCAATGTATTCAATATAATCAGATAGCAGAGGTGTGACACTATACTCTATATACACAGCAAGAAAGGAAAACAGAGGGACAGCGGTATCCAAACCAGTACTGACTCACCCCTCCAAGGAAGGCTATTTCGGTATTTCTTCACACGGTCAGTGGGCATTCAAACACCATCCACTTCTCACACCCAGAGGACATATATCGCTCACCTCTATGGTGTAACTTAACGCTCCGTGGCAATACACCTCTTCGCGAGGTCTGAGCGTTCTCTCCTCCTCGGCGTCTCCAGCCAGCATGTACCTTCTCAGCACTTCCGGGTGACGTCAGACGCTGTCCCAATCCAGCTCGCATCCGTATCGCTTGAAGAGCTGTGTATAGTACTAGTGCTCACAAAACCTCTATTCACCGGACAAGAGTCCAATACTGGGAATAAGCTTGTTCCTTTACAGGATAGGAGGGCTCCTCTCCCTCCCAAAATAGTAGATAAAGACGATCCAAAGAACAAAAATATAAAAAATCAATGCTTTATTAGAAAATGAAAACATATGGGCATCAAAAATAGGCATGAAGACCTGCTCTTTCCTTCTTCATGCCTATTTTTGATGCCCATATGTTTTAATTTTCTAATAAACCATTGATTTTTTATATTTTTGTTCTTTGGATCGTCTTTATCTACTATCCTGTCATTTTCTCATGTATTACTGAAGAACTACATGGCCATGGCCATGCCCACTTTTGTTAATCTCCATTATTGATTGGAGTATAGACACACGCCCCTCAATATACTAAGCCGCGTAAGAAGGAGGATCACAATGTAGATGACGTCCGCAAGCCCTTTTGTACTACACCTACACTTTCCCAGCGTTCTAATAAATAACGCATCCATTTGTATTCATAGATCGTAGACCATATTAAGTGTATTTAGATTGATCATAGTAGGAAGCACTATGTCTAGTTTAATCTCCCATTATTTAATGCCAAGTAGCAAAATAAGAATGTTCCGGTATGAGGTTTAGTTTGCCTATGGTACAAGTATTTACAATCTACCTACTCTAAACACATCAGCGGAAGCATGAGTCGTGGGTGGTGAGTGAGAGAGTTAGATAACGGATTAGGCATTAAGTTTATTAAAAAAGGAAAAGTTTTTCTATCTTGCAGGAGTCCGTCAAAAAGATACATGGATTAAATATATGTACATTTGACTAATATACATTGTGTGAAACATATATAAATATCTAGTCTGATTGCTTTGGTTTTATTTTTATGTTTTTGTTATTTTGCTGTATTATCTGATGTGAATAGTTGTTCATATACATTGTGATTTTTATATCTGAAAAAAGCAGTTTAGGCCTGTGTTTATATGTGGCTGCCATGCCAACTGAGTACCTTTTAATTATATGCACTTTGTATACCACCTGTAGGGTTTTTTTGTATACTGATGTTACCATACCAACCAATTAATCGCAAATACATACAGGTGTGAGTTTCTAATTGTTTGACCTATTAGATGATTGTTCACTCCTCTATTCTTTGTTATATAGCAAGTGTTTTTTAATATTGTGTATTATTGCCTGATGAAACAGCCCATAGGTGGGTGAGAAACGCATCGCATTTTAAATAAAGTATTTTTTAATATACACTTGCTGTTGTGGTGTATGTCACCGGTAATATACTGCTGGGTATTTTTGAACAATTTTTGTGGTTGCTGCTGTCCTGCTCTGGAGCTAACAGTCTACTGGGCGGCTGTGAGGTCCCAGTTTGCTTGTATTGCACCTGGAGGTGCATTTTATCTTGTAAGTGCATACTTATAGCTTTATACTGCTCTGGTGCAAACGTTACTGAGCTATGTTTGTATGCTTCTCTCGCTCATTTAGGCATCAAACTACAGGCTCTCCTAAGGATAATCGATTGGATCTCTGCAGGGGGATATCAGTGAGCTGGACCGCTGCGAAGTTCCAGTCTGCTTCACTAGCACCGCTGGGTGCGCTCTGTTTGTGAGTATATTCATTTACCTGCACTTGTTTACACCTGAGTCTGAAGACTCGCCAGAAACACGGGCCCACAAACTCAATACGGAGCATGATAAATGGGCCTCAATGTGAGTAGTAGAAAAAAACCCATTATAATATGTGACTTTGAAGAGGGAAGAATAAATATTCGATTCCACCTTAAAGATTCCACCTTAAAGAGTTTTCAATGAATTGTCCAATGAAACGATTTGGAGGGCTATTTAAATGCACCAAATAAGAACATGGATTACTTCTTGACAAAGTCTTGAGGAGGGTGAAAGGTGTTGATTTCACTGCTACACTGACCACTGCAACATTGCAGTGTTGATTCTAAATAATATTAAGGAATATTGCATCTGACCTGTGGAGTTCAACATCCACATAGAGGTAGAGGTGCAATATCGCAAACGGCCATTTGTTGTACTAGTATTTTTACACACGCTTGATGCATACAACTAAGTAGCGGTTCTGGGTCCATCAGTATTGGAAGGAGACTGACATCATCAGAGTAACGTGGGACCTAAGTGGAACACCGCAAAGCAAGCTAACTGCTGGAGCTGAACACTGTTAGTGGAGCTAACATGACAGCGGATCTATAAGCCACCAGCAAGGTTCATTTTTACTTCTTAAACTGACACTGTATTGACAGGCAGCAGCCGTCCAAGTTTTCAACAGTCTGTATCAGTAAGTGGCCAACGATTTTGAGAAATACGGATATGTGGCCATAGTGTTTCCCTATACACGGATACAATAAGTACATAATACAGATTATTTAAGGTGGAATCTCACTAGACTCTGCATTTTTTCTTTTTTTACCTGGGTTGGATCCTGTATTGCATCATAATTATTTTTTAATTGCTTGAGAAAGTTTTTAAACAATGTGAATATCAAGTGTCTTATATATATTGAAGGAAGACGTCCCTATTAACTTATAATTGTTTTATTTACCTATATTTGTTTTACTTACAGATGTTTCTAGATAAATAAATATAATTTCTTATATAACTTACAATATTTAAAATTCGCCCTTTTCTGAGCGCTGACACCACAAAGCAAATAATCCACTCCCTTGTTATCTCCCGACTTGACTACTGCAATAACCTACTCGCTGGCCTTCCTTTTTCCCGCCTCTCCCCCTTCAATCCATCCTAAATGCCTCTGCCAGGCTGATCCACCTTTCCCATCGATCTGCATCTACTGCACCCCTCTGCGAGTCCGATCTGCATCTACTGCACCCGTCTGGGGAGAGCTAGTCTGTAGGGGAGCTTAGTAATTAACACTTTACACCATACTCCATTGTGTAATCTGAAAGAGAAGAGACGGTCAAGAGAGAGAATGTTGGACGTACACAATGACAATGAGTGGCTGGGCAGCCTGGAGAATTTTTTCATGTATCAATCCAGTTTTCGGTGATCGACAACGAAAAATGGCAATCAAAAGTGCCGTTGTGGGGAAGTGGAAATCATACATTGTGGGAGTTATCGATAAACACTTGGCTATGTTTGACTCAGTAAAATTGTCACTGTTTTGTTTAAAAATAAAAATCACAAGTGACCCAATTTTGTTAAAATCAAATGAGAATTTTTGAATGATTGTAATTAAATCATAAATCCTTTTTAGCTAATATTTTATGACAGGAAGGGGAGGAATTTTATACTGACTTGAAAAATTGAGTTTCAGGCTTTGGGTTTTAGCTCTTTGTAAAAGGGGAAGTCTTAATTGATGAGAGATTTTAAGGGAGCTGAGCTAACATAGAGGAATTTCAGAAGTTATGATTTCATTTTTATTTTTTATACTCTTATAGACATAAATACATTTGCCACTCCCAACTTTATAACAATGTTACTCCATTAATGTTTTATTACTGAACAATTAATTATTAACTCCTTTCTGCCAGAACCACAGAACTAAGTGATCTTTATCTTTTGTTATCCAGGTTCAGAATAGTTTTTAAGCTATTGAAAGCCACATATAGAGTAAACTTATCCCCTTGTTCTTTGTCTATAGAGCAGTACTAACTACTTGTCGTTATTTGCAGATCTCTTTTAATCCTTTTCAGATGTTAACAGAGTACTTTTTATCCTCAATAACTATTAACTTGTTGTCAGGTACATACACTCCAGATTTAACCCATTGTGAGCAAAGTATAGAGCTGTAATAACTCTGTGTCTGCCACATGCAGATCATTAATTACTTATTATCAAGCACATACATAGAGGTATAAGCCACCTGTAGAGCAGTTAGTATTATTATTATTTATTTATAAAGTGCCAACAAATTCCATGGGTACAAAAGATAAAAAGTACAAGGAAGATATAATATTTTTAAGAGACAGGACAACATTTTTCAAACAAATACAGGAGGAATTGAGTGCCCCATTCCCATGGGACCTTACAATCTAGAAGGGTAGGAGGGTGAGAAAAAGGAGGTAAGACTGATGTTAGTACAGAGATATATGAAGGCAATTATTAGGTAAGTAGAATTAATTTGTTACTGATTTGGGTGGAAGGCTTCCTTGAACAAAAGAGTCTTTAGGGAGCATTTAAAGGAGTACAGATTAGGTAAAGGTTGAACAGCGCAAGGACGTGTGTTCCTGTGATATTGTTCCGCAAGAGAGACGTCCTGCTGTCTAGAATTGGAGGAGGTAATGGTAGAAGATGCAAGGAGCAGGTCATTGTTGGACCTTAGGGGCGGGCTAGAGTATACTTGTTGATTATTGAAGACTGGTAGTGGGGGTTAGTGTTGGAGTCAAGTGTAACTCTGAGGCTGCGGATTTGGGGTGATGGGGAGATAGTTGTAGTGCCAACAGTGATAGAAAAGTTAGAAATCGGAGCAGAGCTAGAGGGGGGAATAGAAGGAGCTCAGTCTTGGACATTTTCATTTTTAGGTGGTGAGAGGCCATCCAGGAAGAAATGCCAGATAAGCAATTGCTGACATTAGAAAGGGCAGAGGGAAAGAGAGAGTAGGGGTGAAGCTATAGAGGGTGAGTATCATCAGAATAGAAGTGATATTTGAATCCATAGCTGTTGATAAGTTTACCCATGAAGAAGTATAAATAGAGAAGAGTAGAGGACCCAGGACAGAGCCTTAATGTACTCCAACATACAGGGGCATTAAAGAGGAGGAGCTGCCAGCAAATTAGTCAGAATAGAACCTGTAAGAGAGATGAGTGAATCCAAGAGAGGGCGGTGTCACAGAGACCAAGAGAGATGAGTCTGTAGGAGGAGAGGGTGGTCAATGATGTTGAAGGAAGCTAAGAGGTCAAGTAAGATAAGTATAGAGTAGTGGTTGTTATTTTAAGCAGAAAGGTGATTGTTAGTAACATTGGTGAGGACAGTCTCGGTTGAGTGTGGGGGCGGAAGGCAGATTGCAGGGGGTCAAGCAAGGATTTGGAGTTATATGCCTCTTTCAACCATCCAGAGCAATATTTATCCCCCAGAAATATATCCCTTGTCTACTATGCACAGAGATAATACACATTTGCTCGTCAAACAGAGCAGGATTAACCCTTTGTGAACCAACAGTACCATCCACCTTCAGATGTAAATGCAGAGCATTGGTCCAGCACAAAACAATGTACTTAAATCCTTAAGCTGTCACTGCAGTGATCACTGTGACCCAGTGGGGAACACATTGCTCCTACATGTTCATGACCCTCAAATATAAAGCAATACTGCTCTTTACCCACTGAATGCCTTGTGAGGCTGGAGTAAGGCAAGAAAAAAGAAAGACAGAGAACATTATAAATTGATATTGATTTAATTTACCTCTAACTGGACAGAGGAAACTATTGCTATTTATTTTGATGCAGAAAGTAAATTAACCTGCCACTAAACACCAGGGAGATTAAAACATAATCAAGATATTGGGAGCCTAGCAAGGCGGCATGTTGTGGTACCTCTCTGTGAAATTTGATTATCCTTGTTTTCCTAGGCAGCAATATCTACCTTTTATGGAGAATGCAATAACAGCCAATCACATAGTAGATTTATGTTGATAGCACCAGCCAATGAAATTGAACATATAATATGAAAATTCCATTCTGCTGCTAATGAAGCAAAATTTAAAAAACAATGTCAGCATTTATATGTCGGTAACAGATCAAGTTCAACTTAGCAGTTACGTAAAATGTTCATGCTTAAGCTACATACAAACATATTTTTTACGAACAACAACATATATATTTTAATTTGACAATGCATATAAATTTGCTTCTTAGTCCCAAATCAATAAACCCCCTATGATTTTCGATTGGATGTTTTGGCTGTAGATCACCATTTAAACAGAAGAGGGAGCTATGATCGTGCAGAATGTAGTCTAACTAATTTTGCTTTATTTATGGCTGTGTCGATAAGAGTCGATAAAACCCTCTAAGTGCGCAGCAAGAGCTAACAGCTTCAGATGAGCAGCTACAAATATCCCCATACAGACCTGTGTGTGGCTCAGAGGGGGTGCAGCATATAATGAACTTATACTTGCAACCTACAGCCACTAATACAATCTAAATATACTGAAGTAATAATTTAAACATTTTATGAGTGATTTCATGGTGATACAAAGAGATTTAAAGCCTGTTAAGATTATATCTCTCTGTAAAATATATATATTTCATTATGTTACAGTTATCACTCTATTTCTGTGCTTCCTTGGCAATAACAGACATAGATGTTTTCACAATCCACCTCTCTATAAGATACACAGCTATCTTTCACAATCCCCCTCTCAATAAGATACAGAGCTTTCTCTCACAATCCCCCTGTCTATAAGATACACAGCTATCTCTCACAATCCCCCTGTCTATAAGATACACAGCTATCTCTCACTCTGCTACTCTCTATAAGATACAAAGCTATCTCTCACTCTGCTCCTCTCTATAAAATACACAGCTATCTCTCACTCTGCTCCTCTATAAGATACACAGCTATCTCTCACTCTGCTCCTCTCTAAAAGATACACAGCTATCTCTCACTCTGCTACTCTCTATAAGATACACAGCTATCTCTCACTCTGCTTCTCTCTATAAGATACACAGCTATCCCTCACTCTGCTCCTCTATAAGATACAGAGCTACCTCTCACTCTGCTCCTCTCTAAAAGATACACAGCTATCACTCTGCTTCTCTCTATAAGATACACAGCTATCTCTCACTCTGCTACTCTCTATAAGATATACAGCTATCTCTCACTCTGCTCCTCTATAACATACACAGCTATCTCTCACACTGCTCCTCTCTATAAGATACACAGCTATCTCTCACTCTGCTCCTCTCTATAAGATACATAGCTATCTCTCACTCTGTTCCTCTCTATAAGATACACAGCTATCTCTCACACTGCTACTCTCTATAACATACACAGCTATCTCTCACTCTGCTCCTCTCTATAAGATACACAGCTATCTCTCACTCTGCTCCTCTCTAAAAGATACACAGCTATCTATCACGCTGCTCCTCTTTATAAGATACAAACCTATCTCTCACTCTGTTGCTCTCTATAAGATGCACAGCTATCTCTCACTCTGCTCCTCTCTATAAGATACACAGCTATCTCTCACTCTGCTCCTCTCTATAAGATACACAGCTATCTCTCACTCTGCTCCTCTCTATAAGATACACAGCTATCTCTCACTCTGCTCCTCTCTATAAGCTACACAGCTATCTCTCACACTGCTACTCTCTATAAGATACACAACTATCTCCCACACTGCTCCTCTCTATAAGATGTACAGCTATCTCTCACACTGCTCCTCTCTATAAGATACACAGCTATCTCTCACTCTGCTCCTCTCTTTAAGATACAGAGCTATCTCTCACTCTGCTCCTCTCTATAAGATACAGAGCTATCTCTCACTCTGCTCCTCTCTATAAGATATACAGCTATCTCTCACTCTGCTCCTCTCTATAAGATACACAGCTATCTCTCACTCTGCTCCTCTTTATAAGATGTACAGCTATCTCTCACTCTGCTCCTCTCTATAAGATACACAGCTATCTCTCACTCTGCTCCTCTCTATAAGATACACAGCTATCTCTCACTCTGCTCCTCTCAATAATATACACAGCTATCTCTCACACTGCTCCTCTCTATTAGATGCACAGCTATCTCTTACTTTGCTTCTTTCTATAAGATACACAGCTATCTCTCATTCTGCTCCTCTCTATAAAATGCAAAGCTTTCTCTTACTTTGCTCCTCTCTATAAGATACACAGCTATCTCTCACTCTGCTCATCTCTATAAGATACACAGCTATCTCTCACACTGCTCCTCTCTATAAGATACACAGCTATCTCTCATTCTGCTCCTCTCTATAAAATGCACAGCTATGTCTTACTTTGCTCCTCTCTATAAGATACACAGCTATCTCTCACTCTGCTCCTCTCAATAAGATGCACAGCTATCTCTCACTCTGCTCCTCTGTATAAGATGCACAGCTA
This sequence comes from Bombina bombina, assembly GCF_027579735.1. Classification (NCBI taxonomy): domain Eukaryota; kingdom Metazoa; phylum Chordata; class Amphibia; order Anura; family Bombinatoridae; genus Bombina; species Bombina bombina. The sequence goes on along the minus strand of NC_069499.1, from coordinate 1,018,424,311 downwards.
TCTCTAACTCTGCTGCTCTCTATAAGATAAACAGCTATCTCTCACTCTGTTCCTCTCTATAAGATACACAGCTATCTCTCACTCTGCTCCTCTCTAAGATACACAGCTATCTCTCACTCTGCTCATCTTTAAAAGATACACAGCTTTCTCACTCACTACTCCTCCATATAAGATACACAGCAATTTCTTCCTTTGCCCTTCTGTATAAGATAAACAGCTATCTCTCACTCTGCTCCTCTATAAGATACACAGCTATCTCTCCCTCTTCCCTTCTGTATAAGATAAACAGCTATCTCTCACTCTGCTCCTCTCTAAGATACACAGCTATCTCTCACTCTGCTCATCTTTAAAAGATACACAGCTTTCTCACCCACTACTCCTCCCTATAAGATACACAGCTATTTCTTCATTTGCCCTTCTGTATAAGATAAACAGCTATCTCTCACTCTGCTCCTCTATAAGATACACAGCTATCTCTCACTCTGCTCCTCTCTATAAGATACACAGCTATCTCTCACTCTGCTCCTCTCTATAAGCTACACAGCTATCTCTCACACTGCTACTCTCTATAAGATACACAACTATCTCTCACACTGCTCCTCTCTATAAGATGTACAGCTATCTCTCACACTGCTCCTCTCTATAAGATACACAGCTATCTCTCACTCTGCTCCTCTCTTTAAGATACAGAGCTATCTCTCACTCTGCTCCTCTCTATAAGATACAGAGCTATCTCTCACTCTGCTCCTCTCTATAAGATACACAGCTATCTCTCACTCTGCTCCTCTCTATAAGATACACAGCTATCTCTCACTTTGCTCCTCTTTATAAGATGTACAGCTATCTCTCACTCTGCTCCTCTCTATAAGATACACAACTATCTCTCACTCTGCTCCTCTCTATAAGATACACAGCTATCTCTCACTCTGCTCCTCTCAATAATATACACAGCTATCTCTCACACTGCTCCTCTCTATTAGATGCACAGCTATCTCTTACTTTGCTTCTTTCTATAAGATACACAGCTATCTCTCATTCTGCTCCTCTCTATAAAATGCAAAGCTTTCTCTTACTTTGCTCCTCTCTATAAGATACACAGCTATCTCTCACTCTGCTCATCTCTATAAGATACACAGCTATCTCTCACACTGCTCCTCTCTATAAGATACACAGCTATCTCTCATTCTGCTCCTCTCTATAAAATGAACAGCTATCTCTTACTTTGCTCCTCTCTATAAGATACACAGCTATCTCTCACTCTGCTCCTCTCTATAAGATGCACAGCTATCTCTCACTCTGCTCCTCTCAATAAGATGCACAGCTATCTCTCACTCTGCTCCTCTGTATAAGATGCACAGCTATCTCTCACTCTGCTCCTCTCTATAAGATACACAGCTATCTCTCACTCTGCTCCTCTCTATAAGATACACAGCTATCTCTCACTCTGCTCCTCTCTATAAGATACACAGCTATCTCTCACTCTGCTCCTCTCTAAGATACACAGCTATCTCTCACTCTGCTCATCTTTAAAAGATACACAGCTTTCTCACTCACTACTCCTCCATATAAGATACACAGCTATTTCTTCCTTTGCCCTTCTGTATAAGATAAACAGCTATCTCTCACTCTGCTCCTCTATAAGATACACAGCTATCTCTCCCTCTTCCCTTCTGTATAAGATAAACAGCTATCTCTCACTCTGCTCCTCTCTAAGATACACAGCTATCTCTCACTCTGCTCATCTTTAAAAGATACACAGCTTTCTCACCCACTACTCCTCCCTATAAGATACACAGCTATTTCTTCCTTTGCCCTTCTGTATAAGATAAACAGCTATCTCTCACTCTGCTCCTCTATAAGATACACAGCTATCTCTCCCTCTTCCCTTCTGTATAAGATAAACAGCTATCTCTCACTCTGCTCCTCTCTATAAGATACACAGCTATCTCTCACTCTGCTCCTCTCTATAAGATACACAGCTCTCTCTCTCACTCTGCTCCTCTCTATAAGATACACAGCTATCTCTCACTATGCTCCTCTCTATAAGATGCACATCTATCTCTTACTTTGCTTCTTTCTATAAGATACACAGCTATCTCTTATTCTGCTCCTCTCTATAAGATACACAGCTATCTCTCACTCTGCTCATAATCTATAAGATGCACAGCTATCCCTCACTCTGCTCCTCTCTATAAGATACACAGCTATCTCTCACTCTGCTCCTCTCTATAAGATACACAGCTATCTCACCCTCTGCTCCTCTCTATAAGATACACAGCTATCTCTCACTCTGCTCCTCTCTATAAGATACACAGCTATCTCTCATTCTGCTCCACTCTATAAGATACACAGCTATCTCTCACTCTGCTCCTATCTATAAGATGCACAGCTATCCCTCACTCTGCTCCTCTCTATAAGATACACAGCTATCTCTCACTCTGCTCCTCTCTATAAGATGCACATCTATCTCTTACTTTGCTTCTTTCTATAAGATGCACAGCTATCTCTCATTCTGCTCCTCTCTATAAGATACACAGCTATCTCTCACTCTGCTCCTATCTATAAGATGCACAGCTATCTCTCACTCTGCTCCTCTCTATAAGATGCACAGCTATGTCTCTTTCTCTCTATAATATGCATGGCTATCCTGCCTCCCTGTAAGGCACATAGCTATCTCTCACTATGCTGCTCTTTGATAAAATGTAATTTTGGATTCAAAAGTGACAATACCCTCCAACTTCCTCTGCACAAAATGCCTGTGGTGTCTTGAGCTTGTCTTGCTCGATATGCAAAGCTTTGTGCCCCCAAAGCTCTTTGTAACCTTTCCTGGAGCACCATCAAATGAGCAAAGCAAAGTGTGAGGACATGGAGTGAGCCCTGGGGAATTCGGCAAGAAAAACTCTAATCACTTCAACCACATACTCCACTAATCTTTGACTGCAGTATTTTACGGAGGCACCTTTGTATTCAAATGAGTCTGATTCACACTGAACGGTGGTATAGACAGAAATGAACTATGACATGGATTGTAAGCTCTCTTTATATCAGAGCCCTCGTTATCTGCATAGCTGTATACTGCCTCTGCTGGTTATGTTATATTCTATGTGCATTTGTATTGTTCAGTGCCTTATAACCTGTTGCTGCTTTAGAAATAAGAGATATAGTGTATGTCTCCCATATGACAAGGTGACACAGTGACAAAAAGAAAGGATGATAGGAGACTGACAACTGTCACTCATATTGTTTAACATCCCAGCTTCTTAAGCACTCTGGTAGCTGTCAAGTAATAGCGTTGGCATGTTCTATGGGAGTTACTATAAAGTAATAGTAAAGATATTCTGTGGTTTTTTTAAGCAACTACTAAAAGAAGTACAACTGCTTTATCAGACTGTGCTAAATAAGTAATAAGTTCTCAAATAATATCTCATATATATATATATATATATATATATATATATATATATATATATATATATATATATATATATATATGTGTGTGTGTGTGTGTGTGTGTATATATATATATCTTTGGAAGGCATTTAGAAAAACTATGATGATATTGACCTCAGAAAGGAAAAGGGAAACAGATGGTGCAATATTGTAGGGAGATATCAGTCTCATATTACTTTAGATGGAATATTACTTACATGAATTAGAGGTGATACGAGCTCTATCGTGTAACAGCTTGCAGTATAATTTATTGTCTCATATTCTCCCACAATGGAAATTTTTCCAGATATTCTTTATTCTGTATTCAGGTATGCAAAATATACTAATCCTCTGCAATGAATTAACACCAGCTATAGTTTAATCCTAAAGCATACAATAAAATTCACCTCTTCATCAAACAGGGGTAATGAGCATTTTTATGCAAAATGAGCCTTAGAGCTCAATTATAAGCTTGTATTTAAGCTGATATGCCTACAACAGTTGTCCAAAAGGCATTTCCCTTAAAGGGACACTGTACCCAAAATTTTTCTTTCATGATTCAGATAGAGCATGCAATTTTAAGCAACTTTCTAATTTACTCCTATTATCAAATTTTCTTCATTCTCTTGGTATCTTTATTTGAAAAGCAAGAATTTAAGTTTAGATGCCAGCCCATTTTTGGTGAACAACCTGGGTTGTCCTTGCTGATTGGACAGCACCAATAAACCAGTGCTGTCCATGGTTCTAAACCACAAATTGGCTGGCTCCTTAGCTTAGATGCCTTCTTTTTCAAATAAAGAAAGCAAGAGAATGAAGAAAAATTGATAATAGGAATAAATTAGAAAGTTGTTTAAAATTGCGTGCCCTATATGAATCACAAAAGAAAAAATTTGGGTTCAGTGTCCCTTTAAATGCAGATATCGGTTAGCATTGTACAAATCTAATTGTATGTATATATACAGTATCTCACAAAAGTGAGTACACCCCTCACATTTTTGCAAATATTTTATTATATCTTTTCATGCGACAACACTGAAGAAATTATACTTTGCTACAATGTACAGTAGTTAATGTACAGCCTGTATAGCAGTGTAAATTTGTTGTCCCTTCAAAATAACTCAACACACAGCCATTCTATCTATCTATTGGGTACTTATAGAGCGCAAACTAATCACCCGTGAGGGTCTCAAGGCGCTAAGGGAAAGGGGATAGGGGATAGGAGAAAGGGGAGGAGGAGATGGGCATTCAGTCGAAGAGCCAGGTTTTGAGGTCCTTTCTGAACTTTGTAAGGGAGGTGTATTGTCTGAGGTGAAGCGGGAGGGTGTTCCATGTCTTTGCTGCCATGTGGGAGAAGGATCTTCCACCTGCTGTGGATTTGCTGATGCGGGGGATGACTGCGAGTGCTTGGTCGGCCGATCGGAGTTGTCTGGCGGGGGTGTAGAAATTTACACGGTGGTTGAGGTATTCAAGTCCGATGTTGTGTAGGGCCTTGAACGCGTGGGTAAGGAGCTTGAAGGTGGTTGATGGGGAGCCAGTGAAGGTTCCTTAGGTGTTCGGTGATGTGGCATTGGAGGGGGATGTCAAGGATGAGTCTGGTTGAGGCGTTCTGGATACGTTGGAGTCTCTTTTGGAGTTTGATGGTGGAGCCGGCATAGAGTGAGTTGCCGCAGTCTAACCGACTGCTGACGAGGGCGTGGGTGACTGTTTTCTTGGTTTCGGTAGGGATCCACTTGAAGATTTTTCGTAGCAGGTGGAGAATGTGGAAGCATGTTGAGGTGATGGCATTGATTTGTCGGTCCATGGAGAGTGAGGAGTCCAGGATGAAGCCTAGATTTCATGTGTGGTCGGTTGGGGTTGGAGGGTGACCGAGGGCTGTGGGCCACCAGGAGTTGTCCCATGCAGATTTATTGGGTCCGAGGAGGAGGACTTCGGTTTTGTCTGTGTTCAGTTTGAGCTGGTTGTCCTTCATCCAGGCGGCGACTGCTGTCAGGCCTTCGTGGACATTCTTTTTGACGCCATTAATGTCTAAACCGTTGGCAACAAAAGTGAGTACACCCCTAAATGGAAATGTCCAAATTGGGCCCAAAGTGTCAATATTTTGTGTGGCTACCATTATTTTCCAGCGCTGCTTTAGCCCTCTTGGGCATGGAGTTCACCAGAGTTGCCACTGGAGTCCTCTTCCACTCCTCCATAATGACATCACAGAGCTGGTGGATGTTAGAGACCTTGCGCTCCCCCACCTTCCATTTGAGGATGCCCTAGAGATGCTCAATAGGGTTTAGGTCTGGAGACATGCTTGGCCAGTCCATCACCTTTACCCTCAGCTTCCTTAGCAAGGCAGTGGTCATCTTGGAAGTGTGTTTAGGGTTGTTATCATGTTGGAATACTGCCCTGCGACCCAGTCTCCAAAGGGAGGTGATCATGCTCTGCTTCAGTATGTCACAGTACATGTTGGCATTCATGGTTCCCTCAATGAACTGTAGCTCCCCAGTGCCGGCAGCACTCATGAAGGCCCAGACCATGACACTCCCACAACCATGCTTGACTGTAGGCAAGACACACTTGTTTTTGTACTCCTCACCTGGTTGCCGCCACACACGCTTGACACCATCTGAACCAAATAAGTTTATCTTGGTCTCATCGGACCACAGGACATGGTTCCAGTAATCCATGTCCTTAGTCTGCTTGTCTTCAGCAAACTGTTTGCAGGCTTTCTTGTGCATCATCTTTAGAAGAAACTTCCTTCTGGGACAACAGCCATGCAGACCAATTTGATGCAGTGTGTGGCGTTTGGTCTGAGTACTGACAGGCTGACCCCCCACCCCTTCAACCTCTGCAGCAATGCTGGCAACAATGTCTATATGTCTATTTCCAAAAGACATCCTCTGGATATGACGCTAAGCACGTGCACTCAACTTCTTTGGTCGACCAGGGCGAAGCCTGTTCTGAGTTGAACCTGTCCTGTGAAACCACTGTATGGTCTTGCCCACCGTGCTGCAGCTTAGTTTCAAGGTCTTGGCAATCTTCTTATAGCCTAGGCCATCTTTATGTAGAGCAACAATTATTTATTTCAGATCATCAGAGAGTTCTTTGAGGTGCCATGTTGAACTTCCAGTGACCAGTATGAGAGAGTGTGAGAGCGATAACACCAAATTAAACACACCTGCTCCCCATTCACACCTGAGACCTTGTAACACTAACAAGTCACATGACACCGGGAAGGGAAAATGGCTAATTGGGCCCAATTTGGACATTTCCACTTAGGAGTGTACTCACTTTTGTTGCCAACGGTTTAGACATTAATGGCTGTGTGTTGAGTTATTTTGAGGGGACAGCACATTTACACTGTTATACAGGCTGTACACTCACTACTTTACATTGTAGAAAAGCGTAATTTCTTCAGTGTTGTCACATGAAAAGATATAATAAAATATTTACACAAATGTAAGGGGTGTACTCACTTTTGTGGGAAACTGTATATATATATATTTAACAAAATGGATCAATAAAGACTTTTAATAATAAGATTCCTGTGGACATAGATGTTTATTCTTAAGTGCTGCACATCCTTTCCCTTCACTGCTTTTAACTTGGCTGCCAAACTCTAGCAGCAATACCCAGTGCTGATGCCTCCCAAAGCAATAACAATATATGAGACGTCTTCCCACAATAAATACCCCTAAGGGTTCAGCAGGTCCTCCCACAATTAACCATACCCAATACCTCCCTCATCTAATAATTACCTTTATGGCTGACTCAATCCACCACTGCAATTAACCATGATGACAAAAAAATACCTTTAAATCTCATGAAACTCTTCTGAAAGGTTTTCAGCCTCTTCTAGCTGGCAGGAACATGTCCATTTCTTTCTGATTTTCTTTACAATATGGTTATTCTGTGAGGTTCCTCCACTATTAATAGAAAGATTGTTATCCTAATCAGGGAGGGGATAGTATAGGAGGGGGTGTTTCTGATGGGAGGTCAAGTAAGGGGATTACTAAATGTGGTGGTTGTGTGGGAGTTAATGGAAAGGCTTTAATTGATGGGGGGGTCATATGAGAGTAGCTGTGGGGGGATTAGGCCATCCATTAAAGGGACATGAAACCCAAAAAGTTTCCACTTTGCTTCTATTATGACATTTGCTTCCTTCTTGTGTTATTCTTTGTTGAAGATATATCTAGATAGGTAGTGTGCATATCTGGAGAACTACATGACAGGAAATAGTGCTGCCATCTTGTGCTCTTGCTAATGTATAACATTGTTGCAAAACTGCTGTCATATAGTGCTGCAGACACGTGCACAGTCTTGAGCTTACATTCCTGCTTTTTAACAAAGTATAACAAGAAAACTGATTTTTTTTTGCTAATAGAAGTACATTAGAAAGTTGTTTAAAATGGGTTTTATGTCCCTTTAAGGTGACATCCATAGGGACTGATTTATAAAGCAGCATATGCTGCTGTTTACGTGCAAGCCTTCAGGCTCGTCGAAAACTTAAGTTAAGAAGCAGCGGTCCTAAGACCACTGCTCCTTAACTCGTCCACCACCTCTGAGGTGGCAAACAGCAATCATCAGATCGGATATGATCGGGATGATTGACACCCCCTGCTAGCGGCCCCTGGCCGTGAATATGAAGGGGGCGGTATTGCACAAGTATTTCACAAGAAATGCTTGGGCAATGATAAATGCTGAAAGCGTATGCTGTCAGCATTTATAGATTTGGGGCGGACAAACAAAACTGCATTTCTCCCACTATCAATAGCAGAGCACCTAGGATCTAGTTTTATTTCCCAAATACATCCTATCCAACAGGAATGACTAATACAGCAATATGTGTCCCCTTAGAGTTTTCATATTTAAAATCCATTAAATGTACCATGGTTCCAAGAAGGATCCTGTCTCCGTGTAAAATGCCCACTTCCCAAGTCCAAACTTCCATTATGCTCTTTCCCATCTTGCATATATTTTTCTTTAATTTCCTTTCTATTTGATTAGTCCATTTAGCAAATAATTAGAATGTCTTTTCTCAGGACGGAGTTTCTCTGTGTAATGTTCTATTCTATGTTTAATGAGTCTTATAATAACCTAGCCGGAAAAATATGATTTTTGCAAATCATCCCTTCATATAACTGTCACCCCCGATCCCAAGTTAATTAGCATAATCATTAATGAGGAGCCCTGTGAGGTCCTCAAAAGCAAATTAGTTTTCCCAAGATTCTTTTCACCAGGTCAGGCAGCGTTAGCTTTGACAACAATCAGTTAACCTGTGGGCTACTATAACAACGTACATTTTTCAGTTCTGTTGATGCTCTTGTGGGTGGGGGGGGGGGGGGGGGAAAGCTGTCTTTTACTGTATAGTAGCTCACAGAAAGACCCTGGCTGTACACTATTGGGAAATGTGCAAATATGGTAGCTACCACACTGCACATTTTCAGGACAGGCTCAGGTAACATCGTTTATCTAGTAACAATTTAAATAATCAGGACAGGCTTAGGCAGGGCTGATTTTTAATATCACAGCTATTATGGTTTATTACATTTTTTATGGCAATTTTATTTTTGTGCAGTTTCAGTACTAATTGCTACATTATAATGACATTGTTCATTACAATAAAGGAATATTGCCATGAAAGAATATTCAACAGCATTATACTGCTAAATTAGAAAACCCATTTATGTTGATTGGAATTTTTACATGCAATTTTATTTTTTATACGTAGCACTACTGAGAATATTTATTAAGACATGCATCAGTGGGATAGATTTAATAAAGCTTGCCCAAAAATAAATGAGCAGCTTTGCCAGGTCTTTGAGGTCCCTTGCATGATTCACAAAGAAAAAAAATTGAAAAACCAGAAGCTCCCTTGGGGGTGTTACCAGAGTAGAATGTGAGATTAATCACTTGCAATTGATACGGAAATGAATGTGCCATTAATTCATTTGTTACCTTGTTTTATTTATTTTTGCATTTAATCTCTTTAATGAGCAGTTTTTGATGCTAACACAATTAGACATTTTTATTGTTTATCAGTAACACTTTTTAAATTTTGGTAAAAAATTGGTCCTGTTTTTCTAAGCACAATCCAAATTCTTCATACCTAACAACACATTTACAAGGCCTTTTTTTTACTTAGAAAATGTCACAGCTAGAAGTATGTAATAAACCCTGGAGAACACTTTTTTTTTTTTTTTTTTTTTTTTTTAAACATTACTGTGTATCCAAAAATATTTTCCAATGTAACATTGGTTCTGGGCAAAGCACCCTGGTCCCTGGATGTGTTTAGGGTTTTCTTGCAGGCAGAATGCAAAAATCTCACTAACAGTTCAGTTAATTTCACAGCTGGTTAGGTATGTTTTCATAAATGGCTTTACTTACCTTTATATCTGACTAGACTGATTACTATTTAAAAATATAGGCAATTTATTTAATTTCATTGATATCAATATACTTTTAAAATGCCCTCAGAATGAAGTCTGGAAGCAAAAGTGAGTTTAATGTAAAGGGTGAAGGTTGTAAAATTAATTTGTTTCTATAGGACAATGCCAGGGGTATCCTGTGCGTGTGGGGGGGGGGGGGGTTGATTTGCAGGATTGGGCACTATCCCCCCAGCATAATGGCTGGTCCTTTATCTGTTTCTTAAACCATGTTTGTCATTAATGCTTAGCTTGTCCATTTGCATTTGGATATAATGGATTTTCCTTTTTAACTTTTTCTGAGTAGCTGAACCACAGACTATCCTCTGGTTCTATTAATTTGATCTTTCAATAAGACAAATTGTTTTCCCGCCAGTACCTCTGATTTGTCATACATTTTATCCAAAATGTATGGAACCTGTGTTATTTGTGATCTTTTGTGATATTCTGATGAATGGGAAACAACTTACCATTTTGAATGTGATCCTCATTCTTCATATATATCTTGCCAAGACAGATGACTAGACTAAAGAAGAAGAGAAGCTCCTTATTCTTCTGGGATCATATCAGACGTGAGGAATCCATGCTGCTGATACATTCTCTGGAAATCAGAGCACTTGGAGTTAATGGTTATTTCAGCATCAAAGCAACAATGATTGCTGGTACATATGTCAACCACATATCAACACAGAGGTACTTGGTTCATAATTGCATTAGTGAAAACCAATCTAGGGGCAATTTCTCATTTATATAAATGTCTCTTAAGTGGTGAAGGTTTCCAAAGCCAAACCCAATAGAATAATGTCTTCACAAATATTTTTCTTGAATTATTTACAGATATACACCTGAAGGTGTCAAGGAAAATGACTATGTGTATGTGAGCTGTTATGGTGTCAGTACTGTGACACACTTGCTATGAATGTCATTTGGAGTCTAACATATGATATTCCTCTGATTTTTCTGTTTCCTTGACTGATTTAAAAAAATTGTAAGGAAGAAATTCAGATATTTTTCCATCTTAAGCTTGAACAAGAATTATATGATTTTCAGATTCAGTTCTTTTAGCAGGGCAGAATAATAATTCAACAATTCATATTTTTCTGTTTCAAGGTCAATTTTATTAACAGGATCAATTATCACTGACTGGTTGCTATATCCTTGATTTGGATAAAGGGTTTTCATACAAAGTGGTCTCCATTTCCAACTTGTTCCAGGCCACAATTACAGTTTCAGTGCATATAATTATATTTGGCCTGTTTAGCCAAAATAGAATTATCACTTGACTTCCTATATCTGTTCCTCCAATTCTGAAATGTCTTCAGGATTGTTTAAATTATCCACCAATTCACTTAAAGTTCAAATTCTGCACTGTAAGTATTGGTTAAGTGGAAAAATATTATTTCTCCCCAATGCCACAATTGTCTTACCTTTAGGTTTAGAAATTAAGTTGTTTGTTTTTAAGACTCCTATTCCTCTCCTCCATTATTTTTTTAAAGATGATGGTGTAGGATATTTGCATTCCGCTAATTTTATATAGGGAGGAAGGCACACATGCAAAGTGTCTCCTTATCCCACTTCTTTTAGTCTTTCATACAAATTGGGAAGGATCTGTCTTCCCACTCACCACTGTGACCACTCTCCTCCACTGCTTAGGTATTAGATTCAACACAATAAACAGCTTTACATGATTTGTGTGAGCTTTTATTTTTTTAAAGACCCATGTGGTAGCAACTGCATATGGAAGATATTCTAATCTCCTTTCACTTATTTAAGGAACTTCAGTACAAATAATGAAATCCACTGCTACTCACTGAAATGGCTTACTGATTATGGACTTAACCAGCTAACAAGTAACATATGAGTGGCAAATGTCATAATTAAATGTTGATGCTATTAGTAAAATGATGGCTTTCAAAAGGCTCAAGCACAACACATAACTTGTTGAGCGATGTTTAGTGCATCCGTACTATCAATGGAAAGTATGCAGCATGCTAAAGAGATGTTGGTTGTGCTAAACATTCTCTGGTAATTCTGTTATACCATGGTCTTATAAATACCAGGTTGAGTGCTATTCTTAACATGGGCACCCTGCGCTATCAATAGAGCCCCACTTCTAATCTATGCCAAAGTGTCTGCATAGATACATGCCATTGTTCCAGCCCCCCGGAAAATGGGGGTAGAAATAAATTTGCCAGAAAAAAATCCACTGCTTATTTGAAATTCAGAGTAGGTGTTATTGCATTGTCATTTTATTATGAACTTGTTAATTATGCAATTCCACTGTATTTAATGGCCATTTAAGGCAACAGAAAATTAATAAATTGGAGCACTGGGAATATTACTTCTGACTTTGTCTTTTGTCAGTTCTCATGTCTTAAACAGTCTGTTTCTATACTGAATATTCATCAACATACTTTCAATGCTATTCTTGAACAATGAAGGGAATTTTATGGTGTGAATGAGAAAAAAATAGGCAGAGCAGCCTCCTCAGTGACCCTAACACTGTCCATGTTGATTTAGTCCCTGGTGCTCCAATTCAATTTCCACAAATATTCATCTGCATCTGAAATATTATATAGATGAAAATATTGCAAAGGGGTTTATTCATCCTTTCAACAATATTTTTTGTGGAGAATTATGAAGCATCTCTATGTGGATAATATCCTTATTTTCTCTTCATCCCATAAGGCACATTTGGTCCTTGTCTGGTTAGTCTTGTTTAGACATTGAGATAATCATCTTTTTGTCAAGCTGAAGAAGTTTCAATTTATAAAAGGGATTAAAGGCTTACTGAGTCGTTACCAGAAGAAGGTAACACCATAACTCAAACCCACATCCCACCTTAAATAAACACAAAACAACTGCTTGGGAAAATAATTGGACCATCACTGGTACCCTTTATTAGAAAATAAAGTAATATTAAACTGAAAATATCTATAAACTATGATGGCGGCAAATCAGAAAATAAACTACCCAGAACTGCAGAGGTCAGAGGCCCCATCCAAACAACAGCAGAGTGATACTAGGGGGATTTTGAGTCCTACCTACCCAGGGGGCGGGGCACTCCAGCTAACTGAAGTAATAGGCCCCACCCTCATCAGCCTTGCCATCACTCCCCCTATTTTCCTTCTTCATGCGCCCAAGGCCACGACCTCCTGTCACAAGAGATAGCATCTCATTGCATCCCTTGCCACCACTAACTCAACCAATATCACCTAGGAATATATCTAATCCTAAATCTAACAAATGCACTCCATTGGGTCTATATAGCTCCCACTTGTCAGTAGTAATGGCATTGTGCCATACAACGAAGCCATGGGAACCAGTGACAGTCGCACCCACATCCCTATTCATCATCTTTCAGACCCTATATGCTACACTAGCTGACCCCATATGACGCCACCTACGCTTGGCTATGATGTTAGACTGGCCGATTGTGACCCATGGAAACCAAGCCCGGATCCAACCAATATCTGACTCCATAATTTTCATTAAATCAAGTTCTGGAATAGCACCCATATTGTTCCCTCCCAAATGGATGATAATAATGTGGGGTTCACCCCAATGCCTATGGGCATCTCATAAGATAGCAGGTAGCTGAGGCTAGCACATCCCTCTATAACCCAATTGTCTGACTGACACTCTAGAGCTAGAAAAACATGAATTCTGACCCCCTGGAAGAGCTAGAGCATTGATCAAACCCTATTGGACAAAGGAATGTCGATGATCCAGACCCTGAAGGCAGCACTGCAAGCACCTGTAAAAATAAAACAAAATTAACAACATGAAAAGGATGACATACGGCAACCTTGCGGGACCCACCAACCACAACTTGCACCTGTAACAGACTCAATGCATGCTTAAACCGGGCGAACATACAATTTATAATATGCGATAAAGTGTGACCGCACCACCCTTTCTAGTTAATATGCTCAGGCACGGGATAAAGTCCGGTCACAGACTATATAATAATAATAAAACATCAAAAAATCCCAGCCACTGAGTCTTAGAATCAAGAAGTTTTTATTCTTCAACAAAGGATATGATCGAATTGATCTTTCACAAAATGTAATCTTAAGGTACCATCAGGTGTAAGTTCACTCAGATCCACACATACCCCATCCACCAAACACATCCGTATCCAACCCTTACCAGAAAAGAAAAAAACAAACGTCAAAATAAACAACAGAAGAATAAATGAAAAAAGTGTATTATCACTCCCAGGGCGTCCCCAGGGAGTGAATTTTGACACCACCCACTAGGGACCTAATAGGATTGAGAACCATGAAGAGTGTCCACTGGATCCGTAACTCTGTAATATTATATGGACAAAAAGTGTCTCGTACTGTTGTGGAAACTCCTCAAACAAGAATGTCTCGTATGTTATGAAACTTCCAACTGTAGCAATGTGTATCTGTTTGAAACCATCAGCAATTATCTTCTTGCTACTATGTGAAGGTGGTTACAGAAGACATAACTTGTTACAGTATTTGTAATCCATCACAGTGAATGCTGGTGATGACTATCGTGACAAATCTTGTAATTATAAGAGTATTATGGTTCAAATGTCCCTTAAACCTGGCGTGCTACTGGCCATAAACTGTGTCTCGGGGAGCTGCAAACGTACTGTCGGCCCAAACACACACCCTCTTCACACTTCACTCACGGTAGCGTGCACTCTATCTTCCTTGTAATGCCTTTATTGCAGAGGATACAATATATTCCACATTTTCCTTTTTACCCAAACTGCGAGTATCTCATACCCTCATGGCAGTTCATGGCCTTTAATGTGTTGTAAATAAAGCAGATGCTTAAACAGCCGTGTTACCTCCTTCAGCATATGTGTGCATCTATCGTTAGTACCGTGAGACTCTCTGTCTTCAGTGTGGTTCTGTGGGCCCCCCCAGTGTAAGAATCTGGTCTCACCTCGCAATTGCTGTGGCTCAGATAGCACGATATCCAGGTGTCTGTGGTGGCGTCTCCTCGTTCCGACGCGCGTTTCGGGACTCCGCCCCTTTCTCAAGGAATTTACAGGTAATGGGGTGGAGGTGTGCTTAAAATAGAATCAAATGTAATCTTATTGGTTAATAGCATACACACCCCCACTCTAACGTCACATTCTACATACGTGTTTATGGAAATATGGCTTGGTTAAAAAACGAATGAATCTAAGACTCACGAATGGCTAGTGTACACTTCCGAGCAAGCGCTAAGCAATCTCCAAAATATCGAAATAACAATAATGCGCCAATGCACAGCATCTTCACAATGAAAAAGCAAAAGAGCAAAAAAGCAGGAAAGCTGTACGTTACGTATTTAGGGAGTTATCAATATATAGGCATTCTCGACTGTTTCCAAATACTATTTTGTACCTGTTGTCAACAATCGTAACTTAAACAGTACGCTCCCTCACATTACTATTTTCATATAAGATTATTCAATGTCAGCGGTCCCTTTACGGGATACCCTATTTACATGTTAAATTCTAAAGACTATATACAGTCGACTCAGACAAAACATGTTCCAAGGGTCTCAAGAAGAACTATTTCTAGCCCTATTCAATGTTGGTTCTCGCAATCATATTATATATAACAACAGAGTCATACAGAAGGAACTACCCTTATGTAAACAATCCTACTTTCACATATATCCAGGATAGATAGTGAGGTCTATACAAAGAGGACTGGATATCATATATCATATTTAATTATCGCAGGACTACCACACCGTGGGACAAAACCATATACATTATTAGATCGTAATGTCCACGAATCGCAATTATTTAAACCTTTGTCTACCTCTCTTCAATTATTTATCTCCTAGAGAGGGACACAGTCTTGAGGAAGCAATTCAACACTTAAGAAATGCGAAAGGCTCAGATGAAATTTCCCCAGGATATGTCTCTATTGAGACCTTTGGGGACCATGGTATCCAATTGTTTAATCCATAGTGCCTCCTTACGGAATAGTATTTTCTGTCGATCACCTCCTCTCCGTAAGGGGGAGACCCCATCAATAACTTGAAACCTTAATTGGCTCTTGTTGTGTGCCAATCGTGTAAAATGATGGGCCACGGGTGCATCCTCGTCATCCTTACCTATGGCTGATTTGTGCTGACGTATCCTATCACGGACCGTCTGTGTGGTCTCCCCTACATATGCCAGGCCACATGGGCATTTGATGACATATATCACATATTTGGAGTTACAGGAGAACCTACCATTTATTGGAATCCTTTTGCCTGATAGGGGATGGGTAATGTGATCCCCTTGTAACATCGAATGACACAGAGCACAATTCATGCAGGGGAAGGAGCCTTTCTTATTGATTGTAATTGGTTTTCTCATGGTACCCCAATCAGCCCGTATCAGTTCATCTTTCAGGTTTTTATTTCTCCGAAAGGAGAATAGTGGAGTTTCATTAAAGATCTTACCCACATGTATATCCTCTCTTAGTAAGTGCCAGTGTTGTAAGATTATCCTTTTACAGACCTTACTATGTGACCCAAAGTGACTCACAAAGGGCACCGAAATTTTTTTAGCTTCACGAGTAGTCTTACTCAATAGGCTAGCCCTGTCAATGTTCAGTACTTTATTCATGTTTTCTTCCAGAATTTGCACTGGATATCCTCTGTCTAAATTTTTTTTAGACATTTCGTCCAATCTCTGTAGGCAAATTACTGGATCATCCACAATCCTTTTGGTCCGCAGAAGTTCGCCTAATGGAAGATTTTTGATCAGAGAGGGGGGATGGAAACTTTCATACCGTAAGGTATTATTCCGATCCGTTTCTTTAGAAAATAAATCACTTTTGAGTTTCTGATCTACAATTGAAATCATGGTGTCTAAGAAGCTTACCCTGGACTTACTTGCTTCCATAGTAAACTTAAGAGAAACATGTGCCGAATTAAGTTTTGATACAAATTGTGTCAGACCATCATCACTACCTGTCCAAACAAAGAAGACGTCATCTATGTAACGATACCAGCCTAGAATAAATTTCTTATAGCCTTCATCCTTATAGACCACATCCTCCTCAAACTTCCCTACAAATAAGTTCGCATAAGTAGGTGCTACATTTGAGCCCATAGCCGTTCCTTGTTTTTGGACGTAAAACGTATCTTCAAATAGAAAATTTTTTTCATACAAAATGATCTTAAAGAGATCTTTGATGAATCTTCTCTCAATTTATAATGGTTGGACCACCAACACTGTAAACGCTGAATGCTCAATGCCCGCTGTCTGTACTGCCAGTGCTAGAAGTCTACAAAATTGATAACCAGAAAGGGTTGCCCCATTTTCCTGAACAAGGAACTGCCCCTCCAAAGCCAGCTGGCTCCTTGCAAATTCCTTTAAAGTGCAGCAGGGACTATGTCCTTTTGCCGGGAAAGTTAGCCATGACCCTTTTGGCCTCTTGTTCTATCTTGGATAAAAAGTAACACTGAAGAAGGATAAATTCTAACATGGTAAAACTGAAACCCTTTTTTTTAACTGTTTCTTGGAGGAGGATTCCAATTCAGCAATTTGCAAGGCCCCTGGAAATTCCAAGACAAAAGCTGCCTTTCAAAGTAAAACTTCTTATGGGGAAGAATACACTTCAGGCAGAACCCCCACCAGTATGCGGTTTGCGTACATCATGCCTCCTTGGTTGAGACTGCCCCCAGCCTTTTAGTGCCTGATTGAGGAAGAAATGACTTGTGGGGTCTGTCAGACCAAGTACCCTGTAGTTAAATGATAAAGCCACCATTCATGACTGAATTGCTCCTTTACGCAAACCTGCTACATGCAAACACACTAACCATTCAAACAATATCACATGAGAACTAGATGTGGTATCTACCCGCAAGCAAAGCAAAACTGGTCCCACTCCTGCCAAAGACTAACAAAGCCTAACATAGGAATGGACTAAACGAAACAAGGTGAGCCAGGATCCACCAGCTGCCAATCTCCTAAAAGTCACCCAATCGAAGAGAGAGAGAGAGAGCATCTGACAAAACATTGTTAAGCCCAGGAACATGACTAGCCTGAAAGTGTATATTAAGCTGTAAACATCTCAAGACAAGATAGAGCAATAGTCGAACAATGGAAACACTGAGGTTGTTGGTCCAGAAACTACAGACCAATTCTGAAACTTCTGCCCACATAATGAGAAATAATTCAAGCAATGTGAGGTACCTGACATGGCCAGGGACCTGCAAACCACTCCCCTTGAAATGAAGCCTTATAGCCCTGGGTGCCTGCTGCTGTCCAGCGGTCTCATATGTAAACGTTTGATGCTCTTCACCCAAAAAGAAAAAGAAGTAGTCATAGTTTTCTGTCCCTTACGTTTTCCTGAGAAAACCACAAACAAAGCAGGAGACTGCCGAAAATCCTTAGTCATCTGCAGATAAAACTTTAAGTCACGAACCATGTCCAAATTGAGTAGAAGCCATTCCTTCTGAGCAGAAGGATTAGGACACAAGGAAGGAACAACATTCTCCTGATTAATGTTCCGATCAGAAAACAACTTTAGGAAGAAATCCTAATTTAGTATGTAAAACTACCTTATCTGAATGAAAAATAAGGTAAGGAGACTCGTACCGCAAACCCGAGAGCTCTGACACTCTGCGAGCAGAAGAAATAGCAACCAGAAATAAAACTTTCCAAGATAACAACTTAATATCTAAGGAATGCATAGGCTCAAATGGAGCCCCTTGAAGAACTTTAAGCACTAAATTCAGACTCCATGGAGGAATAACTGGCTTGAACACAGGCCTGATCCTGACCAAGGCCTGACAAAATGATTGTACACCTGGAACATCTGCCAGATGTTTTTGTAGCATAAGGCAGAGACTTGCCCCTTTAGGGAACTTGTTGATAAACCTTTCTCCAAAATTCTAGGAATCCTAACTCTACCCCGTGAGTAGCTCTTGGATTCACACCAATAGAGATATTTACGCCATATCCTATGGTAAATCTTTCTAGTTACAGGCTCACAAGCCTGAATCATGGTCTCTAAGACCGATTCTAAGTTGGATAAAATTAAGCGTTCAATCTCCAAGCAGTCAGTTTCAGAGAAACTAGATTTGGGTGAAGGAAGGGCCCTTAAATTAGAAGGTCCTTCCTCAACGGAAGTCTCCAAGGTGGCAGAGATGACATGTCCACCAGATCTGCATACCAAATCCTGTGAGGCCAAGCTGGTGCAATGAGGATCACCAATGCCTTCTCCTGCTTGATTCGAGCAATGATCCGAGGAAGAAGAGAAAACGGAGGAAATAGGTATGCTAGACTGAAGGTCCAAGGGACCACCAGAGCATCTATCAGTTCCGCCCGGGGGTCCCTGGACCTCGACCCGTAACTCGGGAGCTTGGCATTCTGTCGAGATGCCATGAGATCCAATTCCGGTTGACCCCACTTGAGAATCAGGTCTGAGAACACATCCGGATGGAGTCCCCACTCCCCCGGATGAAAGGTCTGCCTGCTCAGGAAGTCCGCCTCCCAGTTGTCCACCCCTGGGATGTGGATTGCCGACAGACAGCAAGAGTGGGATTCCGCCCACTGAATTATTTTGGTTACCTCATTCATCGCTAAGGAACTCCTCGTTCCACCCTGATGATTGATGTAAGTCACTGAAGTTATGTTGTCCGACTGGAACCTGATGAACTGGACCAAGGCTAACTGGGGCCAGGCCAGAAGAGCATTGAAGATCGCTCTCAGTTCCAGAATGTTTATAGGTAGAACAGACTCTGACTCCAGTCCAAACTCCAGTCCAAACTCCCTGAGCCTTTAGGGAGCCCCAGACTGCTTCCCATCCTAGAAGGCTGGCGTCTGTTGTCACAATTACCCAAGATGGCCTGCGAAAGCAGGTTCCTTGGAGAGATGACCTCGAGACAACCACCATTGAAGAGAATCCCTTGTCTCCTGCTCCAGAAGTATTCGAAGAGACAAATCCACATAATCTCCGTCCCATTGCCTGAGCATGTTTAACTGCAGGGGTCTGAGATGGAACCGAGCAAATGGGATGATGTCCATTGCCGCTACCATCAGCCCGATTACCTCCATGCACTGAGCCACTGACGACCGAGGAGTGGACTGAAGAGCTAGACAAGTATCGAAAATCTTTGAGTTCCTGACTTCTGTCAGAAAAATCTTCATTAATAGGGAATTTATTATGGTTACCAGGAAAGTTACCCTTGTATTTGGGACTTAGGAACTCTTTCCCAAATTTACCTTCCAGCCATAGAGATCGCAGGAAGGATAACAACATTTCTGTGTGGAATCCTGCTTGTTGTAAAAATAGCGCCTGAACTAGGATGTCGTCCAGATAGGGCAAACCGCAATGCCCCGTAACCGAAGCACCGCCAACAGCAAACCCAGGACCTTTGAAAAACTTCTGGGAGCTGTGGCAAGACCGAAGGGCAGAGTCCCGAATTGGAAGTGTTTGTCTAGAAAGGCAAACCTTAGAAAACCTGTGATGATCCCTGTGAATGGGAACATGCAAGTATGCATCCTTTAAATCCACAGATGTCATAAATTGACTCTCTTGGTCCAAAGGGAGAATGGAACGAATAGTTTTCATCTTGAAGGAGGGTACTCTGAGGAATTTTTTAGACTTTTGAGATGTAAAATAGGCCTGAAAGTTCCCTCCTTTTTGGGAACCACGAACAGATTGGAATAAAATCACAGACCTGTTCCTGAATCGGAACAGGAACTATCACTCCCAGGTCGGAGAGGTCTCTTACACAGTGTAAGAATGCCTCTCTCTTTGTCTGGTCTACAGATAATCTTGAAAGAAGAAATCTGCCTCTGGGAGGAAAACTTTTGATTCAATAACAGGTTTCTTGGATTGTTTTCCCTTATTCGAAGACTGATTGGGTCTCCATGAAGGTTTAGACTGTTCCTGTCTGGAGGCAGAAGAGGAAGAATTTCCCTTGAAATTTCGAAAGGAACGAAAATTACTCTGTTGTCCCTTTTGTTTGTTTCTCTTGTCCAAGGAATCGCTAAAAGCTTAGACTTCGAGGATATATTCGCAGACCAAGGCTATAACTATAAGGCTCTGAGAACTAGAACAGAGAAACCTGAAATCTTTGCTCCCAGTTTGATTACTTAAAGGGAAGCATCTGTAATAAAGGAATTAGCCAATTTAAGAGCTTTTATCCTATCCTGGATTTCATCCAGGGGAAGAGTTTCTGTCCTAATAGCATCAGACAACGCATCAAACCAATATGCCGCCGTACTAGTGATGGTAGCAATGCACACAGCTGGCTGCCATTGTAAGCCCTGGTGTACATACATCTTTTTGAGTAACCCCTCTAATTTTTTGTCCCTAGGATCTTTGAAAGCACAGCTATCCTCTATGGGTATAGTAGTTATTTTAGCTAAAGTGGAAACAGCTTCTTCCACCTTGGGGACTGTTTGCCAAGCCTCCTTAACCAAGTTGGCTATGGGAAACATCTTTTTAAATATAGGAGATGGAGAAAAAGGTATACCCGGTCTTTCCCACTCCTTAGCAATGATCTCAGAAGCTCGGTCTGGTACCAGAAAAAATCTCTATCGAGGAAGGTACCTTACTGGATTTCTTGGGATTAACAACAACCGAGGAGTCGCTGTCGTCCAGAATAGCCAAAACCTCCTTAAGTAACAGACAGAGATGTTCTAGCTTAAACCTGAAGGATACAACTTTAGTATCATCAAGAGGAATTACACTGTCAGAATCTGAAATTTCCCCTTCAGATGCTACTACGTTATCCTACTCCTAAGGCTTCTGTAAGGGGACATCTGAAATAGCAACAACTGTGTAAGAAACCTCGCTTACTGAATGTTTGATTTTCCTCTTACGATTTCTCTGCAACATAGGGAAAGCAGACAATGCATCTGAAACTGCAGAAGACATGAGAGAAGCGATGTCTTTTAAAGTAACTCCAGCAGGAGCTAGAGAGGAAGCGCAAGGCACTGCATGTGAGGGCGGTAAAATCTGGGACGCTTGAGGAGAAAGCTGCGGCATATATTGAACATTGTCATTAGATGACCAGCATCCTCTTTAGAAAATGTTGGTTCAGCAAAAAGTCTATCCCTGCAGCTTAAAGTTCTCTCAATACATGAGGAACAGAAAGGGATTGGTGGATCCACATTGGCATCAAAACAGAGAGAGCAAGAGACACTTTGCAAGGCCTTTTGTTCCATCTTTTAACTCCCATTAACAAATTGATATAAAAGGATAAGCTTTTTTACTAAAATGCAATTTTCAGAAAAACGTTACTGTCTCTTTAAATAATAAAGTGTAACTTTTTTTTTTTCATTTTTATTCCGTTTTTAAATAATGTAGTCTAAGAAGCTTAAAATGTTAAACTAAGACTTCAAACACCTCCACACGTCAGCAATACTTTGCTGAGGTGTCCACAGAGCAGGAGCTGAACGTCCCTGCAACTTGAGACCCCGTTCCCCTTCAGTCGCACAGACAGTCTTAAGTGTTAACACGCAGTTATGTTAATCTGTGGTGTTAACACGTAGCTAAAATACATCAATGCGCAGTATGCCCTACAACGGAACGGAGTGACTGGAAAAAGGGCGCACAATCACTATCCGCTTCCTTAAGTACCTCCTATTGTGGGCGTGACAAGAAGCAAAATCCTGGTCTTTTAGGCAAGTTAAAAAACACGCGGGAGTGTGGAACCACCACCATAAAATAACTAGCCCCAGTGCCTGCGTCTATGCTGCCCAATGTATCCCCTATGCTTCAGGGGAGTCAGTGATATAGATAGTGATGAGGTATGTCCCTTCAATAAACGACCCTTAGTCAATCAAGTGCCCAAACTTTTTTCCTGAGTATTTTATTATTATATCCCCAGAAAACAAGCCAGCACTTACCTGATCTTCGTAGCAAAGGCAGTTCTCAGGTTTGAGAGGTCCTCTCCCTCACATGGACCTGAGAAATAAAGGAAAGTCCTGAGTCAAAATCCCTCATGTTTTCAGGGTTAGGGCAGCATCAATATATGGGAGGCGCAGTGAGAATTATGTCCCAAAAGTTCCCATTGCTCTAAAGTCACCAATGCTCTACTGAAGAGACTGATATGGACAACGGCTACACCCTAGGAGAAAGCAGCACAATCTTGTACAACTTTAAAAATAATAAACTCTTGATTGAAGAATCTTTTCTAACACCTCACTTTACCACTTCCTATCACTAATGTAGGCAAAGAGAATGACTGGGGTGGGAGGGAAGGGAGGAGCTATTTAACAGCTCTGCTGTGGTGCTCTTTGCCGCCTCCTGCTGACCTGGAGGTGAATATCCCATTAGTAATTAAGATGATCCGTGGACTCATCATGTCATAAAAAGACAACAAAGCACTTCTATCCACCCTGTGAACTAGATCAATGGCCTTATCAAATTATTGGTAATGAACGGAATTAAATTCTGGATTAATAGCATCATTGACCTAGTTTCCCTTGTGGTAAGAGAGGTGCTGAATTAAACAAAACTTGCCTGCTTCTTTCTTTGGCACCACCCCTAAAAGAAATACTACCAAAATGAGAACAGGAGGCTCAGGAAAGGGACCTTTGATCCTGCCCATAGATACTTTCTTCCTCAGGATGTTGGTATGTAGCTTTTAGATTTCGGTGAGTATTAGAACTAGCAACAACTTTGTCTACAGGGATCACAAACCCATCCCGAAATCCCGCCAGAAGCAAGCCTGCTGCCTGTTGATCAGGGAACGCTTGTAACCAAGGCTCAAGCGTGTCCACCCTCACCCAGGGTGTGGCCCTTAGCTGTAGGAGGTGTTCTGACGGAGGTTTTGGGGCCTATTTATCAAAGGTCTTGCGGACCTGATCCGACAGTGAGGATCAGGTCCACAAGACCTTGCCGCATTTAACACAAGCTCACAAGAGCTTCTGGTGCAACGCCGCCCCCTGCTGACTCGCGGCCAATCTGCAGGGAGGTGTCAATCAACCCGATCGTACTCGATCAGGTTGATTTCCGACGATTCCTGTTCGCCTCATCAGAGCAGGCGGACAGGGTTATGGAGCAGCGGTCTTTAGACCGCTGCTTCATAACTGGTGTTTCTGGCGAGTCTGAAGACTCGCCAGAAACACGGGCCCACAAGCTCCGTTCGGTGCTTGATAAATGGGCCCCTTTATCTGAGCTGGAGTGTTTTTTCCTAGTACAGTCTGAGCCTGAATGGAAACCCCCACAAAATTTGCAAACGTGCCTAAACAAGCATGCACTGCCCTTGCCACATCCTTTCTCTTGAAAGGCCCATCATTCTCTACCCTTTAACCGATTTCTAGCTGGAATCGAAAGCCTAAATCCCTACTGACATCGGGAGGGGAAGGGGATCGCTCTGGTCCCAAGCAGGACCATAATTTCATATCATGAGACCTGAAGTTCAAGATAGAATTCCCTGCCATCTTTCTCCTAAGCTCAGAATCGTAATCACGCCAAGTGCCTTCTTTATAATGCTTGTAGAGCCATTTGTCAAACGTATCTGGTCTTTTAATTATTTTTGGGCCTGTCCCATATGAGCTTCTTTTTCTCTGCCTATAAGCCTCCACTGACAGCTCGAAAATATTTACATATCGACCCTCTTGGATACTCCTAACAATATTCGGTTTTAAATGAGCATAAAGGGAGAAAATTAAACATAGGTAAGTATTTCCCTCTACTGCTGATCTGCGACTAACTACCGCAGGAGAAAACTGTGTTTGTACAAAGGCTGCAGTAAGTACCCTTTCTACCTGCTGATCTTTTGAAACCTGACTGACTTCATCTGCTTGATTATTTTATAAATCCTCTTCTGCCCTTTAGTCATTAAACCTAAAGAGGAGTCACTGTCAAGATCAGAGTCTGTCGTGGAAGAGTTAGAGAATGGCAGTCTAGTATGCACAAAATAATTAGACTCACCAGGACTCGCCAATGACATTAAAGGACCCTTCAATTAAGATGCTATGGCCCCACCTGATGAGGATGCAGAAGGACCACAGACAGGAACTGAAGAATTAGGCCGGTCCTTTCTTGATTCATAGCAGGCTCAGAAACAGCAACCACAGGAACGCCTGAAGGACCATATTGAGTGTGTTGATTGTGCATGAGATCCTTGTTAGAGGAACCCTCAGCTGATGAAAACACCTCCTGTAAGATAGAAAATTGTGAGCACTATGTCCAGAAGACAGTCCAAGGGTGGCCTGAGTCCCTACAGCTGTTGTTAGACCCCCTGAACCACTCCCGCTAGGCCTAACTGCAGTCAAAGGCATATGTGAAGGACCTGCAGTACAAGATCTCTCATTCACTGGCCCACACGAAGGAGGCTGCACCTCTACATGCACTCCTCTCAAAGAAGTTACATCTGACATAACATGATCACATTTGCACTGCACACATTTGAAGGGAAAAGGACATTCTGCACTGTCGGTTGCCCTGAAAAGGTCTAAATAATCCCTGCTAAGCGAGGTGGAATCATGCAACATTCTCGCACACACACATGGAGCAGATAAAGCTGGCCTAACCATTTGCACCTGATCATTATTGCTCTGATCAACACTAGTTTTAGTAGTAGTTTGTTAATGTGCACTTTCATTATTACCATCCATAACAGATTGATTATGACTCCTTATTTGACCCCCATGAAAAGTATCAGGCATAATGCAACTGGATGCGAGACAAGCTGCCAAGGTGACCCCCAAAAGTGGCATCTGGCTTCTGATTGCTTGTGGTGCTCACCTGCAGGAGCACCGCAACATGAAGCCTACCTTCCACGGCATATTTAAAAATTGCCGCCGATGACTACACTGGAATTTAATGGGCGTCTGATCGGAAGGCCTAACAGAGCTGGCAAAGGTAACTCCGGAAAAGGAACGGAGGATGGAGGAGAGTGGGCAAAGTGGAAGGGCATTGTGGAGCAGGATGCGGGGGAATGGAGCCGTGGTACAGGTGAGTTGAGCGGAGGTCACACCAGACACCGCCGGGAGTGTCTGGGGCCTAAGATTGCCCAGGGCCAGCTAAGATTACCTCCACATAAGGGTATTTTATTACCGTCTTTACTGGTGTTGTTATTTTAGTAGAGAGCCCATGGCTGTTTTTCTCCATTACTTAGTTGATGCCATATTCCTTAGGGCGAGATATGGTATATGTATACTCTTTACAACTTAGATTAGATAAGTGCCATTTGTAATTTACTAGAAGAGTGCCTTACGTACTCCCAGGATAGAAAGTTATTAGTTTGTATTATGGTCCCTCTATAATAGTTCTGGCTAGTTAACAGTTTGTGATTGGTGCTAGTAACATTATATAGAGGTCTGTTAGTACTCCCTCCTTAAGAATATTATTTGATTTTTGTTTTATTTTTACTGTAGGTTGATCCACAGCTCAGCGCTGATTTCTCCTGTAGGAGTAGTCTATAATAGAGGGGAGAGTGTGGTAAACCCAATTGGACTAGTGATATATAGCAATCCCTTGATACCAGTCTGTAGCATGTCCCTTTAAAGGCTCAGTGTGTGATTAGAGGAATGGTATTTCATTGTGTACCCAGCTAAACAGTTTTGAGCACTGTACACTGTGGGGTGAAGATGGTAAAAAACAGAATTTCTGCTTACCTGATAAATTTCTTTCTCTTGTGATGTATCGAGTCCTCGGATTCATCCATACTTGTGGGATATTCTCCTTCCTAACAGGAAGTGGCAAAGAGAGCACCCACAGCAGAGCTGTCTATATAGCTCCTCCCTTAGCTCCACCCCCCCAGTCATTCGACCGAAGGCTAGGAAGAAAAAGGAGAAACTATAGGGTGCAGAGGTGACTGAAGTTTTTTAAATAAAAATATACTACCTGTCTTAAACAGACAGGGCGGGCCGTGGACTCGATACATCACAAGAGAAAGAAATTTATCAGGTAAGCATAAATTCTGTTTTTTCTTGTAAGATGTATCGAGTCCACGGATTCATCCATACTTGTGGGATACCAATACCAAAGCTTTAGGACACGGATGAAGGGAGGGACAAGACAGGTACCTTAAACGGAAGGCACCACTGCTTGTAGAACCTTTCTCCCAAAAATAGCCTCCGAAGAAGCAAAAGTATCGAATTTGTAAAATTAGGAAAAAGTATGAAGCGAAGACCAAGTCGCCGCCTTACAAATCTGTTCAACAGAAGCCTCATTTTTAAAAGCCCATGTGGAAACCACTGCTCTAGTAGAATGAGCAGTAATCCTTTCAGGAGGCTGCTGGCCAGCAGTCTCATAAGCCAAATGAATGATGCTTTTCAGCCAAAAAGAAAGAGAGGTAGCCGTAGCCTTTTGGCCTCTCCGCTTACCAGAATAAACAACAAGCAATGAAGATGTTTGATGGAAATCTTTGGTTGCTTGTAAGTAGAACTTTAAAGCATGAACCACATCAAGATTGTGCAACAGACGTTCCTTCTTTGAAGAAGGATTAGGACATAGCGAAGGAACAACAATTTCCTGATTGATATTCCTATTAGAAACAACCTTAGGAAGGAATCCAGGTTTGGTACGCAAAACCACCTTATCTGCATGGAAAACAAGATAAGGTGAGTCACACTGTAAAGCAGATAACTCAGAAACTCTTCGAGCTGAAGAGATAGCTACTAAAAACAGAACTTTCCAAGATAGAAGCTTAATATCTATGGAATGCATAGGTTCAAACGGAACCCCTTGAAGAACTTTAAGAACTAAGTTTAGGCTCCAACAGGTTTGAATACAGGCTTGATTCTGACTAAAGCCTGACTAAACGCTTGAACGTCTGGGACATCTGCCAGACGCTTGTGTAAAAGAATAGACAAAGCAGAAATCTGTCCTTTTAAGGAGCTAGCTGATAATCCCTTCTCCAATCCTTCTTGGAGAAAAGACAATATTCTAGGAATCCTAATATTACTCCATCAGTAACCCTTGGATTCACACCAATAAAGATATTTGCGCCAAATCTTATGATAAATTTTCCTGGTGACAGGCTTTCTAGCTTGAATCAGGGTATCAATGACCGACTCAGAGTAACCACGCTTTGATAAAATCAGGCGTTCAATCTCCAAGCAGTCAGACGCAGAGAAATTAGATTTGGATGCTTGAATGGACCTTGGATTAGAAGGTCCTGCCTCATTGGCAGAGTCCACAGTGGAACAGATGACATGTCCACTTGGTCTGCATACCAAGTCCTGCGTGGCCACGCAGGTGCTATCAGAATCACTGAAGCTCTCTCCTGCTTGATTCTGGCAATCAGACGTGGGAGGAGAGGAAATGGTGGAAATACATAGGCCAGATTGAAGGACCAAGGCACTGCTAGAGCATCTATCAGTACCGCCTGGGGATCCGGGGACCTGGACCTGTAACAAGGAAGCTTGGCGTTCTGACGGGACGCCATCAGATCCAATTCTGGTGTGCCCCATAGCTGAATCAGTTGGGCAAATACTTCCGGATGGAGCTCCCACTCCCTCGGATGAAAAGTCTGACGACTTAGGAAATCCGCCTCCCAGTTCTCTACCCCTGGGATATGGATTGCTGAAAGATGGCAAAAGTGAGTCTCCGCCCATTGGATTATTTTGGTTACTTCCGTCATCGCTAGAGGACTCCGTGTTCCTCCTTGGTGATTGATGTAAGCTACAGTCGTGATGTTGTCCGACTGAAATCAGCTGAGGCCACACCTGAAGCGCATTGAATATCGCTCTCAGTTCTAGAATGTTTATCGGGAGGAGAGTTTCCTCCCGAGACCATAAGCCCTGTGCTTTCAGGGAGTTCCAGACTGCACCCCAGCCTAGCAGGCTGGCATCTGTCGTTACAATGATCCACTCTGGCCAGCGGAAACACATTCCCTGAGCCAGGTGGTCCTGAGACAACCACCAGAGAAGAGAATCTCTGGTCTCCTGATCCAGATTTATCTGAGGAGATAAATTTGCATAATCCCCATTCCACTGTTTGAGCATGCACAGTTGCAGTGGTCTGAGGTGTAGGCGGGCAAAAGGAACTATGTCCATTGCCGCTACCATGAGTCCGATTACCTCCATACACTGAGCCACTGATGGCCGAGGAATGGAATGAAGAGCTCGGCAAGTGGTTAAGAGTTTTGATTTTCTGACCTCAGTCAGAAATATTTTCATTTCTACCGAGTCTATCAGAGTCCCTAGGAAGGAAACTCTTGTGAGAGGGAAGAGAGAACTCTTTTTTATGTTCACCTTCCACCCGTGAGATCTCAGAAAAGCCAACACGATGTCCGTGTGAGACTTGGTTAACTGGAAAGTCGACGCCTGAATTAAGATGTCATCTAAATAAGGAGCCACTGCTATGCCCTGCGTTCTTAAAACCGCCAAAAGGGACCCTAGCACCTTTGTGAAAATTCTGGGAGCCATGGCCAACCCGAAGGGAAGGGCCACAAACTGGTAATGCCTGTCCAAAAAGGCGAATCTGAGGAATTGATGATGATCTCTGTGGATAGGGATGTGTAGATATGCATCCTTTAAGTCCACGGTAGTCATATATTGACCCTCCTGGATCAGAGGTAGAATAGTCCGAATAGTCTCCATCTTAAATGATGGTACTCTGAGGAATTTGTTTAGAATTTTGAGATCCAAGATTGGTCTGAAAGTTCCTTCTTTTTTGGGAACCACATACAGGTTTGAGTAAAAACCTAGCCCCTGTTCTGCTTTTGGAACTGGTTGGATCACTCCCATGGTATGTAGGTCTTCTACACAGCGTAAGAACGCCTCTCTTTTTGTCTGGTTTGCAGACAATTGAGAAACGTGAAATCTCCCCCTTGGGGGGGATTCTTTGAAGTCCAGAAGATATCCCTGGGACACAATTTCTAACGCCCAGGAATCGTGAACATCTCTTGCCCAAGCCTGAGCGAAGAGAGAGAGTCTGCCCCCTACTAGATCCGGTCCCGGATCGGGGGCTACCCCTTCATGCTGTCTTGGAGGCAGCAGCAGGCTTCTTGGCCTGTTTGCCCTTGTTCCAAGCCTGGTTAGGTCTCCAGACTGACTTGAATTGGGCAAAACTCCCCTCTTGCTTTGCAGCAGGGGAAGCTGAAGCGGGACCACCCTTGAAGTTCCGAAAGGAACAAAAATTATTTTGTTTGGTCCTCATTTTATTTGTTTTATCCTGAGGGAGGGTGTGGCCTTTCCCTCCAGTGATGTCTGAAATAATCTCTTTCAGTTCAGGCCCGAATAGGGTCTTTCCTTTGAAAGGGATGTTCAAAAGTTTAGATTTTGATGACACATCAGCAGACCAGGACTTAAGCCATAGCGCCCTGCGTGCTAAAATGGCAAAACCTGAATTCTTTGCCGCTAATTTAGCCAGTTGGAAAGCGGCATCTGTAATGAAAGAATTAGCCAACATAAGGGCCTTAATTCTATCCATAATATCCTCTAATGGAGTCTCCATCTGAAGAGCCTCTTCTAGAGCCTCAAACCAGAAAGCAGCTGCAGTAGTTACAGGAACAATGCACGCAATAGGTTGGAGAAGAAAACCTTGATGAACAAAAATTTTCTTTAGGAGACCCTCTAATTTTTTTATCCATAGGATCTTTGAAATCACAACTGTCTTCGATAGGTATAGTTGTACGCTTAGCGAGAGTAGAAACAGCTCCCTCCACTTTAGGGACCGTCAGCCACGAATCCTGCATGGTGTCAGATATGGGAAACATTTTCTTAAAAACAGGAGGAGGAGCGAACGGTATACCTGGTCTATCCCACTCCTTAGTAACAATATTCACAATCCTCTTAGGGACTGAAAAACATCAGTGTAAACAGGAACCTCTAAGTATTTGTCCATTTTACACAATTTCTCTGAGACCACTATAAGATCACAATCATCCAGAGTCGCTAATACCTCCCTGAGCAACAAGCGGAGGTGTTCAAGCTTAAATTTAAATGCCGTCATATCAGAATCTGTCTGACGGAGCGTCTTTCTTGAATCAGAAATCTCTCCCTCAGATAGCAAATCCCTTACCCCTACTTCAGAACATTGTGAGGGTATATCGTATACGGCTACTAAAGCGTCAGAAGGCTCAGCAGTTGTTCTTAACCCAGAGCTGTCACGCTTTCCTTGTAAACCAGGCAGTTTAGATAAAACCGCTGTGAGGGTTGTATTCATAACTGTGGCCATGTCTTGTAAAGAAAATGAAGTTGACGCACTAGAGGTACTTGGCGTCACTTGTGCGGGCGTTACTGGTTGTGACACTTGGGGAGAGTTAGATGGCAAACCCTCAATTCCTTCTGTCTGAGAATCATCTATTGCTATATTTTTAAATGCTATAATATGCTCTTTATAATTTATAGACATATCAGTGCAAGTGGGACACATTCTAAGAGGGGGTTCCACAATGGCTTCTAAACACATTGAACAAGGATTTTCCTTGGTGTCAGACATGTTAAACAGGCTAGTAATGAAACAAGCAAGCTTGGAAAACACTTTATTCAAAGTAAATAATAGTTAGAAAAAAACGGTACTGTGCCTTTAAGAGAAAAAAAGTTGCACAAACTCTGCAAAACAGTGTAAAAAAGCAGTAAACTTTACGAAATGTTTACAGTAGAATCATATAGCTTTAGTAAGTTTGGACAGCCAGCCAAATAAACGATTAACCCCTTAATGTAAAAACCGGATTGACAAAACGTCAAAAACCGGTATAAAAACGTTCAGCACCTTGCCACAGCTCTGCTGTGGCGCCTACCTGCCCTTTAGGATAGATTTGTGGGGAAAAAACTTCTTTTAGGCCCTCAAACACAGCAGGACCCTCTGGAAAAGCAGCTAAATGTCTTCAGAGTAAAAGAAACTGCACAACTGAGAAGCGAAAATAGGCCCCTCCCACCTCACTCGATGTTAGTGGGGCCTAAAAGAAACACACCAAGTGTTTCTAAACTAACCCTTAAATAAGCCACAAAGCCCCCTTAAGTCCCTCAAAAAACGTTAAGGGCTCCATCCGATAAAAATCGTCGCCCGCAAAAGCTGGCGACGCCAATATTTGCGCTGGTTTGGTATCACATATACGGCGTAACCTAGAAGTTACGCGCGTATATTTCTGCCGTCGCCCGTAGTTTTTTGGGCCATAGGCAGGTATACCAAACCAGCGCAGTTTGGTATCCAATATACAGCGTAAGGACTTACGTGGCGAAAATTGAGAAAACGTACTCCATTTTCACCTCGCCACAAAAAGCAGCCGTAAGAAGCCTTACGCTGACTATTGGAGCCCCGTAACTCCCTAAACTAGCTGTTAAATAAACCTAACACCTAACGCATGCGCAATGTCTATCTACCTGTCAACCGCGATTTGCTAAATAAAACCTAACACCTTACGCATGCGCAATGTCTATCTACCTGTCAACCGCGATTTGCTAAATAAAACCTAACACCTTACGCATGCTCAATGTCTATCTACCTGTCAACCGCGATCCCCCGCCGCAATCCCTAATAAAGTATTTAACCCCTAAACCCATCTACATAAACTAACCCCCTACTGAGAGCCCCTTAAACCGCCACCATCTAACTGATCTATCCCCTAATGTGAGCCCCTAAAACCGCCGCCATCTACCTGATCTATCCCCTAATCTGACCCCTTACACCGCCGCCAGCTATATTAATATTATTAACCCCTAATCTAATATCCATAAAGTAATAAGCTCTATTACCAGCCCTTAAAAGGGCCTTTTGCAGGGCTTTGCCCCAAAGTTAACAGCTCTTTTGCCCTATAACCTGCCCTCCCTACACCGCCGCCACCTATATTAATGGTATTAACCCCTAATGTAAGCCCCTTACACCGCCGTCATCTATATTAAAATTATTAACCCTTAATTTAATCTACCTACCCCGCCGCCAGCTATATGATCTATATTAACCCTAATTATATTATAGTTAATATAGTTATTACATTATATATATTAACTATATTAACTCTATCTAACACCCCTAACTAAATTCTTATTAAATAAATCTAATTCATATTATAAACTAAAATATTCCTATTTAAATCTAAATACTTACCTATAAAATAAACCCTAAGATAGCTACAATATAATTAATAATTACATTGTAGCTATGTTAGGGTTTATATTTATTTTACAGGTAAATTGTTAATTATTTTAAGTCGTCCATCCCGGCTGACGACTGAACGACGAATGAGGTACCTTTAAATGACGTCATCCAAGATGGCGTCTATCAAATTCCGATTGGCTGATAGGATTCTATCAGCCAATCGGAATTAAGGTAGAAAAATCTGATTGGCTGATTGAATCAGCCAATCAGATTCAAGTTCAATCCGATTGGTTGAACCAATCAGCCAATCGGATTGAACTTGAATCTGATTGGCTGATTCAATCAGCCAATCAGATTTTTCTACCTTAATTCCGATTGGCTGATAGAATCCTATTAGCCAATCGGAATTCAACGGACGCCATCTTGGATGACGTCATTTAAAGGTACCTCATTCGTCGTTCAGTCGTCGGCCGGGATGGATGCTCCGCGTCGGAGGAGCGAAGTATGAAGATTGAAGATGCCGCTTGATGGAAGATGCTGCCGGATGGAAGAAGACTTTGCTGCCACTTGGATAAAGACATCGCCGGGATGAATACTTCTTCTTTGCCGCTTGGATAAAGACATCGCCCGGATCGGATGAGGAGTTCGGCCCGGTGTGGTGAAGACAAAGTAGGAAGATCTTCAGGGGGGTAGTGTTAGGTTTATTTAAGGGGGGTTTGGGTGGGTTTAGAATAGGGGTATGTGGGTGGTGGGTTGTAATGTTGGGGGGTGGTATTGTGTTTTTTTTTCAGGCAAAAGAGCAGTTTTCTTTGGGGCATGCCCCCACAAAAGGCCCTTTTAAGGGCTGGTAAGGTAAAAGAGCTTTGAACTTTTTTTAATTTAGAATAGGGTAGGGGATTTTTTTTATTTTGGGGGGCTTTATTATTTTATTAGGGGGCTTAGAATAGGTGTAATTAGCTTAAAAATCTTGTAATTTTTTTTTATTTTTTTGTAATTTAGTTTAGTTTATTTAATTGTATTTTTAGATCGATATTTGTAGTTTATTTAATTTATTGATAGTGTAGGTGTATTTGTAACTTAGGTTAGGATTTATTTTACAGGTAATTGGGTAATTATTTTAACTAGGTAGCTATTAAATAGTTAATAACTATTTAATAGCTATTATACCTAGTTAAAATAATTAACAATTTACCTGTAAAATAAATATAAACCCTAACATAGCTACAATGTAATTATTAATTATATTGTAGCTATCTCAGGGTTTTTTTTATAGGTAAGTATTTAGATTTAAATAGGAATATTTTAATTAATAATATTAATATTAGATTTATTTTAATAAGAGTTTAGTTAGGGATGTTAGAGTTAGATAGGGTTATTATACTTAATATATATATATTATAATAATGATATTAACTATATTAACCCTAATATAATTAGGGTTAATATAGTTAATATATATAATATAATAATTATATTAACTATATTAACCCTAATATAATTAGGGTTAATATAGTTAATATAGCTGGCGGCGGTGTAGGGGGATTAGATTAGGGGTTAATACATTTATTATAGGTGGCAGCGGTGTAGGGGGATTTAGATTGTAGGCAAAAGAGCTGATTACTTTGTGACAAAGCCCCGCCAAAAGCCCTTTTAAGGGCTGGCAAAAGAGTACTTTACTTTGGGGTAATGCCACGCAAAAAGCCCTTTTCAGGGCTATTTGTAGGGTTAGACTTAGGTTTAGTGATAGGGATAGTTTAGTATTTTAGGGGTTAAATAATTTAATATAGATGGCGGCGGGGTAGGGGCTCACTTTAGGGGGTTATAGATTTAATATAGCTGGCAGGGGTCCGGGAGCGGCGGTTTAGGGGTTAATAACTTTATTAGGTTGCGGCGGGGTTTGGGAGCGGCGGTTTAGGGGTTAATACATATTTTATTGTTGGGATAGAGAGGGGGGATAGCGGATAGAGGGTTAGACGTGTCGGGCTATGTTTAGGAGGCGTGTTAGACAGTAAGGGTGATTTCATACTTTAGTCAGGTTTTGTAGGCGCCGGCAGTTTCTAACGTGCCGTAAGTCACTGGCGACGCCAGAAATTTGTACTTGCGCAGATTTCTGGACATTGCTGGTTTATCCGACTTACGGCACGTTAGCAACTGATGGCGCCGTATATTGGATAGCTCGAGATGCTAGCTGAAACTGCGGGCGATGCGGGTTCCCTCGCTTGCGCCGCAAACTACGCCGTATATCGGATCGCGCCCTAAGTTTTCATAAAAAAAATGTTTTTCCCATAAGTGCCACCAGTAACAAATGAGCCCTTTATGTAAGCTGGGATTCTCTATTAAGTGTCTGAATACAGCTTACCCTTCCCTCATGGGGATATTGTCAGCCTTTTCTAGAATTATCACAGTCTGTCTAGAAAAAAATAGACTGAACATACCTCATATGCAGCTTAGCATGCAAACTGTTCCCCAACTGAAGTTTTCCTGTACTCCTCAGCCTCTGTGGGAACAGCAGTGGATCTTAGTTACAAAGTGCTAAGATCATCATCCTCCTTGCAGAAATCTTCATCCGTTTTCTGCCAGAGAGTGAATAGTACACACCGGTACCATTTAAAATAACAAACTTTTGCTTGAGAAAATAAAAACTAACATTTTTGTCACCACACTCACTTTACCCTTCCTAGCAGTTAAGCAGGCAAAGAGAATGACTGGGGGTGGAGCTAAGGGAGGAGCTATATAGACAGCTCCGTGGGTGCTCTCTTTGCCACTTCCTGTTAGGAAGGAGAATATCCCACAAGTATGGATGAATCCGTGGACTCGATACATCTTACAAGAGAAAAAGAGTTGTAGACCCACAAATAGGGTAGAACAGTTAAGTGTAATATAAAATTAACTAGGGTGGTGTTGCAGAGTAGTGTTATATGGACTAGTGATATATGGCAATCTCTTGGTACCACTCTGTAGCATGTCCCTTTAAGGTTCAGTGCGAGATTGGATGAATTGTATTTGATAGTATACCCGGCTAACTAGTTTTGAACACGTACACTGTAGTGTGAATAGAAATTTAAAAAAAAAAGTTGTAGATCCACAAAAAGAGTAAAACAATTAAGTGTAATTTAAAAGTTACTAGGGTAGTATTGCAGAGTAGTGATTGTTTCTATTTTATATGGTTGAGGATAGCATAGGGCGAGATGAATGATTCACTTTATTGTATAGATGGTTATTATATGCACAGACAGCAATTATGTATATGATTCGAGTGATGTTCCCTGCTCTGTGGGACGTTCGATGCAATTCGCTGTACTGTTGATTTGGGGTATGTTTATATCTCCTGGTATTGGCTGTATGCTGATGACGCCGGAATTGGTCGTACTAGACCATGTGGTAGCCGTATGATTGCAGTATTTGTGAATATGTAAGTATATATATATATATACATATATATTTTTATATATATATATATATATATATATATATATATACAGTATATACGTTGATAGGAGTAGCCGTGTTAGTCCAGAGATTTAGATATCAAAATAACAAGAGTATTGCATTGAGCAATGAAACCTTTTTTATTGGACTAACTATACATTTATAAGTAGACAAGCTTTCAGAAGAGTTCCTTCCTTTCTCAGATCTGAAGCTATACAGACCAATTCAATGGAATTACATTACAGATTATATCTTAAAAACACGGGATAGCTAAAAAGACAGAAAGTGTTACAGAGGTCTGAGTGCAGGGAAAGGAGGAGGTGTCGTAAAAATCATGAGGGGAGCTTAGGGGACAGGCAGACAGTGTCCAGTGTAGGAGACAGGTGAAATATATATAGCTTTACATAGAGCATATACTGACATAAAGATATATATATCAACATGGACTCAATAACTATAAAAATGTGAAATTATATATACAGGGGGAATACAAAAGTTAAAAAAAAAAAAAGACAAAAGTGTAGACATAGAGGCCCATTTATCAAGCCCTGAATGGAGCTTGAGGGCCCGTGTTTCTGGCGAGTCTTCAGACTCGCCAAAAACAGCAGTTATGAAGCAGCGGTCACAAAGCAGCAGTCTGATGAGGTGGACAGAGATCGACAGAATTCAACCCGATCGAGTATGATCGGGTTGATTGACACCTCCCTGCTGGCGGCCCATTGGTCGCGAATCTGCAGGGGGCGGCGTTGCACCAGCAGCTCTTGTGAGCTGCTGGTGCAATGCTGAATATGGAGAGTGTATTGCTCTCCGCATTCAGCGAGGTCTGTCGGATCAGGTCCGCAAGACCTTTAATAAATAGGCCTAATAGGCTTACCTGTGTACCTATGTATAAAGAATGTGGAATATACAATATAATTGATTAAATGAAAGTGCATTATCATTTTCATTTCAAAGGTTTTTCTTCCCATGGTGTTTTTGAAGTTGCCTCCGAGAATTTTGATTTTGAGGTTTTGGATGGAGTGGTCAGGTTGGGGGAAATGGTGACCACAGTGATTTTTGATTGAGTGTCTGTGTAAGTTCATGCAAAGTTTTTGGCTTGTTTCTCCAATATAGCATCCCACTTCACATGCAGTGCAAAGTATCATGTATACCACATTTGCAGATATACATTATTATGCCCCTTTAATGTTATAGGACTTATTATTGTTATATGCTGTGCTGCTTTCACAAATGTGAATTGGTCAGTACTGCTTCAGACTTGAGAAAGGAAGGAACTCTGCCGAAAGCTTGTCTACTTATAAATGTATAGTTAGTCCAATAAATAAAAGTATCATAGCTCAATGCAATACTTTTGTTATTTTGATTTTTATACATATATATATATATATACACACATATATATACTGTATATACACATATATATATTGTATATACATATATATACACATATATATCTATACATACACACACATATATATACATATATATATATATATATATATATATATATATATATACGTTGATTGGAGTAGCTGTGTTAGTCCAGAGATTTAGATATCAAAATAACAAGAGTATTGCATTGAGCAATGATACTGCTTTAGACTTGATAAAGGAAGGAACTCTTCCGAAAGCTTGTCAACTTATAAATGTATAGTTAGTCCAATAAAAAAAGTATCATTGCTCAATGCAATATGTATATATATATATATATATATATGTTTATATATATGTATATATATGTGTATATATATGTGTATGTATATACTGTATATATATATATATATATATATATATATGTATATATATATATATATACATATGTGTATGTATATATATATATATATATATATATATATATATTTATATAAATATAATAATAGAAAGTGGAAGTGAATAATACAAAAAATAGCGCACAGATACAATCTCTCTCTAAATAAGAGTAGATTCCAAATAATAATGAATCACAGTTCTTGGTATACAGTCCCACTCTTATTCCCACTGAATGAATGTGGAAATAATGCTTTCTGCTTACCAGATGAGACCAAATAGCAATAAAAATATAAACGGCTGCCGGTTTGGTTGTCCCTGTTAGCCCACTCTAGCAATCCTTACGCGTTTCGAAGTTACACAGAACTTCTTCGTCAGAGGAATGTGGAGTTACAGGGTGCCCGGCTGTGTAATTTTAAAGGTGGCCGAGTGGGCGTGTTTTTTTTCTCTCAGCGTGTGACGATACAAGTCATGTGTGCCTCGGCAGCCATACGTATGCAGTGTGTCTGTTGTTGTGATAGCAACACAATCTTGATCCACAAATGATTTTGAAGAAACAGCACACCTTTGCTTTTTCAGTGGGGCACGGAACAAAAAAGGACTTACCAGGTCCCAGTCAATCCAGATTCAAAGAGTATTCCAGCCACCAAGTTTTCTTAAAAGACCTTTATTTCACATGGGGTCCCAAACAAACAGTTACAACGTTTCAAGCCACACCAGGCTCTTAATCATGTATATACATGATTAAGAGCCTGGTGTGGCTTGAAACGTTGTAACTGTTTGTTTGGGACCCCATGTGAAATAAAGGTCTTTTAAGAAAACTTGGTGGCTGGAATACTCTTTGAATCTGTTGTGATAGCAACCTCTGTAGGACGTAATGCGTCCTGTGACGTGAGTCTGAAGCAGGTTAACTAGAGGTCTACTAGCTCCTAGTGCTCTACGAATGGTTTCCTCAATATTAAGAATAGGACTCCCAATCTTGATCTATTACGTTTGCCTAAAAAGTGTAAACCATATTTTTATGTGTGTATATATATAGATATATATATATATATATATGTCATATGTTTCCTGAGTGGAGTGTAACTGTTATAAATTGTCATTACGGACCTCCCCTTCTCCGTCGTTTTTATACTCAAAGTAAATTACATATTTCTTATGTTACTAATTGACTATTTGAGGAGAGGAAATTAACTTCAACACTATGCTACTGAAGGATAACAAAACTACTAGCACTAGATCAATCATATAAAATATGTTCTATAGTGCTCAATTTATTTTTTGCTTAGCATAGCTATACCTTGTATAGTATATTCAGTATTCTAATACTATATCGTGAGGACTACAACCTATATTTAGATTTAGATATTAGTATAGGGATAACCTTACATATAGAACTATTGATTGTACGGGATACCTAGGAACTTAATTTTGGCTCGAGTCCTGAAAGTAAACCTATATTTGTAAAAAGTATAACTGTTTTATTAGTGTGATAATTCTTTTAGAACAAATTTAATCACCCTTAAGCCCATTCCACAGGTATTTCAAGGGTCATAATATGTCCTATTATGTACTTGTGCATATAAATTTAAGCTTACTCTTATATCTCTTTTGTAAGGTGATTCTAAAAGGCCACAGTGTGTTAAAAACAAATTGTTTGGAATTACTGGATCCCATTCCAAATCATTTGGATCCTAAACTGTAAAGTTAAATATATTTGCTATTTTAGCCTCTACACCACCTTGACTAGATGCTTAACTAATGAAGGAATAGATTGTTTCTAACTATGTCTACCTATAGGGAAACTGTTGGAAGCTGCACCCAAATTGTTAGGGGAAAGATTATACTTATAATCCGTTTCCGATCTTATCATGTGATATTATTACGTGATTTTATTACATTATTATAAAAATGCTGCCTGGTCAATGTCTTCATTTGTTTATTCCTATACAGTCAAAGGGGAACTTTATTCCAACATTCAGTGAACTAGTCCAAAAAGAACTCCAAACACTTTGTGAAAACTATAAGATAAAAAAGGATAATCTTAGGAAAAGAGAGAAAACACCCCTAAACTCCATTAAAGAAATGGATAACATTGTCCTCCGAAAGGAGAGGAGGTCTAGTGATACAGAACAAAACAGATTATCTCATAGATGCTGAGAGATTATTAAATGATACAAATACATACAGGAAATTACAGGGAGATTCCACTATAATTTTCCAAAGAGAGTTCCCTTATTGATACAGCAAACTTTCAGAAACTGCTCAATAAAAATAACAATAAGTTTAAATATAGATGCACAAGTACATAATATGACGTATTATGACCCTTGATACACCTGTGGAATGGGCTTAAGTGTGATTAAATTTGTTCTAAAAGAATTATCACACTAATCCAAAACTTATACTTTTTACAAATATAGATTTACTTTCAGGGCTCGAGCCAAAATTAAGTTCCTAGGTATCCCGTACAATCAATAGTTCTATATGTAAAGTTATCGCTATACTAATATCTAAATCTAAATATAGGTTCTAATCCTCATGATATAGTATTAGAATACTGAATATATTATATAAGGTGTAGGTTTACGAAGCAAAGAATAAATTGAGCACTATACGTAGAACATATTTTATATGATTGATCTAGTGCTAGTAGTTTTGTTATCCTTCAGTAGCATATTGTTGAAGTTAATTTCCACTCCTCAAATAGTCAATTAGTAACATATAGAAACATGTAATTTATGTATAAATACGATAGAGAAGGATAGGTCCGTAACGACAATTTATAACAGTTACACTCCACTCAGGAAACATATGACATAAATATATATATAAATATTGGAACCTCTCAGGGTGACACAGGCTTTTGTAATCTTCCCTATGTAAATACAAAACACAGGAATGGACCACACTTACAGACTGGACTGGGTACATATCCTAAGCCACTGTTAACATTACTGAGTATCTGCTAGTGAGTGCCAGGTTTTCTGTGTGTTGTGTTTATAATGTTTGTAATGCTTCCCTGTGGGCCTGTCACCCAGGCTGTTCAGGGGTTAACTGCCTGGGTTGCTGGGAACTGTGCAGCTGTCTGTCAGTGTTCAGGGCTGTGGAGTTAACAGTGGCTTAGGATGTGTTCCCAGTCCAGTCTGTGAGTGCGGCCATTTCCTGTGTTTTGTATTTACATAGGGAAGATTACAAAAGCCTGTGTCACCCTGGGAGGTTCCCAGTTAGTTTGTTTAAAAGTATGCATTTTGTGGGTGCTGGTTTAGGGTCCCAGGAAGAGGGAGACCTTGACGTGGTCCTGGGCTTGATCCTTTGGCAACAAATGTAACTGACTTCACCCAGTTTTGCTTTTAAACATTACTGAGTATCTGCTAGTGAGCTAGCCAGGTTTTCTGTGTGTTGTGTTTATAATATTTGTAATGCCTCCCTGTGGGCCTGTCACCCAGGCTGTTCAAGGCTTAACTGCCTGGGTGTCAGGGTGCCAGGAATCAGACTGAGACGAGAAGTGCAAAAATAATCACACCTTTATTAATAGCAAAAAATTATAAAATGTCCACAAGTCAAATAACAAGCCAGGAGTCAAAACCAGAGCTGGTAGTCAGACGAGCCGAGTCAGGAGGCAAAGCGAATAGTCAGACAAGCCGAAATCAGGAACAAGGAGAACAGCAGAGTCAGGAACAAGCCAGGGATCAGGAACCAGGAAAGACGTCAGGCAGCCAGGTAATACACAGGAACTCTCACAAACAGGTCTCAGACAACGCAAAGGCAAAGCATACTGAACAGAGGCCCTTTAAATAATAAATGATGACATTACAATTCTGAGACTGCATCCTGTCTCACATGGATGATGCACAACAGTCTGGCCATAAAAGGAAGTGCAGGAAGTGAGCAGCATCCCTAACAGTACCCTCCCTTCAACGACCCCTCCCCCGCGGGAGGACAAAAGGCATATTGGGGAAACGGGCATGAAAGGCGCGGAGGAGGGCGGGAGCATGAACATCAGAGGAGGGAACCCAAGAACGCTCCTCCAGACCGTAGCCCCTCCAGTGAACGGCCCCTGGACATACGAGAGTCAATAATGCTGCTGACTTCATACTCCTCATGGTTGTCAACAAAGATAGGACGGGGACGAGGCAACACAGTGGTAAACCGATTACAAACCAATGGTTTCAAGAGGGAGACATGAAAAACATTGGAGATGTGCATAGCAGGAGGAAGGTCAAGAGCGTAGGCCACAGGATTAACCCATCGGAGTATTCGAAAAGGACCAACATATCGGGAAGCCAATTTATTGGAAGGCACACGAAGGTTCAAGTTGCGGGAGGACAGCCAAACTCTCTCACCAACCTGGTAGGAAGGTGCGGGCAGACGCCTACGATCAGCCTGGAACTTTTGGCACTACATAGAACAATGAAGGCAATCCTGAATCTGCACGTCGAACGGAGTTGCCGGAGATGCTCCTCCAAAGCCGGAATACCCTGAGACATGAATGAATCGGGCAACAAGGATGGTTGAAACCCATAATTCGCCATGAACAGGGATAACTTGGAGGAAGCATTAATAGCACTATTACGAGCAAACTCTGCCCAAGGTAACAGTTCCGACCAATTATTGTGGTGATCTGAGACATAGCAATGGAGGAACTGTTCCAGAGCTTGATTAGACTGTTCTGAAGCCCCATTGGATTGAGGGTGAAATGCTGAGGAGAAGGAAAGCTGGATCCCCATTTGAG
Organism: Bombina bombina; assembly: GCF_027579735.1. Classification (NCBI taxonomy): domain Eukaryota; kingdom Metazoa; phylum Chordata; class Amphibia; order Anura; family Bombinatoridae; genus Bombina; species Bombina bombina. Next base: position 1,018,381,604 of record NC_069499.1, on the reverse strand, counting down.
CACAAAAGGAACGCCAAAATCTGGAGACAAACTGGATACCTCAGTCCGACACTATCTCCTTGGGTAACCCATGTAAACGGAAGACCTCCCGGGCAAAAATTGAAGCAAGCTCCTGAGCGGTAGACAGCTTCATCAAGGGAATGCAATGTGACATTTTAGAAAAACGGTCAACCACCATAAGGATAACAGTATTGCCATTGGAAACAGGGAGCTCGACAATGAAGTCCGACAATGAAGTCCATGGAAAGATGTGTCCAAGGATGCTCACCATTAGCAATAGGTTGAAGAAGACCCACAGGAAGACGTCGAGGAGTCTTATTCTGTGCACAAACTTAGCAGGAGGCATCATATGCAGCAACATCAGAACGAAGACCTGGCCACCAGAACTGTCGAGTGACAGACCAAATCATTTGGTTCTTGCCTGGGTGACCTGCGGCTTTAGGATAGTGGTAAGTGTGCAAAAGTTTAGTTCGAAGATTCTCAGGAACAAAACACTTACCACTAGGTTTCTCAGGCTGTGCATTGGTTTGTGCAGCCAGGAACTCCTCCCCCAAGGGAGAAGTCAAATTAGTACGTATGGTAGCCAAAATATGGTCAGGAGGTATAACAGGAGTAGGTACAGACTCCTCCTTGGACAGAGGCGAAAATTGTCGAGAGAGGGCATCAGCCCTAACATTCTTACTACCAGGCAGGTAGGAGACCACATAATTAAATTGAGACAAAAATAGCGCCCATCTGGCCTGTCGGGGCGACAAACGTTTTGCTTCAGATAGATAAGTTAAATTCTTGTGGTCAGTAAGAATGAGCACTGGCACGCTTGTACCCTCGAGAAGATGTCTCCATTCCTTGAGTGCCAAACTTATGGCCAGTAATTCCCTGTCGCCAATTTCATAATTGCACTCCGCTGGAGACAATTTCTTAGAGAAGAAACCACACGGATGCAAGGAACCCTCAGGCATAGGACGTTGAGACAAGAGGGCACCTACTCCAGTCTCAGACGCATCGACCTCAAGAACGAAAGGCAGGACAGGGTTAGGATGAGCCAGAACTGGAGCGGCAGCAAAGGCAGTCTTAAGACTATCAAAGGCCTCAAAGGCAGTAGGTGATCAATGGAGTGGATCATTCTCTTTACGGGTCATGTCTGTGATAGGTTTGACCAAGGAAGAAAAGTTTTTAATAAACTTTCTATAGTAATTGGCGAACCCCAAAAAACGTTGAATAGACCGAAGACCAACTGCAGATAACTTGTCAGGATCCATGGTGAACCCTGCAACAGAGATAACATAACCTAGGAAGGTTACTTGAGTCTGATGGAACTCACATTTCTCAAGTTTACAAAACAGGCCGTTCTCATGTAGTCTCTGAAGAACCTGTGTAACATCAGAAGATGAGCCTCAAGTGTGGGTGAGTGTATGAGGATGTCGTCTAAGTACACCACAGCACACTGTTGCAACATATCTCGTAGGACATCATTAATAAGTTCCTGAAAAACAGCAGGAGCATTACATAGGCAAAAGGGCATTACAAGATACTCATAATGCCCGCTCCTGGTGTTAAATGCTGTTTTCCATTCGTGACCCTCCTTAATCCTAACGAGATTGTACGCTCCTCTCAAATCAAGTTTTGTAAAGACTGTAGCTCTCTTGAGGCGATCACAGAGTTCCATAATGAGCGGAATAGGGCAAGCATTCTTAATGGTAAGACGATTAAGACCCCTATAATTGATACATGGTCTTAACTCACCACCCTTTTTCTTCACAAAGAAGAAGCCAGACCCTGCAGGAGGCAGGATTTGTGGATGATCCCCCGCGACAGAGCATCTGCAACATACTCCTCCATAGCACAATTCTCTGCAACAGACAAAGGGTACACCCGCCCCCGAGGAGGAATGGCTCCGGGTTGCAGGTCTATGGCACAATCGTAAGACCGGTGAGGAGGCAACGTACCGGCACGCACCTTGTCAAACATGTCTAGGAACTCTCGGTTCTCCTCTGGCAATTGAGAAACCGAAGAAGTGCACAAGACTTTAACTGGTTTCCGAAGACAAGTGGAAATACATTGCGGGGACCACGACAAAATTTCGAACCTGCGCCAGTCGAGACTGGGATTGTGTTTTTGGAGCCAGGGATAACCCAGAACAACCGGAAAATGCAGAGAGTTTATCACCTGGAACTGGAGGGTTTCAAAATGGAGAGCCCCAACAGCCATGGACAACAGAGCAGTTTCGTGTGTAACGAGTGCGAGCTGAAGGGGCCTGCCATCAATGGCCTCAATAGTAAGCAGAACGGACCGAGGCAAAACAGGAATGGAGTGCTTTGATACAAAAGCACTGTCAATGAAATAGCCCGCAGCACTGGAGAAAACAAGAGCCTGGGTGACTATGGAGGAGTCCACCCAGGAAAGAACAACCGTGACCAAAGGTTTCTCCTTAAGTGGTTCCGGGGACATGGATAAACCACCCAAGGTCTGCCCCCGACAGGACCTTAGGTGTGAGCGTTTCCCGGCCGTGTAGGACAAGACTTCAAAAGGTGGCCCTGTAACCCACAATAGAGGCAGAGCCCCTCCCTCCTCCTAAAGGCCCTCTCCACCACGGAGAGACGCGTGAATCCCAGCTGCATCGGCTCAGCAGTACCTGGTGACTCGGGACCAGGAGGCATGGGAGGAGAGAGAGGCATGGGTGGGAATGAGCACGTAGGAGACAACGGAACAGGAGGCTTCCGCAAGCGCTCCTTCAAAGAGGGCCTCTCTCTGAGTCTGATGTCAATTAGGAACAAAAAAGACACCAATGCCTCAAGATCCTCTGGTAAATCTCTGGCAGCAACTTCATCTTTAATCGCATCAGAGAGCCCATGAAAGAAGGCGGCAACAAGGGCTTCATTATTCCAACCTACCTCTGCGGCAAGCGTATGGAACTCAATAGCATACTGAGCAACAGATCTTGTACCTTGCTGAATGGACATGAGTCGTTTAGCAGCAGAGGAGGAGCGAGCCGGAACATCAAATACCCTTCGAAAGGAGGCCACAAATTCAGGGTAATTTGAAATCACAGGTTTATTAGTCTCCCACAAGGGATTAGCCCAGGCAAGAGCTGTGTCAGAGAGTAACGAGATGAGAAATCCCACCTTAGCTCTGTCAGAGGGAAACGCCTGAGGTAACATTTCAAAGTAAATGCCCACTTGGTTCAAAAACCCTCTGCACTGAATAGGATCGCCTCCAAATCGCTGAGGTAGAGGTGCAGAACCAGACATGCTCCTGGTAGGCATAGGTGCAGCAGCAGAAACAGGAGCAGCCATAACTTGCGGGACACTTTGGTCCAAATGTGCAGTGCGAGTCAGCAGGGTTTGCAGGGCTAGTGCAAATTGATCCAAGCGGTGATCCTGTACATCCATCCTGGAAATGATGGCAGGTAAAGGTGGATTATTAGCCCCATCAGCATTCATGGCCTTTGCGTAATGTCAGGGTGCCAGGAATCAGACTGAGACGAGGAGTGCAAAAATAATCACACCTTTATTAATAGCAAAAAATTATAAAATGTCCACAAGTCAAATAACAAGCCAGGAGTCAAAACCAGAGCTGGTAGTCAGACGAGCCGAGTCAGGAGCCAAGGCGAATAGTCAGACGAGCCGGAATCAGGAACAAGGAGAACAGCAGAGTCAGGAACAAGCCAGGGATCAGGAACCAGGAAAGACATCAGGCAGCCAGGTAATACACAGGAACTCTCACAAACAGGTCTCAGACAACGCAAAGACAAAGCATACTGAACAGAGGCCCTTTAAATAATAAATGATGACATCACAATTCTGAGACTGCATCCTGTCTCACATGGATGATGCACAACAGTCTGGCCATAAAAGGAAGTGCAGGAAGTGAGCAGCATCCCCCACAATGCACCAAGTCAGGAAGAGAGGTGAGTAAAATGGCTGCCAGCAGCACATGGCAAACACAACAGGGAAAACCCCTGACACTGGGTTGCTGGGAACTGTGCAGCTGTGTGTCAGTGTTCAGGGCTGTGGAGTTAACAGTGGCTTAGGATGTGTACCCAGTCCAGTCGGTGAGTGCGGTCCATTCCTGTATTTTGTATTTACATAGGGAAGATTACAAAAGCCTGTGTCACCCTGGGAGGTTCCCAGTTGGTTTGTTTGAAAGTATGCATTTTGTGTGTGCTGGTTTAGGGTACCAGGAAGGGGGAGACCTTGACGTGGTCATGGGCTTGATCCTTTGGCGCCAAATGTAACGGACTTCCCTCAGTTTCGCTTTTAAACATTACTGAGTATCTGCTGTTCAGGGGTTAACTGTCTGGGTTGCTGGGAACTGTGCAGCTGTCTGTCAGTGTTCAGGGCTGTGGAGTTAACAGTGGCTTAGGATGTGTTCTCAGTCCAGTCTGTGAGTGCGGTCCTTTCCTGTGTTTTGTATTTACATAGGGAAGATTACAAAAGCCTGAGTCACCCTGGGAGGTTCCCAGTTAGTTTGTTTAAAAGTATGCATTTTGTGGGTGCTGGTTTAGGGTCCCAAGAAGAGGGAGACCTTAACGTGGTCCTGGGCTTGATCCTTTGGCACCAAATGTAACTGACTTCCCCCAGTTTTGCTTTTAATCATTACTGAGTATCTGCTAGTGAGTGCCAGGTTTTCTGTGTGTTGTGTTTATAATGTTTGTAATGCCTCCCTGCGGGCCTGTCACCCAGGCTGTTCAGGGGTTAACTGCCTGGGTTGCTGGGAACTGTGCAGCTGTGTGTCAGTGTTCAGGGCTGTGGAGTTAACAGTGGCTTAGGATGTGTACCCAGTCCAGTCTGTGAGTGCGGTCCATTCCTGTGTTTTGTATTTACATAGGGAAGATTACAAAAGCCTGTGTCACCCTGGGAGGTTCCCAGTTGGTTTGTTATATATATATATATGTATGTATATATATATATATTTGTGTGTGCATATATATATGTGTGTGTATATATATATATATATATATATATATATATATATGTGAGAAAAAGAAAGTGATGCGTCAGCTCACCTAAAGTTATATATAATGATGTAACCTTGGTAAACTAACCAAGGATAACCAAGGGTGCCTGGAGACATAAAGGAATTAATGTTTATAATAAAGAAATACAGTATGTCCTAGCCGGCACATACATACCTATCCTAGATAGTAAATATATCCTGCAATACAGTTGCGTGAGCAAGGTGCGATAGACCCAAGGTGACAGGTGCCCCTATCCCAGAGATAACCACAAAATATAGCATATATCAGATGATATTAATTTATCGATGTGTGCAATTAATCAGATATAAGTGCAAAAATAAGTGACTAATCATCAATTAATCAACCTATACAATTAATAACTAACAACCAATGGCCATTGGATCCTGACTAGTAATACTTATAGTGCCCCTTAAAAAACTGACAGGGGCTCAAATAGTCCGTATATTGCATATGTAATTCAAATCCAGTATCTTCGTAACAGTCACACATAGACCTTGAACAGTACTGGTAATAATAATAATCCATCCATACTCATCTGTTATAAGTTAGTGGTCATAAGATGTTAGTAGCAATGGTCAGGAATCATTCATATGCAATAAGGAGACATAACGATGAAATGGCAACAAACTTTAAGCAAGGCATGCAGGTATAAAGCATAGGTAAAGTCAGTTAATCACAGTCATTCACACAACCACTGCAGGGAACGCTGATGATATCAAATATCCATATAATGTCCCACGTAGCCACGACAAACACTTAACCCCTTCTGGGTACCACCTCCTGAGGGATATACCCTCGCCCAAGGGGCCCTAACTTCTGGGGTATGTGTCGGGATAATGTTTCCCATGGTTGTTAGTTATTAATTGTATAGGTTGATTAATTGATGATTAGTCGCTTATTTTTGCACTTATATCTGAATAATTGCACACATCAATAAATTAATTTCATCTGATATATGCTATATTTTGTGGTTATCTCTGGGATAGGGGCACCTGTCACCTTGGGACTATAGCACCTTGCTCACGCAACTGTATTGCAGGATATATTTACCATCCAGGGCTTAAAGGGACACTGAACCCAATTTTTTTCTTTCGTGATTCAGATAGAGCATGCAATTTTAAGCAACTTTTTATTTATTCTTAGTATCATTTTTTCTTCGTTTTCTTGCTATCTTTATTTGAAAAAGAAGGCATCTAAGTTATTTTTTGGTTCAGGACACTGGACAGCATTTCTTTATTGGTGGGTGAATTAATACACCAATCAGCAAGAACAACCCAGGTTGTTCAGCAAAAATGGGCTGGCATCTAAACTCACATTCTTGCATTTCAAATAAAGATACCAAGAGAATGAAGAAAATTTGATAATAGGAGTAAATTAGAAAGTTGCTTAAAATTGCATGCTCTATCTGAATCCCGAAAGAAAAAAATTGGGTTCAGTGTCCCTTTAAGTAGTATGTTTATAGTATGTTATATTTTGTTTAAACCTGTTTCAGCTAAAATAGTATGTTTATAATGTGTCTTATTCTTGTAAAACATGTTGCATGCACGCACACAGTAAAATAAGGACATTTAGAACCTGGGGAGTAGCTGCAGCGGGGGGCGGGGGGGGGGGGAGGAGGACTCCAATTCCTTGAAAACTCCAATCTGACGTCACTTCCGGTGAGTCTTCAATTTTCAGTTTTGCCTGTCTTGGGGGGCGCACTGCCGATCCTCTGGCATACACCCCAAGTAAACCTTCACCCAGGCGGAGGCAAAATAGATAGTGAAGATAGGCGATTACAGTTCCCATCTGATTGGTTGTGAGTCCTGTCACTCACTGAGACACAGACCAATCAGATGTATGGAATCACCGGAAGTGACGTCAAAATATAATTTTCTATGTATTGGAGTTCTCGATAGGACACGGGGGCGGAGCGTCGAAGATTGCCGAGTGCAGGGGAAAAATGCTGTTGATGGGGAAACCATTCTCGGCATAACAACAGTTGCTGCAGTGTCTTATCTGACAGGCTGTAAATACTGCACATTGTGGAAAGGCAAGTGGGGAGTGATCCCAGAAAGGTAGCCTGTTACAGTACGGATTACTGTAAGGGATTGTGCAGCATACATACAGTTAGTTTTACCTGTCCTGTGCCACGGTAATAGCTCCCAGTCAATCTGTCCAATACTCCTCCTCTGTGCACGCTGATTTTGTATCTTGCTGCGTTAGCCCTAAACTATGCCCACCTCTTAACAAAACACACAGAGCTAACTGGCTGAGGGGGGAGGGAGAGATGGGTATTTAACTACACAGACTCTGAATTACTGTGTACGGGCACAACTCAATTAACTTAGCGTCAGGAATACTGTATATTCTAAAGATAATTGTGTGCAAAAGTACGGAGTGTCAGTGCAGGCAGAGGAGGGGCAATTTGGGACTACAAGCTCTCTTAGAGGGACAGCAGAACAGACAGTAGAATTCAGGACTGTCCCACACAAATCAGGATAGTTGTGAGGTATGGCGCCGCTGCAGGGACATGGGTTTGATCTGAGGTTTAATGTGGGAGTGTGGTTTATAATGACACTATGGGACCAGGGGCCAAATCTGAGGTCTGATTTGAGTTTGTGACAGAGAGATGTTGCAGGCTACAGGTTCTGATACAATGAGGGTGTGTGGTTTCTAGGGGGCTGCAGGGCCAGAGGTCTGACATGAGGCCTGATATGGGCATGTGGCAGAGATGTTCTGCCGCGCCAATGGGGTAAGAAGAGGTCTGAGGTGAGCTACTGCAGGGCCAGTGTTCTTGTCTAATGTGGACAAATGGCAGGGAGGTGTTGTAAGGCTTGTTTGTCTGTTTTACCCTTCATTATAGCATTAGTTGGCATTGGCTTGGCGTATGTTATGCATGTGAGGCAACAAAAGGGAAGACTAAGCGCACACCTACAAAAATAGGGATAGGAAGCTCAAAAATAATTTTAATATGTTTTAAAAACATCTTTATATATAGAGTACCACTAATGCTCCCCACAGGATATCACAATAACCCCATTGTCTTCAATGGAGCCGTGAAGTTAAAAAAAAACAGCACCTATACTCACTAGCTAACTCCCATCACAATAAAACCCCTTACTCTAATAACCCCTAAACTGCCACATCCCCCTAATCTTTCAACCCCGCTACACGATTAAACTCTGAACACCCACAACTCCATTGAAATAAACCCCCTAACCTATTAACCTCTAAACCACCACAACCCTGTCTGCAATAACCCCTACACTACTTAACCCCTAAACCGCCATCACCCCACTGCAATAATTCCACATTACTGATTTTTTATTTCGACTTCAAATCAGCCAATAAAAAAAGCTTTCATTCTATTGGCTGATTTGAATTGAAATGCATGGCACCCCTATATAATGCATTTAATCTTCAGTGTACTGCGGTGACAGTATGAAGAAGGATCAGGTGGAAGATCTGAAGAGGACCGCCCAAGAAGATTAAGGAGTGTCGCCATTGATCTGCCGCTGCCCCCAAAGGAGCCGGATTCAAGATGGTGAGTCTAAACTGTGGGGTTTAGCGTTTGTTTGCTTTTTTGTTTTGTTTTTTTAGATAGATTTTGCAAAAGAGCTATAATCACTCAAACTAGGACACTGCCTAACAAATGCCCTTTTCAAAATGATTTTTCGATTATTATTTTTTTTTAAAATAGGTTTTTCTATTTGTGGGGTTATTTAAATTTTAGCATAGGATTTTTAAGGGGGGCCTTTTTGATGCATAATTAAGGCCAAGATGGCTGAACCATTGCAATTTGTTTTGTCTGGATGCTGAAATAGAAGAATATTGAATTTTGCTCTTTGGTGCTGAGGACTTTCTACTTTCATCCTTGGTTTGAAGTTACCTTACCCGCCTGAACCAGAAAATTACTTGAAAGCATTCAAGGATTTGCTGAGCCCAGTATATGAATTGGGGCTTTTTTTAGGGTACTTTAGTTTTAGGATAGGGCTTTTACTAGTAGTGCAATTTTTTTATTATTTTTATTTTTACTAGCAGTTTTTTTGTTTTGTTTTTTAACTTAGGGGGTCTTAGGTTAGGGGTCTGAGGGGTTAGCTGTTAGGGGGCTAAGTGGTGTAGGGGTTATTTTGGTGGGGGTAATAGTGGATTTGGGGTTAATAGTATATTGGGTAGCAATGGGGAATGCGGAGGATTAGGGGTTTAATAGTGTAGGGGATTTGCGGTCGGGGGTTATGGTGGTTTAGTGGTTAATAGTGTAGGGGGTATTTTGCGATGGGGGATGTTGTGGATTAGGGGTTAATAGTGTTGGGGTAGTAGTGTAGGTAGTGAAACTTAATTTTAATGTTTTTTTTGTGTTTAGTGCAACTTTTTTATGTGCAAACCATTTAAAGCTCAAAGCTTGCGTAAAAGGTTTAAGCATAACCTGCAATTGAGTTTGAGGGATCGCATTTACTTTCAACGTGTAATATGAGTGCAAGTTAATGTGATATTGCAATATCATGCTCTCCTTAATGTTACCACTCCACTTGTAGTCTAGCCATATGTAGGTCCTATACCAATTTTCTACCTAGGTAGAAACATCATGGCTGCCCACATGCGCATTAGAATGCTTAATGCATGCGTTTATTCGATTCCCTCTGTCCTGCACATGTCAATAACCAAGCTCGGGATGCAGGTCGGACATGTAAGTGATGTGTAAATGCATCTGCATTGTGCTTGGTAATAAACAATAAAAATGACATCTTGGTTAATTTGGATGAAGCGCACATGCGATTGCCCTTACATTTTTCTGAACATGCGATCTTTCACGAGAAAGGACATTATGAATATTCTAATTAGATTGGGCATACTGCGGCACGATTGGCAGATGGGATATTAGGCTATAGCCTCAAGTTTGGTGTTCTTTTATGGGTGTAGTTTATTAGAAAAATAAAAATATGAAAAATATATACAGGTGAAACTCGAAAAATTAGAATATCGTGCAAAAGTTCAATTATTTCACTAATGCAACTTAAAAGGTGAAACTAATATATGAGATAGACTCATTACATGCAAAGCAAGATAGTTCAAGCTGTGATTTGTCATAATTGTGATGATTATGGCTTACAGCTCATGAAAATCCACAATTTCAGAAAATTAGAATATTGTGAATAGGTGGAATATTCTAGGCTCAAAGTGTCCCACTCTAATCAGCTAATTAAGCCATAACACCTGTAAAGGGTTCCTGAGCCTTTAAATTGTCTCTCAGTCTGGTTCAGTAGGAATCACAATCATGGGAAAGACTGCTGACCTGACAGTTGTGCAGAAAACCATCATTGACACCCTCCATAAGGAGGGAAAGCCTCAAAAGGTAATTGCAAAAGAAGTTGGATGTTCCCAAAGTGCTGTATCAAAGCACATTAATAGAAAGTTATGTGAAAGGGAAAAGTGTGGAAGAAAAAGGTGCACAAGCAGCAGGGATGACCACAGCCTGGAGAGGATTGTCAGGAAAAGGCCATTCAAAAGTGTTGGGGACTTTCACAAGAGCAACCACACACAGAGGGATCCTGGACATGGGCTTCAAATGTCGTATTCCTCTTGTCAAGCCACTCCTGAACAACAAACTACGTCAGAAGCGTCTTACCTGGGCTAAAGAAAAACAGACCTGGTCTGTTGCTCAGTTGTCCAAAGTCCTCTTTTCTGATGAGAACAAATTTTGCATCTCATTTGGAAATCAAGGACCCAGAGTATGGAGGAAGAATGGAGAGGCACACACTGCAAGATGCTTGAAGTCCAGTGTGAAGTTTCCACAGTCTGTGTTGTTTTGGGGAGTCATGTCATCTGCTGGTGTTGGTCCACTGTCTTCATTAAGTCCAGGGTCAATGCAGTCATCTACCAGAAGATTTTGGAGCACTTCATGCTTCCTTAGACAGACGAGCTCTATGGGGATGCTGACTTCATTTTCCAGCAGCACTTGGCACCTGCCCACACTGCCAAAAGCACCAAAACCTGGTTCAATGACCGTGGGATTACTGTGCTTGATTGGCAAGCAAACTCGCCTGACCTGAACCCCATAGAGAATCTATGGGGCATTGCCAAGAGAAAGATGAGAGACCTGAGACCGAACAATGCAGAAGAGCTGAAGGCCGCTATTGAAGCATCCTGGTCTTCCATAACACCTCAGCAGTGCCACAAGCTGATAGCTTCCATGCCACGCCGCATTGAGGCAGTAATTGCTGCAAAAGGGGCCCAAACCAAGTACTGAGTACATACATAGGGTTGCCACCCGTCCCTTAAAATACAGAACACTTATAAGTTACACATGCTGCAGGGTTTGCAGGGAGGAATATGAATAGTGCTGTCCAGAAACACAATACATGTTCCTCCCTGCAGACCCTGCAGCATGTGTATCTCATAAGTGTCCAGGAAAACGTGGCTGAGGTGGCAACCCTATACATACAGTATGCATGCCTATACTTTTCAGACGTCCGATATTGTTCTACAGGTATGTACAATCCTTGTTTTATTGATTGCATGTAATATTCTAATTTTCTGAGATTGTGGATTTGGAGTTTTCATGAGCTGTAAGCCATTTTTATCACAATTATGACAAATCACGGCTTGAACTATTTTTCTTTGCATGTAATGAGTCTATCTCATATATTAGTTTCACCTGTTAAGTTGCATTAGTGAAATAAATTAACTTTTGTACTATATTCAAATTTTTCGAGTTTCACCTGTATTTAAAAGCTTTGTTTTCTGATAAATGTAATTTTTTAAAATATTTATGTATCTAATACTTTGTTATATATTTATACAACAAAGCAAATATTTTAACCCTTTCAAATAAAGTAAAAAAACTCCTAACACAGTGTCAAAAAATGAACAGAAAAAAACTACATTTTTTTTTTCTGATATGTTATGCATGTGACAGGCAATAAAACATGGCATAGATGCAGTATGATTAAAATCCATCACAGAGCTGCATTGGCAACAGTGAGGTTAATATTGCCAGGGTCAGCTTATTCTTAACATTTCCAGGTTTACCCCTTAGCTGCCTCAGAGTCCTGTAAGCATTACATTGTAGTATGTTGTAACCCTCTGAAGCTGATAAGGGGTTAACTAAACACAACAGGAAGTTGAAAGGCTCTGACAAGCTCATTAGTTTTATTAGAAAGCATATGATATCTTGCTGGTTCATTCAAGAGTGAGAGAGTGAGGAAAATGTGAAGGCGTTAAGTTTATATTATGCTGAGTATCGTCTCCTGCTCCAATTTTAGAGAATATAGGCCCAGGTTACACAGTGTTACAGACAAGAACATTCATTTTGTTTCTATAACACAAAATACAAGGTTTGATGCACCAAATCATTATTTATGACGTGTTGTATAGAATGTAAAATTGCCTCAGTCTTACAAATCCTCACTTTGCTAAGGGATAAAGCGGTATAAGATTAAAGAGTCTCACACAGGGCCTCAGTGAAATCTTTTCTAGTCTGCAGAATAATGTCTTACATACTTATAGGCTGACAAGCACATATTTAACCCCTGAACTGCTGCATATAAAATTTAATACACAAGCCGTTACAGAATTTGTTTAACCATTTGGGCACCAGGAACAAAATGCTTATTCATAACCAAAAAGATTAGTTTTGTCTTTTTTTTTTTTAAGTGAGACTTATTTGTGTTTCCTGTCCTTATAGCAAATATTAAGCATACAGACAGTATGGCTCTTAATATACAGTCTACCAACCAACACCTCAGAAAATTCCGCTTAATGAAGCCTTGACCTTTTAGTGCAGACATTCAATATGCTGAACTTTCCTCTTGTTTGTGTGTACAGCCCCTGTGGCAGAGCAATTATTTCCTGTCTGATCACTTAGCAATAATGTAGGTACATCCCTCTTTGGTATGAATTTCCAGTTCTAGACTTTCTGTGGCTGTGCTAGATCATATGATTGTAACTGGAGCAGATATGGAAAAAAAATCTGTAAGATGTTTTATAGCAGCTCAATTATAGAGAATATATTACACTCAGATTGCTATTATTTAGTGACATTGTATTATATGTATCTATAAATACTACCGGCTTCTCACAACTGGTCACAATAACCATCCACTAAGAAATGAATACCCCCAGCTGCAATAAGGGTTGTACAAATATCATAGTAACTCTAATCAACATTTACCTCCAGCTTTGCTGCAAAAAAATCTAACTGTGTGGTCTACGCTTATGGCGATTAATATCCAACACTTTGCCCGATTACAAGTGGCACGCTATTTAGCCAGAAGTAAACTTTGAAAGTGCAAAGGTCAGGACTTTGTTACCGTGCTAACTTCTCCCCATATACTTTAATGGAGAGCACAAACTAGAAAAACATTGTTCTTTCATATAGGTGGCAAGAGTCCAGGAGCTAGTGACGTATGGGATATACTGTACATTCCTACCAGGAGGGGGCAAAGTTTCCCAAACCTCAAATGTCTATAAATACTCCTCCCACCTCACTCATACCTCAGTTTTACAAACTTTGCCTCCTTAGGGGGTGGTGAAGCAAGTCATGCTTGATTTCTTATATGAAAGGCGCTTCTAAGCATATTGAAGTCCAGTTCCTCTCTAAGTACAGTGTTTGTCTGAGGGATGTGAAGGGAGATTTGCCTGATGATACCATGTTTTCGCCTATGGGAAATCTATTCTAGGGCACTCTGTAAATTCGGTTGCGGGGATTCATCTGCTGCCTCCCTTTACAGATCAATATTATACTCCTCTACCATTACCTCTGCTGATATGTTTCAGTATTGGTTTGTCTGTCTGCTATATATGGATGGGTGTCTTCTGGTAAGTATATATCATTTTTAAGACACTCTCAGCTATAGAAGGCACTTTATATTATAAAATTCTTAATGTATATTGCATATATTAGCCTTGAGTCAGGTCTGTTAATATTTCCTTTTGCAGTCACACAGTTTCAGAATGGAAATTATGTTTATGGGAGAATTTAGGTATTTTTTTCTTACCTGGGGTTCTGGTTAGCTGCTAATATGGAGTCTGTTTTTAAAATGTTTGCGGGCAAATTAGGCTCGTGATGACGCAAATTGCAACATTTTATTGTATCGTGCCTGCTGTTATGCGAGTTGCGTCATTTCATTGCGTCATTTTTGGCGCAAGGTCACGCCTGTTGTGATGCGAGTTGCGTCATTTCATAGCATCATTTTTGGCGCAAAGTCACGTCTGTTATGACGTTGGTTGCGCCTTTTCAGTGCGTCGTTCTTGGCGCCAAAATTTGTTATATTAAGCCTCTCCCTCTAATGCTCACTGCTCTCATTATATTATAGAGAGCTTAGATGCTTGCTTTTGATTTTATTTTTTGTATAAGCATTTTATTATAAGCATTTTTTCCTATTCCTGAAACTGCTATATTGAGGAAATTTGATATTTTGTTTAAATGTTATTTTTTATATAAGATGTCTCAAACTGATCCTGCCTCTGATGTTACTGTAGGAACTAAGCTGCCTGAACACGACTCTACCAAAGCTAAGTGTGTTTGTTGTAAACAAGCTGATCTTATTTCTTCAGCTCAATTATGTGGCATTTTCTATGACAAATTATTACATGCTGATAATGTTTCTATGAGTACAAATACATCTACTGTTATTCCTTCTCAGTGTAATGTACCTGATATTCCTGCAGATATTAATTTTTTTATTGCTGCAGCTATAAAGAAGGCTATGACTGCTATTCAGCCTTCAAATAAACATAAAAGGTCTTTCCAAACTTGTCATAGATCTAATTAATTTTGTACTGACCGACAGCATACTGAAATATCCTCTACTGATGAGGGATCCTGCATCAGAGACAGAAATATACAAATCTTCTTTTTTATTTAAAATTGAACATATTCATTATCTATTAAAGGGAGTATTGTTTACTTTGGGTATTGAGGAGTCTAGCCCTACTGATAGCAAAGCTAATATTTGTTTAAATTCTGTATTTAAGAGTTCTGAGGTTAATCCTGAAGTTTTTCCTATTCCAGATACTATCTCCAATATGATTGCTAAAGAATGGTATAAACCTGGTACCTCTTTTAAACCTTCTTCTAGGTTTAAGAAGTTGTATCCTTTACCTGTGGCTAGTCTAAAGTTTTGGGAAAAGATCCCTAAGATTGATGGGGCTATTTCCACTCTTGCCAAACGTACTATTATTCCTATGGAAGTCAGTACTTCTTTTAAAGGGATACTGAACCCAATTTGTTTTCTTTTGTTATTCAGATAGAGCATGCAGTTTTAAGCAACTTTCTAATTTACTCCTATTATCAAATTTTCTTTATTCTCTTGGTATCTTTATTTGAAAAGCAAGAATGTAAGTTTAGATGCCGGCCCATTTTTGGTGAACAACCTGGGTTGTTCTTGCTGATTGGTGGATACATTCACCCACCAATAAATAAGTGCTGTCCAGAGTACTGAACCAAAAAATTGCTTAGATTCCTTCTTTTTCAAATAAAGATAGCAAGAGAACAAAGAAAAATTGATAATAGGAGTACATTAGAAGTTGCTTAAAATTGCATGCTCTATCTGAATCATGAAAGAAAATAATTGGGTTCAGTGTCCCTTTAAGGATCCTTTAGATAGGAAGCTTGAATCTTACCTTAGAAGAGCATATTTACATACTGGCTATATTCTTAGACCAGCTATTTCTATGGCTGATGTTGCTGCTGCTTAAACTTTTTGGTTGGACAGTTTAGCACAGGAGTTATCAGATCCTGAACTATCTAGCATTGTTCTTTTATTTCAACATGCAAATCATTTAATTTATTATGCTATATTTGATGTCATTAAGATTAATATCAAAGCTATGTCTTTAGCTATTCTAACTAGAAGAGCTTTATGGTTTAAATCTTGGAATGCTGACATGGGCCCCTATTTATCAAGGTCTGTCGGACCTGATCCGATAGTGCGGATCAGGTCTGACAGACCTTGCTGAATACTGCGAGCAATACGCTTGCCTTATTCAGCATTGCACTAGCAGCTCACAAGAGCTGCTGGTGCAATGCCGCCCCCTGCAGACTCGTGGCCAATAGGCCACCAGCAGGGGGGTGTCAATCAACCCGATTGTACTCGATCTGGTTGATTTCCGGCGATGTCTGTCCGCCTGCTCAGAGACGGACAGGTTATGGAGCAGCAGTCTCCATTCGGAGCTTGATAAATATGCCCCATGGTGTCTAAATCTAGATTATTATCTCTATCTTTTCAGGGTAATAACCTCTTCTTCCCCTAAGGCCTCTGGCTCTAATTGGAGACCATCTCCGAATTGGAATAAATCCAAGCCTTATAAGAAACCAAATCCAGCCCCTAAGACTGCATGAAGGTACGGCCCTCAAACCAGTTCTTCTGGTGGGGGGCAGACTAAAGTTATTTCAAGACATTTGGACAGATTCTGTCTAAAATAAGTGGATTCAGAATATTGTTTCTCAAGGGTATCGAATAGGTTTCAGAAATAGACCTCCCATGGGAAGATTCTTTCTTACTCATGTTCCAACAAACCCTGTGAAGGCTCAGGCTTTTCTGAAGTGTGTTTCAGACCTAGAGCTTTCAGGGGTGATTGTACCACTTCCTCAGCAGTAACAGGGATTGGGTTTCTATTCAAATCTATTCATTGTCCCAAAGAAGGAAGATTATTTCCGACCAATCCTGGATCTGAAAACTTTAAATCATTTTGTAAGAGTCCCAACTTTCAAGATGGTGACTTTAAGGACTATTCCGCCTTTTGTTCAGCAAGGTCATTTCATGTCCACAATAGACTTACAGGATGCTTTTCTTCACATTCCGATTCATCCAGACCACTATAGTTTTCTGAGATTCTCTTTTCTAGACGAGCATTACCAAATTGTCGCTCTTCCATTTGGCCTAGCAACAGCACCAAGAATTTTCTTGAAGGTTCTGTGTGCCCTTCTATCTGTAATCAGAGAGCAGGGTATTGCGGTGTTTCTTTATTTGGAAGATATCTTGGTACTAGCTAAATTTTTTCATTTAGCAGAATCTCTCATGAAACAACTAATGTTGTTTCTTCAAAGACATGGTTGGAGGATCAATTTACCAAAGAGTCCATGACTCTTTCTCTAACAGACAAGAGACAAATGAAATTGGTCTTAGCTTGTCTAAACCTTCAGTCTCTATCATTCCCTTCAGTGGCTATGTGCATGGATGTTTTAGGTCTCATAATTGCAGAATCAGATGAAAACCCCTTTGCTCATTTTCATATGAGACCTCTACAGCTTTGCATGTTGCACCAGTGGTGCAGGGATTATACTCAGGTATCACAGTTGATATACTTAAATCCCAACACTCAACTCCCTCTGACTTGGTGGTTAAACCATCACCTTATTGTTCAAGGGGCCTCCTTTGTTTGTCCTTCTTGAACTGTAATCACAACAGATACAAGTCTTACAGGTTGGGGAGCTGTCTGGGGGTCTCTGACAGCACAAGGGGGTTGGAATCCTCAAGATGCGAGGTTACCAATCAATATTTTAGAACTCTGTGCTATTTTCAGAGCTCTTCAGGCTTGGCCTCTATTGAAGAGAGAACGTTACATTCATTTTCAAACAGACAGTATCACAACAGTGGCTTATGTCAATCATCAAGGGGGGAACTCGCAGTCCTTTAGCAATGAAATAAGTTTCTCTGAAACTTGGGCGGAATCCAACTCTTGTCAAATCTCTGTGATTCATATCCTAGGTGTAGACAATTGGGAAGCGGATTATCTAAATCGTCATTCTCTACATTCTCTTTGCATACATTTACTAAATTTTACCATTTTGATGTGTTTGCTTCTTTGGAAGCAGCCTTTGGTAGAAAGGTTCTTCAGGCAGCTGACTCAGTTTGATTCTAGTGCCTATGATTTTAGTTTTTTGAATTTGTTTAAGAAAAGTTAATTATTTTTTGGATTTAAATTCTCAGCGGAAATAGATGTTTTTATTTTATCGCTCCCTCTCTAGTGACTCGTGGATTTCCACATCTTGGGTATTATATCCCATACGTCACTAGCTCATGGACTCTTGCCACCTATATGAAAGAAAACATAATTTATGTAAGAATTTACCTGATAAATTAATTTCTTTCATGGTGGCAAGAGTCCATGAGACCCACCCATTTTTCTGGGGGTTATGATTTTTTATATAAAGCACTTTATTTATCTTGTTCCTCTTTTTTATGCTTTTACTTCTCACTAACTTGGTTATACGTTAAACTGAGGTATGAGTGAGGTGGGAGGTGTATTTATAGGCATTTGAGGTTTGGGAAACTTTGCCCCCTTCTGGTAGGAATGTATATCCCATTGGTCACTAGCTCATGGACTCTTGCCACCATGAAAGAAATGAATTTATCAGGTAAGTTCTCACATAAATTATGTTATCTCTCGTACACTAACCCGATAGGAGTTAAACCTACCGATCTAACCTGAAGATAGATATGAATATTATTTATTTTTAAATATATATTTCTATAGCTAATGTATTTTTTTGTAACATATATATATATATATATATATATATATATATATGTGTGTGTGTGTGTGTGTTTGTGTGTATTCGAATATCTATTTAAAAATACATAGAACATTTTCACCTATGTGAATAACTTTGGAATATAGAATATTTACAGGTACAAAGTAAACACATTATTAAATATTAAAAATGTATTAAAAATTATTTTTCTTGTTTTCAGGTATTTGATTGGAAAGGGCTCTAAAGTATATATACATATACACATATAAACATAAGTACATTTTTTTTCCAATGGAAGTTCAAGAATTTTACAGCTTAGGGATAGAAAGGTCAAACTGAAATGTGTATGAATGCATTTGAATTTTAAAAAGAAATGTACTGGCAATATATGCCATTAGCAAAAATGCTTCTAGTAAAAGTGGGGTGGCATACACACATATGTTTGACTAGAGGATCAAGATTCAAACACCCTACCTGCCTGGCGATGGTGTGTGTTGTATCCATGAAGACTTAATTTATGTCATACAAGCTACTATTGACTCTGTAAAATTCTTGGTGTTTGAATGCTGGTGCATGGGGCACTCACAGCATATGTGCGTATGCCGCTGAAAAACAGTAATAACTTTTACTACAATTTTTGCTAATGGAAGTAAATTGCAAAAATGCTGCTTTTTAAAATTTAAATGCACCCATGCTCATTTCAATTTTGACCTTTCCATCCCTTTAATGTAAATTCACATTTTGCGTCAGGCTTTTAATACCAGTTTCAACGCACATCATTAATACAAGCTCTTAAGCATTATTTCCTTTGATTTTTAGAGAGTATATGGAATACGCTTTTGAAATGGTTATTTAACTGAGAACTATACTGTATGTATGTGTCTTATCTTCGCATATGGACACGTAGGTTATGTCCCTTAGGACTCTTAAGGATCTAGTAGCACTGATAGATCTTTTTTAGAGAATGCCATATAACCAGTGACTTCTAGAGAATTGGGCCCATAGTTAGCCATGCAAAAATTAGATACTGTTATTAACAAGGGTACATCATATTTGCATTACAATGTCCCTTAAAGGTTCAATGAGTTTCTGAAAATGCAGCAATTCTGTATCCAAGACTTTCAGATCATGCATTTAGTGTGCTGGCCTCTCTGACAGAACATAAATTGAGTGTCCTGGCCTCTCTTGTAGTGTATGTGGGTTGTATCAGGCAGTTATGGAACCCAGCAGTATACTGGATTAGCTATTGATTCTGCAGACTGTCTGATCTCCCCACAGAGTCTGTAAAACTGCTGTCCATGATCCGGCTAATCCCTTAGTAATAGGAAGCTCTGCACAGCCTCTGCTACTGGCCCGGGAATATGCACGGATAACTGTGTACTGACAACTTCTGTGTCCTATAAAAATACATGAATCTTCCCATAGCCGGCTGTCATATCAATCACATCTGTATATTAATATATTACATTACTCATTCCCATCTCTATTTATACACCTTATCTTCATCTCTATCAGTTTGTTTTTACCATATATCTCTCCTTGCTCTCTTATCATTTTCTCTTTATCACATCTCTCTGTATTTAGCATTCTACTATCTCAAACCTCAATCAAATCTCACTCTTTTCTCTCTATTTCTCTCAATTACACTTCTTGCTAACACATATATCTCTCATAACTTTCCCTCTTAAACAAATTTCACATTTTTTAACCACACCGCTTGTTATAGTTTTTCCCCTTAAATTGCATCGTTCCTCTCTCACATCTCTCGCATAACTTTCACTTCCCTCCTATCTCTCTCACCTCCCAGTCATATTATCTGTTCAGATCTGAATCTATGTAGCACCTCTTCCTACCACATCTCTCTATTACATCTATGTCTTCCATCTGTTACATCTTTCTGCAATATATTTGCCAAATAAATTCTGTTTCACAGCTTTATCAGGTGCATCTCTATCATATCTTGATCAGGTACATCTCTATTATACCTTGATCAGGTAGATCTCGCTATCATATCTTGATCAGGTAGATCTCTCTATCTTATCTTGATCAGGTACATCTCTTTATCATTTCTAGATGAGATACATCTCTATCATACCTTGATCAGGTACATCTCTATCATACCTTGATCAGGTACATTTCTATCATACCTTGATCAGGTACATCTCTAACATACCTTGATCAGGTAAATTTCTCTATCATACCATGACCAGGTACATCTCTATCACACCTTGATCAGGTACATCTCTATTATACCTTGATCAGGTACATCTCTATCATACCTTGATCAGGTACATCTCTATCATACCTTGATCATGTACAGCTCTATCATACCTTGATCAGGTACATCTCTATCATACCTTGATCAGGTACATCTCTATCATACCTTGATCATGTACAGCTCTATCATACCTTGATCAGGTACATCTCTATCATACCTTGATCAGATACATCTCTATCATACCTTGATCATGTACAGCTCTATCATACCTTGATCAGGTACATTTCTATCATACCTTGATCAGGTACATCTCTAACATACCTTGATCAGGTAAATTTCTCTATCATACCATGACCAGGTACATCTCTATCACACCTTGATCAGGTACATCTCTATTATACCTTGATCAGGTACATCTCTATCATACCTTGATCAGTTACATCTCTATCATACCTTGATCATGTACAGCTCTATCATACCTTAATCAGGTACATCTGTATCATACCTTGATCAAGTACATCTCTATCATACCTTGATCAGGTACATCTCTCTATCATTTTTAGATCAGGTATGTCTCTCTGTCATATCATTTCCGTTGCTTTCTCTCTACTTCATACCTCTCTCTTGCGCTAAATGTCTATTTCTAGTTTTCTTCCCCCACATCTCTGTTGCACATCTGTCTCTTCTCTCCTTGTTTCGCTCCCCCACTCTGCCCTCTCTCGTGAAACCTTATTAAGCATTGCATGACATTTTTCATATGCATTTGAAATTTGACTTTCTTGGCAGTTTCACATTAAAATGATAGCTGAAATGCATTTATTAAAGTTGTTCATACCATATCATGTTAAAACAGGGTAAAACGACAAGAAGCATTCAGATATGTAGAAAACCGAAAAATTAAATGTATAATAATGACAAACATATTTTTATGCATAGTTGGAGTCAGCCTTCATTTGAATATTCTGTATAGCGTTAATAACAATGAGTTTCCAGGCAATTTTACGGTATTAATGACTTATACCCTTTTTGATTGACAAGGCAGGTTAAGCAGTGTCATTTTAATTCTCAATTGTAACAATTGATTGCTTTCACATTTTATAGGCTACTCTAAAATGTATGTATGGGTGCCAAATAGTGTTAATGATTAATTGTTTAATTAATAAAGGTGATATTGGGGGCATTGCAAGTAATATTACAAATATAAGATTATAACATCAATATGGGAAGCTAGCTCTCGCCGGGATGCATTAGTTATGGAGCCAAACCATGTCGGGCATGTTAAATACAATATGCATACAAAATTATAAGAAAGGAATGCTAGTCTGCACACGAAAAATACAATTCCACTATTGTAAATTCAAAAACTGTTTTTTATAGTTTATGTACTTGAAATTCAAAATAGTCCTAAAATTCAATTTAAGTGAATGTTTTTTTTTTCTTCTCACTAGCAGGTGATGTTTTCTCTCCCTCTCTCTTTTCTCCTCGCTCTCCCCCTCTCCCTTTTTTTTCTCTTTTTCCTCTCACTCAATTTCTGTTTCTAATGTTCATCATCTCACCTTTAACCTATGAATTTATTTGAAGTAATTCTCTATTGCCTTTTATTTATTTATTAAAAACAAAATCTGTTCACTGAATTTTTTTCGAAGTACCACTACTTTCTTATTTTGAATCCCCATTTAAAGGGACAGTCTAGTTAAAAATAAACTTTCATGATTCAGATAGGGCATGTCATTTTAAACAACTTTCCAATTTACTTTTATCATCAAATGTGCTTTGTTCTCTTGGTATTCTTAGTTGAAAGCTAAACCTAGGTAGGCTCATATGATAATTTCTAAGTGCTAGGTCTTGAAGGCCGCCTCTTATCACATGCATTTTTATTTGCTTTTCCATACCGCACCAAAAGCAAGCTGTGTTTTACGTGCTCGTGCACGCTTTCCCCATAGACATCAATGGGGAGAGCCGGCAAAAAAAAAGTCTAACACCTGCTATCGCGGAAACAAAAGCTCCATAACGTAGCCCGATTGATGTCTATGGGGAAAAAGAAAATAGTTTAAACCTAACACTCTAACATAAACCCCATGTCTAAACACCCCTAATATGCTGCCCCTGACATTGCCGACGCCTGCCTACAGTTATTAATTCGTAATCTGCCGCTCCCAATATTACCACCACCTAAATAAAACTATTAACCCCTAATCTGCTGCTCCCGATATTGATGCCACAATACTAAAGTTATTAACCCCTATTCCGCCACACCCCAACATCGATGCAACTATTTTAAAGTTATTAACCCCTATTCCGCCGCTCCCCAACATCGCTGCAACTAAATAAAGTTATTAACCCCTAAACCTCTGGCCTCCCACATCACTACCACTAAATAAACTTATTAACCCCTAAACCACCAGCCCCCCACATCGCAACAACCTAAATTAAACTATATTAACCCCTAAACCTAACCCTAACGTAACCCTAACCCTAACACCCCCTAACTTTAACATAATTTAAATATAGCTAAATTAAAATTACAATTATTAACTAAATAATTCATTATTTAAAACTAAATACTTACCTGTAAAATAAAACCTAAGCTAACTACAATATAGTTATATTGTAGCTAGCTTAGGTTTTATTTTTATTTCACAGGAAAGTTTGTATTTATTTTAACTAGGTAGACTAGTTAGTAAATAGTTATTAACTATTTACTAACTACCTAGCTAAAATAAATACAAACTTACCTGTAAAACAAAACCTAACCTGTCTTATACTAGAACCTAACATTACAAAAACAAACACTAAAATCACAAAAAAAAACTACCACTACAAAAAAAAAACACCATTACAAAATCAAACAAATTAAATTATACAAAAAAATAAATATTATTCCTATTCTAATACCCTTTTTAAAAATAAAAAAACACCCCAAAATAATATAGAATAAACTACCAAGGGCCCTTAAAATGGCATTTTGTAGGGCATTGCCCTGAGATAAACAGCTCTTTTGCTCCAAAAAAAAATACAAACAACCCCTAACACTATACAAATCCCGCTTCTACGATCTTCATCCTGGAGTTGAAGTCCTGATCCAGACGGCCTCTATAATCTTCATCCAGGCGGAATCTTCTATCTTGATCCCGGAGGCGCGGAGCGGGTCCATCCTGAAGACATCCGGCGCAGAGCATCCTCTTCATACGGTCACAGCCGTACACTGAATCTTTAATACAAGGTACACGATCCAAGATGGCGTCCCTTGCATTCCTATTGGCTGAAAAATTTAAATCAGGTTTTTTATTTTGGGGGGGGGGTTGGTTGGGTGGTGGGTTTTACTGTTGGGGGGGTCTTTGTGTTTTTTTTACAGGTAAAAGAGCAGATATATTTAGGGCAATGCCCCACAAAAGGCCCTTTTAAGCGCCATTGGTAGTTTATTGTAGGCTAGGATTTTTTTTTATTTTGGGTGGGCTTTTTTATTTTAATAGGGCTATTAGATTAGGTGTAATTCTTTTATATTTTCTAAAATTTGTTTGTTATTTTCTGTAATTTAGTGTTTGTTATTTTTTTCTAACTGTATTTTTTTGTTTTTGTATTTAGATACTTAGTTTAATTATTATATTAGTTTAATTGGTAGTTTAAACTTAGTTTTTTTAATTTGACAGGTACATTTTTAATTTAATTTAAGATAGGGAAATTGTAATTTTAATATAAATTTAGGGGGTTGTTAGATTTAGGGGTTAATAGTTTAATTTAGTTTATTTCTATATGGGGGGCTTTCGGTTTAGGGGTTAATAGTTGTTTAGTATATTTCGTTGTGGGGGGGCTTGCGGTTTAGGGGTTAAAAGGATTAGTATAAGTGTATTGTTTAATAACTTTAATATTGTGGGGGCGATGTGGGCAGACAGCTGATTAGGGGTTAATAATATTTAAATAGCGTTTGTGATGCAGGAGCGTGGTGGTTTAGGGGTTAATAAGTTTATTATAGTGATGACAATGTCAGGGAGCGGCGGAATAGGGGTTAGTATTTTTTTAAAGTGGCAGTGATATCGGGAGCGGCAGATTAGAGGTTAAAAACGTTAAAATAGTGTTTGCGATGCGGGAGGGCCTCGGTTTAGGAGTTTTATGTTACAGCTTTGTAGCGTAAAAACTCATAACTACTGACTTTAGATGGCGGTACAGATCTTGTCATTTTAGGCTGTAACGCTCGCTTTTTAGCCTCACCGCAAAACTCGTAATACCGGGCGCTATGGGAATCCCATGAAAAAACATAATTTTTACGACTGCGGTACTAACTTAAAGGCTTGCGGTACACCTTATACCGACAAGACTTGTAATGGCTGCATTAGGGAAAATGATGCGTTATGGACCACAACGCTGCTATTTGACTCATAACGCGAAACTAGGTGTATGTGATCATGCCTGTAGCTTGTGTCAGACACTGCACTAATTGGCTAAAATGCAAGTCAATAATAAATAGCCATAAGATCAGGGGGCTGTCAGAAGATGCTTAGATACAAGGTAATCACTGAGGTAAAAAGTGTATTAATATAACAGTGTTGGTTATGCAAAACTGGGGAATGGGTAATAAAGGCATTATCTATCTTTTTAAACAATAAGGCCTAGATTTGGAGTTTGGCGGTAGATGGGCTGTTAACGCTACGCTGGCTTTTTTCTGGCCGCACCATAAAATTAACTCTGGTATCGAGAGTCCCAAAAAAAGCTGCGTTAGGCTCCAAAAAAGGAGCGTAGAGCATTTTTACCGCAAATGCAACTCTCGATACCAGAGTTGCTTACGGACGCGGCCAGCCTCAAAAACGTGCTCGTGCACGATTCTCCCATAGGAATCAATGGGGCTGTTTGAGCTGAAAAAAAACCTAACACCTGCAAAAAAGCAGCGTTCAGCTCCTAACGCAGCCCCATTGTTTCCTATGGGGAAACACTTCCTACGTCTGCACCTAACACTCTAACATGTACCCCGAGTCTAAACACCCCTACCCTTACACTTATTAACCCCTAATCTGCCGCCCCCGCTATCTATGACCCCTGCATTATATTATTAACCCCTAATCTTCCGCTCCGTAAACCGCCGCTACTTACATTATCCCTATGTACCCCTAATCTGCTGCCCCTAACACCGCCGACCCCTATATTATATTTATTAACCCCTAACCTGCCCCCCACAACGTCGCCGCCAGCTACTTACAATAATTAACCCCTAATCTGCCGACCGCAAAGCGCCGCCACCTACGTTATCCTTATGTACCCCTAATCTGCTGCCCCTAACACCGCCGACCCCTATATTATATTTATTAACCCCTAATCTGCCCCCCTCAACGTCGCCGACACCTGCCTACACTTATTAACCCCTAATCTGCCGAGCGGACCTGAGCGCTACTATAATAAAGTTATTAACCCCTAATCCGCCTCACTAACCCTATCATAAATAGTATTAACCCCTAATCTGCCCTCCCTAACATCGCCGACACCTAACTTCAATTATTAACCCCTAATCTGACGACCGGAGATCATCGCTACTATAATAAATGGATTAACCCCTAAAGCTAAGTCTAACCCTAACACTAACACCCCCCTAAGTTAAATATAATTTTTATCTAACGAAATTAATTAACTCTTATTAAATAAATTATTCCTATTTAAAGCTAAATACTTACCTGTAAAATAAACCCTAATATAGCTACAATATAAATTATAATTATATTGTAGCTATTTTAGGATTAATATTTATTTTACAGGCAACTTTGTAATTATTTTAACCAGGTACAATAGCTATTAAATAGTTAAGAACTATTTAATAGTTACCTAGTTAAAACAATAACAAAATTACCTGTAAAATAAATCCTAACCTAAATTATAATTAAACCTAACACTACCCTATCAATAAATTAATTAAATAAAATACCTACAATTACCTACAATTAACCTAACACTACACTATCAATAAATAAATTAAATACAATTGCTACAAATAACTACAATTACATAAACTAACTAAAGTACAAAAAATAAAAAAGAACTAAGTTACAAAAAATAAAAAAATATTTACAAACATAAGAAAAATATTACAACAATTTTAAACTAATTACACCTACTCTAAGCCCCCTAATAAAATAACAAAGACCCCCAAAATAAAAAAATGCCCTACCCTATTCTAAATTAATAGAGTTAAAAGCTCTTTTACCTTACCAGCCCTGAACAGGGCCCTTTGCGGGGCATGCCCCAAGAAAATCAGCTCTTTTGCCTGTAAAAAAAAACATACAATACCCCCCCCAACATTACAACCCACCACCCACATACACCTAATCTAACCCAAACCCCCCTTAAATAAACCTAACACTAAGCCCCTGAAGATCTTCCTACCTTGTCTTCACCATCCAGGTATCACCGATCCGTCCTGGCATCCGGTGCTGAAGAGGTCCAGAAGAGGCTCCAAAGTCTTCCTCCTATCCGGCAAGAAGAGGACATCCGGACCGGCAAACATCTTCTCCAAGCGGCATCTTCGATCTTCTTCCATCCGGTGCGGAGCGGGTCCATCTTGAAGCAGCCGACGCAGATCCATCCTCTTCTTCCGGCGTCTCCTGACGAATGACGGTTCCTTTAAGGGACGTCATCCAAGATGGCGTCCCTCGAATTCCGATTGGCTGATAGGATTCTATCAGCCAATCGGAATTAAGGTAGGAAAATTCTGATTGGCTGATGGAATCAGCCAATCAGAATCAAGTTCAATCCTATTGGAACAGCCAATAGAATGCGAGCTCAATCTGATTGGCTGATTGGATCAGCCAATAGGATTGAACTTGATTCTGATTGGCTGATTCCATCAGCCAATCAGAATTTTCCTACCTTAATTCCAATTGGCTGATAGAATCCTATCAGCCGATCGGAATTCGAGGGACGCCATCTTGGATGACGTCCCTTAAAGGAACCGTCATTCGTCGGGAGACGCCGGAAGAAGAGGATGGATCCACGTCGGCTGCTTCAAGATGGACCCGCTCCGCACCGGATGGAAGAAGATCGAAGATGCCGCTTGGAGAAGATGTTTGCCGGTCCGGATGTCCTCTTCTTGCCGGATAGGAGGAAGACTTTGGAGCCTCTTCTGGACCTCTTCAGCACCGGATGCCAGGACGGATCGGTGATACCTGGATGGTGAAGACAAGGTAGGAAGATCTTCAGGGGCTTAGTGTTAGGTTTATTTAAGGGGGGTTTGGGTTAGATTAGGGGTATGTGGGTGGTGGGTTGTAATGTTGGGGGGGGTATTGTATGTTTTTTTTTACAGGCAAAAGAGCTGATTTTCTTGGGGCATGCCCCGCAAAGGGCCCTGTTCAGGGCTGGTAAGGTAAAAGAGCTTTTAACTCTATTAATTTAGAATAGGGTAGGGCATTTTTTTATTTTGGGGGTCTTTGTTATTTTATTAGGGGGCTTAGAGTAGGTGTAATTAGTTTAAAATTGTTGTAATATTTTTCTTATGTTTGTAAATATTTTTTTATTTTTTGTAACTTAGTTCTTTTTTATTTTTTGTACTTTAGTTAGTTTATGTAATTGTAGTTATTTGTAGCAATTGTATTTAATTTATTTATTGATAGTGTAGTGTTAGGTTAATTGTAGGTAATTGTAGGTATTTTATTTAATTAATTTATTGATAGGGTAGTGTTAGGTTTAATTTTAACTTAGGTTAGGATTTATTTTACAGGTAATTTTGTTATTATTTTAACTAGGTAACTATTAAATAGTTCTTAACTATTTAATAGCTATTGTACCTGGTTAAAATAATTACAAAGTTGCCTGTAAAATAAATATTAATCCTAAAATAGCTACAATATAATTATAATTTATATTGTAGCTATATTAGGGTTTATTTTACAGGTAAGTATTTAGCTTTAAATAGGAATCATTTATTTAATAAGAGTTAATTAATTTCGTTAGATAAAAATTATATTTAACTTAGGGGGGTGTTAGTGTTAGGGTTAGACTTAGCTTTAGGGGTTAATCCATTTATTATAGTAGCGATGAGCTCCGGTCGTCAGATTAGGGGTTAATAATTGAAGTTAGGTGTCGGCGATGTTAGGGAGGGCAGATTAGGGGTTAATACTATTTATGATAGGGTTAGTGAGGCAGATTAGGGGTTAATAACTTTATTATAGTAGCGCTCAGGTCCGCTCGGCAGATTAGGGGTTAATAAGTGTAGGCAGGTGGAGGCAACGTTGAGGGGGGCAGATTAGGGGTTAATAAATATAATACAGGGGTCGGCGGTGTTAGGGGCAGCAGATTAGGGGTACATAAGGATAACGTAGGTGGCGGCGCTTTGCAGTCGGCAGATTAGGGGTTAATTATTGTAAGTAGCTGGCAGCGACGTTGTGGGGGGCAGGTTAGGGGTTAATAAATATAATACAGG
Source organism: Bombina bombina (assembly GCF_027579735.1). Classification (NCBI taxonomy): domain Eukaryota; kingdom Metazoa; phylum Chordata; class Amphibia; order Anura; family Bombinatoridae; genus Bombina; species Bombina bombina. Next base: position 1,018,352,551 of record NC_069499.1, on the reverse strand, counting down.
GGTCGGCGGTGTTAGGGGCAGCAGATTAGGGGTACATAAGTATAACGTAGGTGGCGGTCGGCAGATTAGGGGTTAAAAAAATTTAATCGAGTGTCGGCGATGTGGGGGGACCTCGGTTTAGGGGTACATAGGTAGTTTATAGGTGTTAGTGTACTTTAGGGTACAGTAGTTAAGAGCTTTATGAACCGGCGTTAGCCCAGAAAGCTCTTAACTCCTGCTTTTTTCCTGCGGCTGGAGTTTTGTCGTTAGAGCTCTAACGCTCACTTCAGAAACGACTCTAAATACCGGAGTTAGAAAGATCCCATTGAAAAGATAGGATACGCAATTGACGTAAGGGGATCTGCGGTATGGAAAAGTCGCGGCTGAAAAGTGAGTGTTAGACCCTTTAATCACTGACTCCAAATACCGGCGGTAGCCTAAAACCAGCGTTAGGAGCCTCTAACGCTGGTTTTCACGGCTAACGCCAAACTCCAAATCTAGGCCTAAGATTCTGGTGTAGACTGTCCTTTTAAATACTCTGTACTTTTAGCTCTATTTACCATTCATCGTCCATCCCATCCAAACTTTCTCTTGTTATCACCATTCCTTAAAGGGACAATAAAGCCAAAATTAAACTTTCATGATTTAAATAGATCATGCAGTTTTAAACAACTTTCTAATTTGCTACTTCTATCAAATTTGCTTAATTCGCTTGGTATCCTTTGTTAAAAAGTAAGTTTACAAACAGCAATGCACTACTGGGAGCCAGCTAAATACATTTGTTGAGCCAATGAAAAGTGGCAAAAATGTCCAGTCACCAACCCCTAGCTAACTCCTAACAGTGCATTTATGCTTCTGAGCCTACCTAGATATCCTCTTTAATACTTTTAATTATGGAAGTAAATTTAAAGTTGGTTAAAATATCAGTCTCTATCTGAATCATGAAAGTTTAAGTTTGGCTTTAATGTACATTTTATTTTTCTTTTGATCCAGCTTTCCCCTATGGTTTCCGCCTATAACTTTCCAAGATATCACTCGTCATCAACTCTTCATCCTTTTTAACTTCCTTGTGCTTTTTCACATCAATTAGCCCATTCACTACACCACATCTCCGCTCCCCCTGTCTTTCCTTCACCTCCAGTTACTCTTGCTTGAGCTTCTCAATTAAATGTATAATAATGACAAACATGTTTTTATGCATAGTTGGAGTCAGCCTTCATTTAAATATTCTGTATAGCGTTAATAACAATGAGTTTCCAGGCAATTTTACGGTATTAATGGCTTATACCCTTTTTGATTGACAAGGCAGGTTAAACAGTGTCATTTTAATTCCCTATTGTAACAATTGATTGCTTCCACATTTTATATTACCTATTGCTCATTCCTGATATCACTTGCATACATTCAGCCAATCACTCAATCAAATACATTTTCTTTCTATGTGCACCCCCAGCATTTCTATGCTTTCTTTCCTTCACCTCCTGTTACCATTGCTTGAGCTTCTCAACCCTCCATTAAGGTCTCTATCATTTCTTTACTCCAGTCATATATATATATACAGGGAGTGCAGAATTATTAGGCAAATTAGTATTTTGACCACATCATCCTCTTTATGCATGTTGTCTTACTCCAAGCTGTATAGGCTCGAAAGCCTACTACCAATTAAGCATATTAGGTGATGTGCATCTCTGTAATGAGAAGGGGTGTGGTCTAATGACATCAACACCCTATATCAGGTGTGCATAATTATTAGGCAACTTCCTTTCCTTTGGCAAAATGGGTCAAAAGAAGGACTTGACAGGCTCAGAAAAGTCAAAAACAGTGAGATATCTTGCAGAGGGATGCAGCACTCTTAAAATTGCAAAGCTTCTGAAGCGTGATCATCGAACAATCAAGCGTTTCATTCAAAATAGTCAACAGGGTCGCAAGAAGCGTGTGGAAAAACCAAGGCGCAAAATAACTGCCCATGAACTGAGAAAAGTCAAGCGTGCAGCTGCCAAGGTGCCACTTGCCACCAGTTTGGCCATATTTCAGAGCTGCAACATCACTGGAGTACCCAAAAGCACAAGGTGTGCAATACTCAGAGACACGGCCAAGGTAAGAAAGGCTGAAAGACGACCACCACTGAACAAGACACACAAGCTGAAACGTCAAGACTGGGCCAAGAAATATCTCACGACTGATTTTTCTAAGGTTTTATGGACTGATGAAATGAGAGTGAGTCTTGATGGGCCAGATGGATGGGCCCGTGGCTGGATTGGTAAAGGGCAGAGAGCTCCAGTCCGACTCAGACGCCAGCAAGGTGGAGGTGGGGTACTGGTTTGGGCTGGTATCATCAAAGATGAGCTTGTGGGGCCTTTTCGGGTTGAGGATGGAGTCAAGCTCAACTCCCAGTCCTACTGCCAGTTTCTGGAAGACACCTTCTTCAAGCAGTGGTACAGGAAGAAGTCTGCATCCTTCAAGAAAAACATGATTTTCATGCAGGACAATGCTCCATCACACGCGTCCAAGTACTCCACAGCGTGGCTGGCAAGAAAGGGTATAAAAGAAGAAAATCTAATGACATGGCCTCCTTGTTCACCTGATCTGAACCCCATTGAGAACCTGTGGTCCATCATCAAATGTGAGATTTACAAGGAGGGAAAACAGTACACCTCTCTGAACAGTGTCTGGGAGGCTGTGGTTGCTGCTGCATGCAATGTTGATGGTGAACAGATCAAAACACTGACAGAATCCATGGATGGCAGGCTTTTGAGTGTCCTTGCAAAGAAAGGTGGCTATATTGGTCACTGATTTGTTTTTGTTTTGTTTTTGAATGTCAGAAATGTATATTTGTGAATGTTGAGATGTTATATTGGTTTCACTGGTAAAAATAAATAATTGAAATGGTATATATTTGTTTTTTGTTAAGTTGCCTAATAATTATGCACAGTAATAGTCACCTGCACACACAGATATCCCCCTAAAATAGCTATAACTAAAAACAAACTAAAAACTACTTCCAAAACTATTCAGCTTTGATATTAATGAGTTTTTTGGGTTCATTGAGAACATGGTTGTTGTTCAATAATAAAATTAATCCTCAAAAATACAACTTGCCTAATAATTCTGCACTCCCTGTATATATATATATATATATATATATATATATATATATATATATATTATTATTATGTTCTACTCTGTGAAAAGCATTACTGGGCTAAAAGAAGTTGCACCCAGGTGGTAAATCGACATAGAACAGGCTAACAATGGTATTGAGCTGGTTGTTCGTTCCTGTGAGTGCATTTCTCTCTGTGTGTATTTAGTCTCCCTATGGGAAAAAGGGGCAACCAGACGTGGACACCTTGCTCAGTGTGCTTAGAGGAACATGGCTTCACCTCACTGACGAGGCCCAATGAAGGCCGAAACGATCGTCTGTGGTTGCTGTGTTCCTTGTTCAGAGAGGAATTGCCTGGCATTTCGGCGCTGGACTGACTGTAATAGGCGGGATCAGACTGATATACTACAGGAAAGTTCTACTCTGTGAAAAGCATTACTGGGCTAAAAGAAGTTGCACCCAGGTGGTAAATCGCCATAGAACAGGCTAACAATGGTATTGAGCTGGTTGTTCGTTCCTGTGAGTGCATTTCTCTCTGTGTGTATATATATATATATATACTATATATATATATATATATATATATATATATATATATATATATACTGTATATATATAACCTGGGTCTCTTGCTTTGCTGTCTTGTGACTTTCCCTTTTGAGCCACTGTCGGGCTCTGACTCAGGGCTTTCATTTGGGTAACTGAAGACTATGCTGGTTTACTCTCTAGCTCCACCTTCCTGCCAACTGTAGGAGGTTCTGTAATCAACTTTAGACTACTTAAAGGGTCAGTCTACTTCAGAATTATTTTCTTATGCCTGAGGAAACCGATGTACTAGCGTAGAAACGCGTTGCATTTTATTGGGGCTCTGAATGAATGTTTCAACCCTCAAATTTTAAAACAATTGTTTTATCCCTAAAATAGTTGTATATTAAAAGTTATTTTGATGTTTTAATACACGCCTCTGGTCTACATGTGTTAAATTTTGCCTACTTGACCTTCTGGAAGGGAGCTGATCACCACTGTGCTTTGAGATGGAGCCCTGAGAGTCTCCAGAACGCACCTATCAGCACAACAGAGTGCTGCTGCATATTTTGAGTACCCTGTTTATTTGAAAACTTATATGCACATGAAGCACCCTCTGCTTTGTTCGTCTAGGATACTTCAGAATTTGTATTGTTTCAAAAAGATAGATAGAGGGGGCAGAGCTTTCCAAAAGATGGAGAAGTCGCACTTTTTCTAAGCTCTATGCTCAGTCTAATTTTACCTACCTAAAGGGTATCTACTAACCCCTTAATCCCTTCTGTTCCATCCCTTGAATTCCCTACCACTACTGGAGACTGAAATTTGACTACAGCCAAGCAAAATATACCCCAAGCTCGCACTCTCTACGGCAGACAGACCCACATGGTGCATCAGAAAGAGGGGCATGATACCAAAAGGCTCTTCACTCGGAATCGCCACAACCCATCTGCTGATAAACTGCCTCAAACCCCAAACCAGGAGTAGGCTCCATACCTCTGACACTCCCTGTGGAGATCCGGCCTGGCATGAGAGAGGATAGCTCCGAGATTCACACTGCCACGAACTTACTACAGGAGCAGCTTTAGGGGCATATTATAGCTCTGGCACACAAGCGGTCTATCTCCTAGCTGGAAGGTCTCTGCATAGGAGATCATTTCATCGTGACTGCAGCCGGACCACCTGTCCACCATCAAACCTATTCCCCTGATCAATATCACCAGCCATTGGACTTACACAGGACGTTAACTAAGAGCCTTACAGGAGTTCCTGTACACGCTGTCGAGTGGAGATGAAGTGCTAACTCCACCAGGCAGGGGGTGCCGGGCTTACTCTCCCCATTCTCCTCATCCACTAGGGAGATTGTAGTTTTCAGTACCTGTGTTATAATTATACCTGAGAAGCTTCTCACAACTAACTAACAACATGGCCCACTCCACAAAGAAAAAACAAAAACAGTCCGACATTCCCTAAGAGAACCTTAGCAGACCATTTCAACAGTAAAATCCAATCCAATATGAACAGGATATGTCAGATGATGATTCAAGAGAGTCAATAGCCTCATCTAAGGGGGTCCATAGAACCGTAAGCTAACCTACAGAAAGGTCCATGGTTGTACACTCCTCTATACTTGACTCCATTAAAGCTCTATCTGACAAAATGGACTCCACCCCGGACCAAGGCATGAAGCTTCTACTCTCACTGGGACTTCATCATCCCCCTGAACAGAACAACAGATCAATAGAGAATTCTAATGAGCTAAACGCTGCTGCACCTGAATGGCAACCACTTTCAAAGAGCCAACAGTCCAAGAGAAAAGATCTGACTGCCCCCAGTGAGGACTCTTGACCTTTCACACTTATCCTTTATACTGGGCCCTTGACCCAGTCTTGGACTATACGTATCCTTTTCTAAGAACTCACTTGTTCACAAGGTGTTCATGTTCTAATTTTAACACAATTTAGTTTCATGTTATAAGTGTTCTTTGAGTTTACCTTAAATAACTCTAGCTATATTGCCATTATACCCATATGTACTACTCATCAAGGCAGGGCTAAAGAGTTTACCTACACTAATTTGTTTTACCCTATTCCAATTTAACATACTCACCAGTCGTTTTATCTTTCTCTAAGAACCCACTGGTTCATAAGGTGCTTATGTTCTAACTTTACCACAACCTAGTTTAATGTTTGTCTTGTTTATTATGTATAGCTTAGACAAACCCAGCCTTTATCGATAACATACTCATTCTAACTACTCCTTAAAGTGAAAGTCAATCCTAGCGTTGTACAAATGCTAGGATTGACTATTGAAACAAAAAGTGGAATTTAATTCATGAAGTTTAAGATACTTCATGTAGAAAGCACCTTTATTTGTTTCAATTGATCACCGTTTTTAGTTGCTACAGCAGCCCACGGCTTAAAATTTTTTTTCCTAAGAGGTGACGTTTTTATCTCTTAGCCAATAGCGATGCAGTAAATCTGGCTTGGCGCCCATGGGAGCCAGATTTACCGCACGGCTATTGGCTAAGAGGTGAAAACGTCACCTCTTAGCAAAAAATTTTTTTACCCGTGGGCTGCTGTAGCAGCTGAGAACGGCGATCGGTTGAAACAAATAAAGGAGCTTTCTACATGAAGTATCTTATATTTCATGAATGAAAGTGCCCATTATTTGTTTCAATAGTAAATCCTAGCGTTTGTACAATGCTAGGATCTACTTTCACTTTAAGGCGAGACTCAAAAGCATACCTTTTTTAATTTGTTTTACTGTGTTTAAATGTAACATGTTTGCCAGTTATATATGTATCTCTGTTATTTAATTGATCTCACTACTGCTGTTTTTACTCTCTTTACCTCTGTCTGTCCCTACCCCTTCGCAGGTATAACCTACCCTTAACTTCATCACCACTGTAGCTGCAAACCCCTCCCACTCCAGCCCAGCCCACTCCAAACACCCCCCCCCATACACACACTTCTTTTTACATGCAACTATTTTAAAATGTCTGAGGGTAAGACAAAGACAATTAGAAAATTAAGCCCATGTCAATATTTTATAAGGCCATCTTGCAATGAGTCACAGACTCACAGATCTTTATGTTGGGAGGTATGTAACAGACGTATACATGCACTCAGTGGTGACACAGCATTGGGCTCTATATAATGCATAATATATAATGCAAAGATATATATATATATATATATATATATATATATATATATATATATATATATATAATGTATAGATGTATGCCAAACTTTACATCAGAAGCATGTTTAAAACTGCAATGCAAGAAATAAAAATAACATATGTAATGAAATAACATCCCATTACACTATGCCACAACACATTAATGAAAGAGAATATGACTTCATTAAAGTATAGTTAAATAAACATAAAAGCCAAAACAAAACCTACGGCCTAAGTATAACTGTATATACTGTAATACAGGGGCAAAAAACAAAACCTACGGCCTAAGTATAACTGTATATACTGTAATACAGGGGCAAAAAACAAAACCTACTGCCAAATAAGTATAACTGTATTTAATACAGGCAAAAAACAAAACCTACTGCCTAAATAAGTATAACTGTATTTAATACAGGCAAAAAACAAAACCTACTGCCTAAATAAGTATAACTGTATATAAAACAGGGGCAAAAAACAAAAGAGATTCTGGGGAATGGTTGAGATTGAAATAAATAACTGGAGCTAAAGATTCTTTCATGAGGAAACAACAGAATAAAACAAAAATGTTAAGTTACAGTAATGATTATTGAGGTATTTTGCACCCACATGAAAAAGGTATTATTTTACTCAGGCTTTTTTATCTTGCATTTTTTGAAGGGACATTAAACACTTTGGGATGGTAAAAGAAAATGATAAATTGTGTGTGTGTGTATATATGTGTGTATATATATATATATATATATATATATATATATATATATACTGTATATATAATATATATATATACTGTATATATATATATATATATATATATATATATATATATATAAAATAAAGAAAAGGAAGTATTAGAAAATACCCTTAATCCAGCACACACTCATGTACCAATTTATTGCAACAACCCGCAGATTACATATGCATTCAATCAAAGGATACAGACAAGGGCAGTATGCATAAACATTTTTTTTTATTTATTACTACTAAATATTACTGCTTAATAGCATTGTCCGTATGCACAGTCAAATAGTGATTGATACTACTGCATAACAAAACCTAAGAAGTAAATAAACAATTAACAAGAACAAACTGCGGTTCTGTCAGAAATTATAAAGTCCGGTGTTCAGTGGCTGTAAATCTTCGCATGCAAGTAACAATTGTTAGTTTACGATGTCAGAAAGCAAAAGCAAAAGCTAGATGATTAGTTGCCAAGCTATATGTCGACATAAGCAATATTTGGATTGTTAGATGCAGGATAGCCAGTCCGTTATATAACAGAGACCAAAGCACAGTCCGTTCTGGTGGGGCGGTACTTCCCCGTACCTTCACAGTGGGTAAATAACAGCTCACCTTAATCTCAGCAGTCATCCAATTTAGGAGCCATTTATCCGCTTACCTCCGCTGCAGGCGTTAATAGAACACAAACCCTGCTTTGTCGGGGCAAAATTTGCGGTGCTGCTTTAGGCAAATAAGTTCCACAGGTGAGCTGACCACTGCATTTGCTGTATCCTCCTAGAAACCAGGTCTAGGGAACGCCAAATCTTCTTGGGGGTAAACCGCTCTCCACCAAACAATTCACCACGCTCACGGAGCTCCTGTGGGCGTGGACAAACAAGCGACACGTGTTTCACCCAAAACCTCAAATCCTATTGGGCTTCATCAGGCATATGATTATTGCTTGACATCTCTAAGCTTTATATCCGGTTGCCAGGTGAAATAATTAACCCATTAGGTTTTACATACAATTGTCTCACAATTTCACAGTAAATAAATGATGCATACTTTGGCCGGTCTCAGGATTAGTAAAAAAGCAAACACACAGTAATTAAATTGCTTTAAACATCATTTATATTTACTTCTAAAGGAATCAAAGAATCATAAAAGTTATTATAGTTAGTATAGTTGAGGAAGTACCGCCCCACCAGAACGGACTGTGCTTTGGTCTCTGTTATATAACGGACTGGCTATCCTGCATCTAACAATCCAAATATTGCTTATGTCGACATATAGCTTGGCAACTAATCATCTAGCTTTTGCTTTTGCTTTCTGACATCGTAAACTAACAATTGTTACTTGCATGCGAAGATTTACAGCCACTGAACACCGGACTTTAGAATTTCTGACAGAACCGCAGTTTGTTCTTGTTAATTGTTTATTTACTTATTAGGTTTTGTTATGCAGTAGTATCAATCACTATTTGACTGTGCATACGGACAATGCTATTAAGCAGTAATATTTAGTAGTAATAAATAAAAAAAATTGTTTATGCATACTGCCCTTGTCTGCATTCTTTGATTGAATGCATATGTAATGTGCGGGTTGTTGCAATAAATTGGTACATGAGTGTGTGCTGGATTAAGGGTATTTTCTAATACTTCCTTTTCTTTATTATAAATTTGACTCATTACCCCCGTGCACCGGAGCTGCAACTAACAATTTTTGCATCTCTGCTACTCAACCATATTACGATTTCCCACATACAGCTGGTACTTGTTCTAATATATATATATACATATATACATACATAAAAAACTACAATATACTTTCATTATTTATTTTGTCCCCTTTTCCTGTAATTCCATTCTGTCATTGTGAGCTTTTCAGTTCCTGTTAGAAATGGAAGTGCAAAACACTGTTACATTACAGACAGCCATTGGCTGCACACTCTAGTGACCTATTTTATAACTGTTGTGGCCAAAGTAACAACATGGCAGCTCCCATTGTTTTATAGCTTTTGGCAGGCAACCAAACCAAACATTTGCCATCTTTAAAAAATTGGGTTTTTTTTTGTTTTGTTTTTAATTTTGGATGAAGTCACAGTCACACTAAATAGCCAAGAGCATGAGGAACAGCCTTACGATAATGGCTGGTTATTTAACATTACATTTCATAGATGAAAATGTATAAATGTTTAAAATAAATTCTGAACACTCACTGACATTACTAATTTACTAATACATAACAATTCTTATTTTTATGTCAGAGATAATACAGTACCATTTTCAGCCGTGGAAAGTTGTAGTTTACTTAAAGGGACATTAAACACTAAACAAATGCTAGATAAAAAGATGCATTTAAAGAAAAAAATAGTCTGAGAATAACATGTAGATGTATTTTTTAAAGTTTAATTAGCTGTTTAAATATTGACAAAATAAGTGTAAAGTTTTAGTGTCTATAAAACAATGGGAGCTGCCATGTTGTAACTTAGGTTACCTTCTCTGCTGTAGCCAATTAGGGACAGTTATAAATAGGTCACTAGAGTGTGCAGCCAATGGTTGTGTAGAATATAACAGTGTTTTGCACTTACATTTCTAACAGGAATGAAAGTATATTGCAAACTTTATATTATATATATATATATACAGTGTATATATATATATATATATTCTAATAAATAAAGTAATTAAGCAATTAATAATTTAGAAAAATGATATAAACAACCAATGTTACTCATAAAATTTAAATATGGTACATATATAAATGGGAAATATTTATTAGGTCCCTGTAAATGGGCATCACCCCAAAACGTGTTTTAAAACAAACAGAACAGGTGTGGCAGGAGATAGACACTAAGCCACATGTACTCATTACATTACACCATTGTTGTACATCAATTTATTTCCCTAGAGCAGAGACTCTTTAAAATAAAAAAATAAAAAACAGTCAGCCTTTTTTTAATACATGATGGATCATGGAAGCCAGACTGCTGGGGAAGTCGTTACCCTACAAAAACTGAAAGGGGTTAACCTTACCTTCTTCTCACAGTCCAGGTCAGGAGGTCTGCGACCGCTAGCCTCTTCAGCCCTTGATACTCACAAACAGCCAGGTAATGCTTCAGCTTCTGCACTTGACACAACACATGGCTGCAATGTCCCGCCCGGCCTATGGCTGCAGCTCACTGAGGGCATCATGTGACGTGTCACGTGTGTGTACAAGTACAAATCTGCAGGTCCCAGATGTACTTTACACCTGCCCAGTAGCGGACCTACTCAAGAGAGGGCCCTGGTGCAGAAATTTTTTTTTTGCCCCCCCCCCCCCTCGAAGGTAACTTACTAGTAAGCAATATAATATATATATATATATATATATATATATATACATACACACATACATGCATACTGTACACATACATGCCAATACTGCACTGCCTAATAAATGTATCCCTACATTTACATATATGTGACAGCATGTATATGTACACCTGTGGTGGCTGGTGTAATCAAGGGTTTACATGACTTCTTTGTGGGTAGAAGCATTAATTTAATCTCTTCATTGACAATAGGTGTTCTTGATGTGCATGGGTTAAGATACCACCGCAAACTACTATGAGCAACGTAGGGGTTAAATCAATGCTGCAAATTAACTTTGAAGGGAGTAATTAACCACCTTGATTAACTGTGTGTGTACTAGCAAAGCAAATGTTAAATCACTGTTGTGTTTTACTTCAGTGATTTAACCCTCTTATTAGCCTGGATAACCATGCACATGACACATTTGCAGATCAGTGTGTACTAGCACATGGGCGCATTTCCTGTGGTCAAAATTTCTGGTATGCACACACATACACATGCTCACACATACATATATACTTCTACACACACACACAACCACGTACACATACATTCATACAAATATATTTATACACACATACACACAATCATATACCTTTTCACTCTCATACATATATACTCACACAAAAATACAAACACACATATATTCACACACACAAATACTCAGATACACACAAATACACACATTAAAATACAACTTCCCACACAAGCACAAATTTTAATACACACACATAAATACAAAAAAACACAACCATGTATGCTATCAACAGAAATACACACAAACACACACATTCATACACACGCAAATACACACATTAAAATACAACTTCACACACACAAACACTTTTGAAAATGCACACACTGATTTACACACAAATACTCAAGCATACAGACATTAATATTTATACACACAGACATACCTCCCAACATTTCAAAATTCAAAAGAGGGACATCCCCCACAGCAAAAAAATTGAAATGTGGTGGGCCGGGCTTAAAAAAAATCATGAGACCAAAGTAATATAAATAAAATTCTAAATAAAGTCATATATTTTAATACACTTAGGCAGCAAATCAAACACAAGCTCAAACCACTGGTATGGCTATGTGAGCTATGTATTTAATTAGCCTTTGCAAAGACATTGCTAAATATTTTTATCTTAATTGGACATTTAATAATAAATTCTTTAAAACTGCTCTCTGCATTCCCCATTAATATTCTAGATTCTGGCCTTTAAAGTCAGCAAAAATGCACAGTAGCACACTACATAGCATACACTTACACATGCAGATACACACACACTACATAGCATACACTTATACATGCAGATACACACACACTACATAGCATACACTTATACATGCAGATACACACACACTACATAGCATACACTTATACATGCAGATACACACACACTACATAGCATACACTTATACATGCAGACACACACACACTACATAGCATACACTTACACATGCAGATACACACACTACATAGCATACACTTATACAGGCAGATACACAGACACTACCTAGTATACACTTATACATGCAGATACACACACACATTACATAGCATACACTTATACATGCAGCATACACTTATACATGCAGATACACAGACACTACATAGTATACACTTATACATGCAGATACACAGACACTACATAGTATACACTTATACATGCAGATACACACACACTACATAGCATACACTTATACATGCAGATACACAGACACTACATAGTATACACTTATGCATGCAGACACACACACACACTACATAGCATACACTTATACATGCAGATACACACTTATACATGCAGATACACATACACACACTACATAGCTTACATTTATACATGCAGACATACACACACTACATAGCATAAACTTATACATACAGATACACACACACACAGTTATGGATACAGATAGACACACACACTACATCATATATGGGTATCTGTAATTCATTGTATGGGGTCCTGGGGTTGGCAAGCACATTAGCTGGCAGTCTGCGGCTGCCACTGTTCGTTACCCTGGTATTAGCACTGCTCATTATATAAAACTGAAGGCATGCTAGTATTATCACCAGGGGTTTGACATCATCACTACCAGAGGTAGGTTAGAGAGGTCACCAATACCCATGGTCAGAGTATATACAGCCTTTTTACTCCTGCTTAACCCACACACCATTCATTTTCAACAGGGAATCTAACAGATATTTAACTCTGTGAGAGCAAAGCCAGCTGCTTCTGAGTATGGGCCCAATAGAATTGAATTTTTTTTTTAAATGCATGGGGAAAATCGGGACAGATGGCTAGCAACCCGGGACAGGGGGACAGGGGGACAGACCCCTAAAATCGGGACTATCCTGCGAAAATCAGGACAGTTGGGGGGTATGCACAGATATAAACATTTAAATTCAAATACAAACACACACTTTAGTAAAAATATACACTAACAGAGATACACATACAAGATGCATACACACGCACAAAGATATACAAATACACATACATACACACACAAATATATACAGTAACATAAACACAAAACACACACAGATACAAGCAGAAATACAAACTCACACACAAATACACTTGCACACAGATACACATACACACAACGCTTGCACACAGATACACACACAAATACAGTTGCAAACAGATACACACACAACACTTGCACACAGATACACACACACACACAAATGCACTTACACACAACACTTGCACACATAATTAATTAAATGCCCTATCCTCGTGGCTTGCTGTAATAAAATATAATAAGAGCCATAAAACTGACTCAACCATAACTATGTACATAAACATAATAACCTTAATAAATTTATTCATAACTTAGAATAAATAACACACAGACACATTTATTATAGAACATGAGAACCGGCTGGACTCAACGGGGCCAGCTAAAACATGTGGCGGCAATCTAGCTTAGGAGTAAGCAACCCCCCGCTAGGAAGAAGGGCCGCGCCCGTTAATGCCCACACAAGCGGAGCTCAGCTGCACGCAGAAGCTTAAGGAGTTCTCGCCATCTTTAGAATGGGGAGGGACCCCAGGCGCGCGCCTGCAGAGATCACCCTCCCCTGGGCAGCCGTCACTCTACCTCTGATGGCAAACCGGGGCGCGGACCAACCGCCTAACCAGGGTGTAAGTTAAAGATCTCCAGACCAGAGGGAGGGAAGCTGTGAAGACGAGCTGGAAAGAGGGTTTGGGGCCTGTGAGCTGACTACTTAAAGGGTAAGCTAAACCCCACCCTCACTACTGCAACATTGTTGCCACTTCACAGCAGCACACTCCTAAGGGCCTTAATTATTATGTTCGTTCTGGGCTATGCTGCCCTCCACTGTCTTAATTAATTAAATGCCCTATCCTCCTGGCTTGCTGTAATAAAATATAATAAGAGCCATAAAACTGACTCAACCATAACTATGTACATAAACATAATAACCTTAATAACTTTATTCAGAACTTAGAATAAATAACACACAGACACAAGTATGTGGGTAAAGACCCGTGGGTCACATTTATTATAGAACATGAGAACCGGATGGACTCAACGGGGCCAGCTAAAACATGTGGCGGCAATCTAGCTTAGGAGTAAGCAACCCCCGCTAGGAAGAAGGGCCGCACCCGTGAATGCCCACACAAGTGGAGCTCAGCTGCATGCAGAAGCTTAGGGAGTTCTCTGCATCTTTAGAATGGGGAGGGACCCCAGGCACGTGCCTGCAGAGATCACCCTCCCCTGGGCAGCCGTCACTCTACCTCTGATGGCAAACAGGGGCGCGGACCAACCGCCACAAGAGACAGCCCAACAGGCACAGCTCTTGCCGCCACACCTATAGATGTAGTAAAATAGCATGCCTCAAATTACAGAGGAACAAGTCAATGCCCCTCTCAGAGAGGTGCACCCAGTCCCTTCTCTAGAGGCTCCTCTCAGCCGTTGTAATGTTTCCATGCTCTACAACAAAACCTCCTGACTGGCCTAAGAAGATCCTAACCTCCCTGTTGATCTTCTTACGGACCTGGAAAGCTGCGCGGTGGGATTGCATGTGACGCCACTCTATCCTGGGGATAATATTGGACCACCCTATTCTTACTTGAGGGACCCAAGCCTGAAACGTGCTCAGATCCGATTGAATAACTGCACTGAGCTGCTTGCACGGCAGGAGCCCCATATCATTCCCTCCGGCGTGAATGATTAATACATGGGGTTTCTCCCACCTGCGCAATGCCCCTTGCAGTAACTCAGGCAGAGCCTGCCACGTAAGACCCCTGCGCCCCAACCATCTAACGGTGACACGGGATGAGGGGAGCCCCAGCTGACGCCCATCAGGTCTTGCAGTCGCCCGCAGCTCCGCCCAGTGGATGTATGAGTGACCCGTAATCCAAACCCTCAGTGGACCGCTCCTCGGCCCTAAGAAGAAATAAAAATTAACCATGGAACATTGCAACAAGAAAACATCAATCAAACAGTCAAAGGCCTAACGTACAATAAATACCTTTTAGACCTCCATCTCCCCAGAGCCCCAATGTGGTCAGCAGACCAACCTAAACCCGCGGCAGTAGTAGCCGCTCCCACTCTGAATGAATGAGGAGCAATGACCCTTGGGTCAAGGCCGACTCGAGATGCCGCCCAGCCCAATACTCTCCGAAACTGGAACCTTGTCAACGGGGATCCATCCCTGTGAACCAGGAACTGTGAGGAGCCCTCCGGACCCACGTCCATGTAGGCTTTAATAAGTCTGACTGGGCAACAGACCGACCCTTCATGGGCCGGCAAAGACAACCATGCTCCTCTCCCCTCTTGGTCGGTTTTGGATCTGGGAATGAAAACAAGAATCGACGACTCGTCGTTCTTGACGTAGGAATTTAGAAGGCCTCCAAGCTTGTTCTTCGAGGCGGGACTAGTTCCCCCACCCTGAGTGCCCCGTGAAAAGCCAACCCAAAGGCGGCCGCAAACAGGGTGGCCTCATAGGCAGATGAACACACCGCCGGCAAGGCTTGACATAACACTACCAAACGTTCAATGGTAACCGGGCTCCCTAACATCCCTTGTTCTGGGCATCATACGCTCCCAACCCCTCAGGACCTGCCTAACCAGGAAGGTCCTAGAGTAGTCAGAGAGGCCATATAGTTTGCAGAAAAAGGACACGACGGTGAGCCGAGACCCAACCGCCGTCTTTGAAACCCCATTACCTTTAAGTTCGGTAATCCATTCAAGAAGGCCCCATTGGTCGCCGTCGCAGGAAGGACGGCCCCTTGAGTTGCAGAAGGTGATCCATTCTGTCCAATGCTTTACATAGGTTGTCCAAGTGAACGGGGCGAGCGAAGACTGGACCATCACGATCAAAGGTCCCCATCCAGCGCCACCTGCCATAAGTAATCAGGACAATGCGATCCGTTAGTATCTGCATGAGGAACCAACGCATAGAAGGCTTCCCATTGAAAACCGGAAAGCGCATCTACAATCCTATTCTGAACGCCCGGGACATGTCTAGCACGGAACACAATATTCAGGTGTAGACACCTCAGCACCAATAGCCTCAAATATCGCACTACCGGAGGTGAACCGGACAAGAACTTGTTAATAGCGAAAACAACGCTCATGTTATCAGTCCAGAAAACCACGTCCAGATCCCAAAGCTGGTTACCCCAAATTTCAATGTCAACCTTGATGGGAAACAGTTCCAAAAGGCATAGGTTCCGAATCAGCCCTTTGTCCACCCACGCGCTAGGCCACGGGCCAGCACTCCATTGCCCGGACAAGAAATCCCAGTACCCGTGAGACCCGGCAGCATCTGTAAACAGCTGAATCACTGCGTTGGAAGGAACAACCTCCCGCCACAGGCAAACCCCATTAAAGTGGGTTAGAAACTCCTCCCAAACCTGGAGGTCACCCAACATATCGGGAGATACCCGGAACTGTCGCGTCTGCGACCTCTCGCCTCATAACTGCCACTCCATCCGGTGGAGGAATATCCTCCCCATAGGAATAATCCTTCCCGCAAAATTAAGCAAACCCAGCAGAGTTTGAAGATCCTTCACGGAGCAATACTGCTCTGATCTCATGGCGCGTACTGCCTCCAGCATACGCACCACTTTATCCCACGGCAAATGGCACTGCCCCGCTGCGGAATCAATTTCTATGCCCAGAAAAGTAAGGCACGTACAAGGGCCCTGGGTTTTGTCCTCCGCCAGAGGAACTCCCATCCTGCCCATCAGCAGCCTAGTCACTTTCATCAAGAAAGCGCACTCAGACGAACCCGCATGCCCGGCAAGCAAAAAATTGTCCAAATAGTGTGCCAGGCCGTCAAATCCGGCAACCTCCTTGATGGCCCAGTGCAAGAAACTACTGAAAGCCTCGAAGTAGGCACATGAAATTGAGCACCCCATGGGCAAGCATTTGTCGACGTAGTACTTGCCTCCAATACAACACCCCATGAGCCGAAAGGAGGAGGGGTGAATTGGTAGGAGCCGAAACGCGGATTCCACATCCAGTTTCGCCATACAAGCTCCAGCCCCCGCCCTACGAACCAGCCCTAGCGCTTCATCGAAGGACTGATAGCAAACTGAGCTAAGCTCAGGAGGGATAGCGTTGTTAACCAAACGACCTTTCGGAAAAGACAGGTGCTGAATGAGCCAAAACTTACCCAGCTCCTTCTTTGGGACGACCCCCAAAGGAGAAACAACCAACCCCGGAATCGGAATCTCCCCAAATGGGCCCGCCATGCGACCCAACGCTATTTCCTTATTTAGCTTATCCCTTAACACTTCGGGGAACTGATATGCGGATTTTAGGTTCCTATGCGTTGAGGAACCCACCACATGCATGCGATCCGACGGGAATAATAAATCCCCATCAGAGCCCATCCCTAAGTAGAACGGCGGCCTCTTTAAACGGATAAAGAAGCAGCCATTTTTCAATTACGGCTACCCTTAGCGGGGTGGCCGCCCTTTCCTGAAGTGAAAGGTTTGGGACTAGCGCCTGGTCTCTCTTGGGAACGACTTGAGTCCTGGGGCCTAGTACACTCGGACCCTGAGTGGCTGCCACCGCAGTGCTTACAGGCGTGACGAAATGCACATGCCGCTCCCCTGGAACAAAGCTTGTCCTGGAAACACCAGCACACACCTGTGGGCCGCCGTCAAGAGCGCTGCGAGGCTTTGGTGCCCGCCAACCCACCGGAAGCCTGCACAGGAGCCGCCTGTTTTTCAGGCCCTAATTGGGCCCATAACCGTGAGTCAACATCACCAAAAGTAAGGAGAGGGTTACCAACCATCTTCCTACGAAAGGCTGCGTCGTAATCCCGCCAAGCCCCCTCTCTGTACTTCTTATACACCGTTTCTATAGAATCCTGATATTTCAGGATGTTCAATGCTTGGTCAGGGAATTTGGTAATGTAACATGATGCATATACGCGAAAACACTTGCGCCACTCATCATATGAATCAGGCCTTTTGAATTTCTATGGGCCCGCGCCGTCATCCGCCATTTCTTTCTGGTGGTATGCCTCCGCGGAAAGCTCAAACATATGCACGTACTTTCCATCCTGAATCCGCCGAACCATCTTGAATTTAAGATGTTCATGCAGACTCAATGCGGGCCACGTATCTGTGTCCCCATGCATAGCTGCCCTACGCCTATTCGCCACCACCGGGCTAACTAAACCTGTTGGCGCAGGAGGTGTCGGCAGAGGAACAGGGGGTTCCATGCGGGATGAACCAGGGGGGAGGGGTAAACCCATAGCCTTCCTTTCTTCGACTAGCCATTTTACCATCCTATACATCCTCTTCTGCCCCTTAGCTTCCAACCCCAGGGATCTATCACTCTCAGACCCTGAATCATCCGAGGATGAACTAAAACCCCTACGTTCAAAAGTCACAGTGTGCTTACCAGCTCCCATGAGGCGCTGCACCGACAAAGGACCTGAGGATGTGGACGGTTGTTCCTGGGACTGCTCCTCCCTCTCACCAACACTGGAACTGGCCTGCTCCGGCACCAAGGCATTTCTGGGCTCCATAATAATCTGGAAAGAAAAATTTGAGAGAGGAGTACCCAGGGAAGGGGACGAAGGCCCGCCACCAATATCATCATCAAACCCCATTGGGCTAGGACTCCTACGCTCTATGCCACACTCAGACCTAACATTGCAAGTCACACCTCCCATATGCACATTCAAAACAGCGTCCGCAAATTTAACCTGTCTGCCCTGTTCTGAAATAACTGGTGCACCCTGACATAAACTGGGCGTGGGCACCGGAGCTTTTCTAGCAGAAGCCCTGGTAACTACTCCCAGGGGGATCCCGCTGAGGTGCTGCACGTGCTACGTGATGTATGACTGCGGCGCCTACTATGCCGCGATGTACTCACGGCTCGCCGCTTGCCCCCAGCCTGCCTAATTGTGGCCTGAGGCCCTGCCTCCTGTTGCGCAAATGGCGTGTTCCCTGTCAGGCCTGCGGCCTGCTCATGTACGCCAGAATCACCCCTATCCTGTGACGCAGTTATGGAAGATGGCGCCCTTGCCGCCTGCCCCTCAATAACCTGATTGCCCCCATTCTGTGCGCTATCAAGCACCATCGTACCCCCAGTCAGGCCTGCGGCCTGCTCATGTGGGCCTTCCTGCTGCTGTCTACCTCTCTCAGTGACCGCCAAAACAGTGCCCCCTCGTGAGCGCTGTGTGCTTGAGGCTCACTGTGACCCCCCCACGGGCTTCGACCCCCACCCCCCCGGGATACTCCTCTCTTACCTGCGTACCCCGGAGGCGACGACGATGCTGCCCGCTTGCTTCTGGTATCAGGAATGGCGTTTCCGGAAGTGACGTCACCGGAAGTGACGTCACCGGAAACGACCAAACCGGAAGTGACGGAGACCCGCTTGGCCGACGGACCCGATGGACGCACCGCAGAAGAGTACCCGACGCCTGGGGATGACGACCCCCCGCCGGAGAGGACCGATGCGAGGGATTGAAACTGCGCCACAGCCGTGGACACCGCCTCACCGGTAAGAGTAACCGGTCCAGGTAAGGCCTCCCCTGCGATGCCACTCCCACTAGGCCCCGCAACCGGCGGATTATGAGGAATCACACCTGCTACTTGGGGGCTAGCACCGGATGCCACTCGGACCCCCACAGTACCCACCGAAGGAGGGGAGACTAATGAGGGGACAGAGGTAGGGGGAGGGACCACCTGGACAGTGGAGAACAAAGTAGTAGAAGACCCAGGGGCACGACTCACCGGATGAGGGGGAGAAGGTTGCACCACATCTTCCTCTGAGTCAAAGTCCCCGATTAGAAGCTCCTCTAATTCTTCCATTCTTTCCACAGGAATCCTAACTGATCCTCAACAGATGACCTGGTATCACGGACCCTGCAAGCTGTGAAGACGAGCTGGAAAGAGGGTTTGGGGGCTGTGAGCTGACTACTTAAAGGGTAAGCTAAACCCCACCCTCACTACTGCAACATTGTTGCCACTTCACTGCAGCACACTCCTAAGGGCCTTAATTATTATGTTCGTTCTGGGCTATGCTGCCCTCCACTGTCTAATATACACACACAAATACACTTGCACACAAATATACACACACAAATACACTTGCACACAGATACACACACAACACTTGCACACAGATACACACATACACACATATACACTTGCACACAGATACACACACAAATACAGTTGCACACAGATACACACACAACACTTGCACACAGATACACACACACACAAATACACTTGCACACAGATACACACACATACAGTTGCACACAGATACACACACAACACTTTCACACAGATGCACACACACAAATACACTTGCACACAGATACACACACAACACTTGCACACAGATACACACACAAATACACTTGCACACAGATACACACACACAAATACACTTGCACACAGACACACACACACAAATACACTTGCACACAGATACACACACAAATAAACTTGCACACATATACACACACAACACTTGCACACAGATACACACACAACACTTGCACACAGATACACACACACAAATACACACACACAAATACAGTTGCACACAGATACACACACAAATACAGTTGCACACAGATACACACACAAATACACTTGCACACAGATACACACACACACGAATATACTTGCACACAGATACACACACACAACACTTGCACACAGATACACACACACAAATACACTTGCACACAGACACACACACAACACTTGCACACAGATACACACACACAAATACACTTAGCATACAATTGTATAGTTAGATTCGTTGCAGACGGTAGGCAGTATGTGGGAGTTAGCTTGGGTGTTCCAGGGAAGTGTAGGTTAGACATAACGTAAGTGTAGCTGGCATTAGGGACTTAGCTGGGTGTTCCGGGGGTGTGTAGATGAAGCATGACATAGGTGTAGGTGGTCAAGGGGAGTTATTTTGGCAGTGCAGGGGGAGTGTAGGTTAGCTCTGACATAGGTGTAGGCGGTTGGTTGGAGGTAGTGAGGCGGAGAAGGGGGAAGGTAGATTAGGCGTGATGTAGTTCTAGGCATTCAGGGGGAGTGAGCAGGGTAGTAGGTAGTAGGCTGCACTAAGGGATTAAATGCCCTACATCTCCTGAGTGTCTGCTTGTAACATATTTAAACGATAATTTAACACTTAACAGATAACTTTAATGCTTTGTCTATAAAACTCGACACAATATGTGGGTGAAAGACCCGTGGGTCATATTTATTAATACCAGCAATGGGAACTGGCAACGACAGGTAGATAAATCACGGGTGGCGGCAATCGGGGCCTACATACTAACTATATAAATAACCCCTTCTAGAAAATGGCCAAGGGACACTGCTGCAGACCACAAGGCGGAGATACTCACGCAGCTTTAATATATAGGGGTTTATCGGCCCGTCAATAATCAGCCCGATCAAGCCCAAGCATACCAAGCCTGTGACGTCACTCTGACCGCAATGGCCATCATTCAAACCTCCTTCCAGCCTGCAGCCGTGATCCTGACCACCCGCCAGAGTAGGGTGCAAACATTAGAAACTCCAAACCATTAGGTCCAGCCTTGACTTGACGAACAGCATGTCAGTAACTGGGGAGCTCAAGTTACCGTCCTTGGACTTAAGGAAGTAGTTCGAGTAACCCTCTTCCCGCCTCAGACACCTAGTCTCAATAGAGACACTAAAGAGAAAAACGATTGCCGCCGTTTACATTACAGTTTCAAATCAACAATGCATAACAGGGATGGGAGGGTGGGGAAAGATCTTCCAGGGATCCACAGGAACAAAGAGGAAGTTGAATCCCTGCACATCCCATATATAAGGTTGGTAAACCCCTCCCAACACAATGCAACATTGTAACAACACACACACAGCAGCAGCACTCACTCAACCAGGCCTTAACCCTTAGCTACGCTCCGGGCTATTTGCCCTGCACTTTCTTAAGGGATTAAATGCCCTACATCTCCTGAGTGTCTGCTTGTAACATATTTAAATGATAACTTAACACTTAACAGATAACCTTAATGCTTTGTCAATAAAATTCGACACAATATGTGGGTGAAAGACCCGTGGGTCGTATTTATTAATACCAGAAATGGGAACTGGCAACTACAGATAGATAAATCATGGGTGGCGGCAATCGGGGCCTACATACTAACTATGTAAATAACCCCTTCTAGAAAATGGCCAAGGGACACTGCTGCAGACCACAAGGTGGAGATACTCATGCAGCTTTAATATATAGGGGTTTATCGGCCCGTCAATAATCAGCCCGAGCACGTCCAAGCATACCAAGCCTGTGACGTCACCCTGACCGCAATGGCCATCATTCAAACCTCCTTCCAGCCTGCAGCCGTGATCCTGACCACCCGCCACAAGAGACAGACCTGCATATTAAATGGTCCAGACTCTTGCCGCCACCACTACATCCTTAGGAGTAACGCCTGCCTGATGTTCTTCAAGAACAAATCTACTCCTGCCGGTTCTAAAGGAACCCCATCCTGCCTATATAAACCCTTATTGGCTGCTGAGATGTTCCCATGCTCTATCACAAAACCCTTGAGGTCCCCTAACTGCTTCCTCAGGTCCCTATTTATCTTTTTCATGACCTGGAAAGCCGCTTTATGGCACACCATGTGCTTCCACCTCAATCTAGGGATCACATTCGACCACCCGATTCGCACACCTGGAAACCAGAGTCTGAACTGCCGCAGGTCTGACTGCATTGCCCGGATAAAATCTAATGTGGGGATGGCCCCCACATCATTGCCACCGGCATGTAATATCAGAATATGGGGTTTTTCCCACCTTCTCGCAGCATCCTGTAGCAATGCAGGCAGATCTGCCCAGGCCAAACCCCTGTGCCCTAGCCAACGCAACACAGCCGTGGACGATGGGAATCCTAGCTGCTGTCCTCCTGGCATGGCTGCGGCTCTAATTGCAGCCCAGTGCACATAAGAATGGCCGACGATCCACACCCGTACAGGACCTGGACGTATGTCTGAAATAAAGAAAACAAGAGTTAGCTTGCACCAATAATGGACCAGATCATCATCAACCCGTGGCCCAACTCCCCCTTTGTTATCACCCATGCAAGCCCCCAGACCCTTGCTGCCCCTCCAATATTAGCCCACGCTCTTATGCGTACAGCGGCCTAACATAGGATTTGTACCACTGTAATCTCCACCACCCTAATGAACGAATGCGATCGGAGGACCAACCCAGCTCCGCTGCCATCGTCGCCGAGACCCATCAAGACCCGCCCGCTGTGCCACCCGACCTAAGACCTTTCCAAACTGGTCATCACAACAAAGTTAATGCAGCACCTGTTGACACATTGCTAGGGTAAAATATTATTATTATTATAAACTCACGTAAGTCCCACATATATATATAAGGTGCCTTGAAGTACCTCTCCCACCACAGCTGAGATCCGTATGGTCTGTAATATAAACCTCCGGTATGCACGCTACTGACAGAAGCTGATTCTGGGGACCCACCTCTAGTGTCCTGCTCCGGATCCTCTCACGAAGGTGTCTGTGCGTTCACAGTATCCTGGAGGTCGAGCTGCCGTGTGGATCCCTACAGCGTGTCAGCGTGTATGCGGCTGGTCTGGGGAAGCGTGACGTCACGATGTAGGGCAGGTAAGCCAGACAGAACCGGGGAGAGTCCACAGCTTCAAGGAAAAGTTTCACTGTGTTTTAGCACCTTGTGGGGGAAATGTATACTGCCAGAATATCATCCGTGCCTTAACCATATCCAAAGGCATCAATAAGAAAGAAAAAATAGAGGCACCGGATGTTTTTCAAAAATGCAAATGTCCTTTATTCAAGGTGTATAAAATCACAACAAAGGATTCATAGGAAAAGCGTAAAGTGGAGTAGTGGTCACCCACGTACCCTAACGCTGACATGTTTCGGCAAAAGCCGTAATCATAGCTAAAGGGTAAGAGACAGGCCTTCCTTTTAAAAGAACAGTTCACCTGTGATAGGTTAAAAACAAAAATGTTACGTGGTTGATGCACACCTCCACCTATGGGTCAAATTGTGTACATATACCGCCCTGTTTGTAAATTAACTCCTTATAATCCACTACATACAACACATGCAAGGACAACACGCTGGTTTCAACCATATCAATAGAGCTAAAATGAACTGAGTTCATTACATATCTTATAGTACACTTCTACATGTAAAGACAAAGACAAATTTAACATAAGTCACATACGTCTGCTTACTTTAAAACAGCATTGTGTACAAATGTGCCATTACAGTAGTAGATAGCTCTATATATTGATAATCATTACGTGTCAGTCATGTATTGGGAGTATGGAGAAATGGGGTACTATATCGATAATGTGTGAAGGGAAAAGACTGAAAAAATAATAGTAATAATTACATTAAATAATAAGACCCTTCATAAAATGAACTTGATTGCTGACTTAGTCTAAGTGAAATTTTATATCATTTATAATGATGTGATGTAGGTTACCCTCTGTAACTATATATACATTATCCAATATGAAGTATTGTATAGTGCATATATATAGATACACAGGCTAACACCAGAAATTAATAAGGTCATATTCCGAGTTAAGCCCATTTGGCATTCTGGTGTGTAGCCTGTGTATCCAAAACACCTCCCTTTTGAGAAGCAAGGTGTCCCTATCACCTCCCCTGTTGTTTGTACCAACAACTTCAACAATCGTCCATGACAATGTCCCTGGATCTTTGTTGTGTTTAACCTTAAAATGGTTCACCAGGGGGGTGGTTAGTGTACCCCTTTTAATGTCATTTATATGTTCCCTTATCCTAGTCCTTACTTGTCTGGACGTTTGTCCTGTATATTGAATGTCACAAGAGTCACAACTAAGGAGATATACTGCATATGTTGACCTACAATTAAAAAGAGCTCTATGTGCAAATGTCTCACCGGAATAGGCACTTTTGAATATATTGCCCAGTTTGACATGACTACATGCTATGCAGTTTGTAAAGCTGCATTTGTAGACTCCTTTGCAACTAAGCCAAGAGGATGCATTAGTCTCATCCATTTTTAATTGTGTAGGTGCCACATAGTTTCCTATAGTTTTGCCTCTCTTGAAAGCGAATCTCAACTTATGTGATGCAATCTCTGTTAGGTCATCGTCTGACCTTAAAAGGGACATATGTCTACGTATAATATTACATATTTGGTAATATTGTTTGCTATACTGAGTCACAAACGTAAGTTGTTCATATTTTGCATCACATTCTATGGATTTATCTTTGAGTAAGTTGGCCCTCTCTATGGCCCTTACTTCATCCCGGGCCCTAATAATGTCCTGTTTAGGGTACCCCCTCTCAAGGAATTTTTCACATAGTTCCATCTCATGTTTGGAATGTTCACTAGTTTTGGTACAATTTCTTTTTACCCTAGTGAACTGTCCTTTCAATACCGACTTAAAAACCTGCTTGGGATGACTACTTTGTGCGTGTAGTAGGGTGTTCCTGGTTATGGGTTTTCTGTAGAGCTCTACCCTTATATAGTCAGTCCCCTCACCATGGAGGGTGACATCCAAAAAGTTTATTTTGGAATGCCCAAAATCATAGGTGAATTGAAGGCTTGCATTATTAATATTAAGATGCCCTACAAACTCTTGAGTTTCATTCTGACTACCATCCCATATAAACAACAAATCGTCTATATATCGACGATAATAGACGATATTGCCCCTATAGGTATTTATATCTCCAAAGATGTGGCACAGCTCCCACCAACCCATGTATAGGTTGGCGTAAGAGGGAGCAAATTTAGCTCCCATGGCTGTGCCACATCTCTGGAGATAAAACACGCGTTCAAATACAAAAAAGTTGTGAGTTAGCAGGAACTCAGTGACTCTGAGAATAAATCTGATAAATTTCTCACTGTACACAGTGGATCTCCTTAGAAAGAAGGATATGGATTCCAACCCAGAGCTGTGCGGGATTGACGAATATAAAGATTTTACATCGACTGATAGCCACCCATAACCCTCTTTCCAAGGAATTACTTCTATCTCCTTCAGTAGTTGTTTAGTGTCTCTAAGGTGACTGAGGAGTTCCCCCACCAGGGGTTGTAGGATCGAATCAAGCCATTTTGATAATGGCTCCAACATGGAGTCAATCCCACTAATGATGGGTCTACCCTCAACATTCTCCAAGGTCTTGTGTACCTTTGGGAGAATGTTGAAGGTAGGGACCTTGGGATTTACGGCATACAAGAAATCACAAGTGCCATCATCCAAAAAGCCCTCTTCCTTCCCATCATCAATCAAGTGTGAAAGCTCTTTTTGAAATCTGCTTGTAGGGTCAAAGTCTAGTATAGTGTATTGTTTGGGGTCATTTAGTTGCCTGAGGGCCTCCTTTTCAAAGAACGCCCTATCCATTAAGACAACAGACCCCCCCTTGTCTGCTGCCCTGACCACCAGATTTGTATTTTCACTTAGGTTCTTAAGTGCTTTTTTCTCTTCATTATTTAGATTACCCTTAGTCCCAAGTTTAGTGGTGTTTGCCAAATTGGTCAAATCTTCCTCTATCCTCTTCTGGAATTTTTCCAGTATTGGACCCCTAGACTGGATAGGGTAAAATTTAGATGTATTTCTGAGTTTAGGACCAGTGTCTCCAGTGTGTGAGATGTCAATATCTATACTGTGACTTTCCCTTTGTAATGTCTCTAAACCTGCTACATCACAACATTCCTCAAATGTTAAATTGGTTCTCATAACCTTAGGGAATTCTTCAACACAGGGATTCTCAGCCAAACAATTTTTGAAGTGCTTTTTTAATGTTAGTGACCTAATTAATTTGTTTACATCCAATAACGTGGAAAAAAGATCAAAATCATCAGTGGGAACAAAAATAAGTCCTAACCCTAGAACCCTCTCCTCAGCTTTACTTAGTGTATGACTGGACAGGTTGATAACCGGTGTCAGTTGTACTTCCTGCCCTGTTGTTAAAAACAAGGTCCGCAACAAGGAGGAGACAACAGGGCAGGAAGTACAACTGACACCGGTTATCAACCTGTCCAGTCATACACTAAGTAAAGCTGAGGAGAGGGTTCTAGGGTTAGGACTTATTTTTGTTCCCACTGATGATTTTGATCTATCCAGTCTAGGGGTCCAATACTGGAAAAATTCCAGAAGAGGATAGAGGAAGATTTGACCAATTTGGCATACACCACTAAACTTGGGACTAAGGGTAATCTAAATAATGAAGAGAAAAAAACACTTAAGAACCTAAGTGAAAATACAAATCTGGTGGTCAGGGCAGCACACAAGGGGGGGTCTGTTGTCTTAATGGATAGGGCGTTCTTTGAAAAGGAGGCACTCAGGCAACTAAATGACCCCAAACAATACACTATACTAGACTTTGACCCTACAAGCAGATTTCAAAAAGAGCTTTCACACTTGATTGATGATGGGAAGGAAGAGGGCTTTTTGGATGATGGCACTTGTGATTTCTTGTATACCGTAAATCCCAAGGTCCCTACCTTCAACATTCTCCCAAAGGTACACAAGACCTTGGAGAATGTTGAGGGTAGACCCATCATTAGTGGGATTGACTCCATGTTGGAGCCATTATCAAAATGGCTTGATTCGATCCTACAACCCCTGGTGGGGGAACTCCTCAGTCCCATTAGAGACACTAAAAAACTACTGAAGGAGATAGAAGTAATTCCTTGGAAAGAGGGTTATGGGTGGCTATCAGTCGATGTAAAATCTTTATATTCGTCAATCCCGCACAGCTCTGGGTTGGAATCCATATCCTTCTTTCTAAGGAGATCCACTGGGTACAGTGAGAAATTTATCAGATTTATTCTCAGAGTCACTGAGTTCCTGCTAACTCACAACTTTTTGTATTTGAACGCGTGTTTTATCTCCAGAGATGTGGCACAGCCATGGGAGCTAAATTTGCTCCCTCTTACGCCAACCTATACATGGGTTGGTGGGAGCTGTGCCACATCTTTGGAGATATAAATACCTATAGGGGCAATATTGTCTATTATCGTCGATATATAGACGATTTGTTGTTTATATGGGATGGTAGTCAGAATGAAGCTCAAGAGTTTGTAGGGCATCTTAATATTAATAATGCAAGCCTTCAATTCACCCATGATATTGGGCATTCCAAAATAAACTTTTTGGATGTCACCCTCCATGGTGAGGGGACTGACTATATAAGGGTAGAGCTCTACAGAAAACCCATAACCAGGAACACCCTACTACACGCACAAAGTAGTCATCCCAAGCAGGTTTTTAAGTCGGTATTGAAAGGACAGTTCACTAGGGTAAAAAGAAATTGTACCAAAACTAGTGAACATTCCAAACATGAGATGGAACTATGTGAAAAATTCCTTAAGAGGGGGTACCCTAAACAGGACATTATTAGGGCCCAGGATGAAGTAAGGGCCATAGAGAGGGCCAACTTACTCAAAGATAAATCCATAGAATGTGATGCAAAATCTGAACAACTTACGTTTGTGACTCAGTATAGCAAAAAATATTACCAAATATGTAATATTATACGTAGACATTTGTCCCTTTTAAGGTCAGACGATGACCTAACACAGATTGCATCACATAAGTTGAGATTCGCTTTCAAGAGAGGCAAAACTATAGGAAACTATGTGGCACCTACACAATTAAAAATGGATGAGACTAATGCATCCTCTTGGCTTAGTTGCAAAGGAGTCTACAAATGCAGCTTTACAAACTGCATAGCATGTAGTCATGTCAAACTGGGCAATATATTCAAAAGTGCCTATTCCGGTGAGACATTTGCACATAGAGCGCTTTTTAATTGTAGGTCAACATATGCAGTATATCTCCTTAGTTGTGACTCTTGTGACATTCAATATACAGGACAAACGTCCAGACAAGTAAGGACTAGGATAAGGGAACATATAAATGACATTAAAAGGGGTACACTAACCACCCCCCTGGTGAACCATTTTAAGGTTAAACACAACAAAGATCCAGGGACATTGTCATGGATGATTGTTGAAGTTGTTGGTACAAACAACAGGGGAGGTGATAGGGACACCTTGCTTCTCAAAAGGGAGGTGTTTTGGATACACAGGCTACACACCAGAATGCCAAATGGGCTTAACTCGGAATATGACCTTATTAATTTCTGGTGTTAGCCTGTGTATCTATATATATGCACTATACAATACTTCATATTGGATAATGTATATATAGTTACAGAGGGTAACCTACATCACATCATTATAAATGATATAAAATTTCACTTAGACTAAGTCAGCAATCAAGTTCATTTTATGAAGGGTCTTATTATTTAATGTAATTATTACTATTATTTTTTCAGTCTTTTCCCTTCACACATTATCGATATAGTACCCCATTTCTCCATACTCCCAATACATGACTGACACGTAATGATTATCAATATATAGAGCTATCTACTACTGTAATGGCACATTTGTACACAATGCTGTTTTAAAGTAAGCAGACGTATGTGACTTATGTTAAATTTGTCTTTGTCTTTACATGTAGAAGTGTACTATAAGATATGTAATGAACTCAGTTCATTTTAGCTCTATTGATATGGTTGAAACCAGCGTGTTGTCCTTGCATGTGTTGTATGTAGTGGATTATAAGGAGTTAATTTCCAAACAGGGCGGTATATGTACACAATTTGACCCATAGGTGGAGGTGTGCATCAACCACGTAACATTTTTGTTTTTAACCTATCACAGGTGAACTGTTCTTTTAAAAGGAAGGCCTGTCTCTTACCCTTTAGCTATGATTACGGCTTTTGCCGAAACATGTCAGCGTTAGGGTACGTGGGTGACCACTACTCCACCTAGCCCTGAGGTTTACGCTTTTCCTATGAATCCTTTGTTGTGATTTTATACACCTTGAATAAAGGACATTTGCATTTTTGAAAAACATCCGGTGCCTCTATTTTTTCTTTCTTTCCAAACTGGTATCTGGTCAGCGGGTCTCCATTTGCATGTATAAGAAACCTGGAGGACCCTCCTGGCCGCACTTCCAGGTATGAAGATACCAAATGTAATGGGCAACAGGTGACCCCTGGCTGCCCCAGCAGGGAAAGCCAGGCACCCCGGCCCTCCTGGTCCATCTTAGACCTGGCAATAAACATAAGCACGGAGTCATCCACCACCCTCACGTGATTGTGTATGACTCCCCCTGATACCGCCGTCTTGGCGCTCGGGACCAGCTCGCCTACCCTCAATGCCCCATGAAACGCCAGGCCAAAAGCCGCCCCAAAAAGTTGAACCTCAAAGGGCAAGGAACAAATCTCTGGCAGTACCGCCAGCAATTTAACCAGCCTTTCCGCAGTAATGGGTTCCCTCGCGTCCCGTTGTGGAACTTCCAGACGGCCCCACCCCCTGATTAGCTGTTTCACTAAGAAGGAGCGTGACGCGTCCCTAAATGCGTACAACCTGCAGAATAAAGCTACGGCCGAGAGCCTGGAGACCACTGCCCCCTTTTTTACTTGCTTACCACTCAGGTCAGCCAGCCACTGTAAAAGAAATCTATCAGTCTATGAGTAAGCGCCACTAGGGGGCGCGAAACGCGTTAGACCTTGTTGTTCTGTTTCCCCTGCCTGTCAGTCTGCCTTTTTAATATGGCTAAGTGCCTTCAATAAAGACTTTGTTTTTTACTACTTACGCTTGTGGGTCTGTTAAGTAGTGCCTGCCGCCTCCCCTTCTCTTGAACTGTAAAAGAAATCCCTGTTCCCCTTTGCAAGAAGGAAACTCACGTAGGTCACAGAAACCTACCCACTCACTCCAATACCTCACATATGCCGACCAGGTGCTGGGTGCCAAAGAAGCCCGCAACAGGGGGATCAGCCGCTGTAGTCCTTCGCCATCTGCCACAGAAAGAGAGGGCAAGAAAGACCATTAGGAGCCGCAGCTGGTGCCGCCGCCCTAAATGCTTCCCACTGGAAGCGAGACAATGCATCCGCCACTATGTTCTGCACCCCTGGCACATGACGAGCCCTAAAATCAATGTTCCACTGCAAACATCTCAACACCAGGCGCCGCAGGTAATACACCACCACAGGCAATGAAGCTGAAAGTCTGTTGATGGCAAAAACCACGCTGAGATTATCCGTCCAGAAAATCACAGCCCTGTTGCTAAACAGGTGACCCCACAGCTCAACTGCAACTAAGATGGGAAACAGCTCCAGGAAGCAAAGGTTGCGTGTAAGCCCTAGGCCCACCCACTCAGACGGCCATGGCTCCGCACTCCATGCCCCTTCAAAGTAAGCACCGTACCCAGATGCGCCAGCGGCATCTGTGAACAGATGCAATGATTGATTGGATACTGGGTCACCTTGCCACATGCAGATGCCATTAAAATCTTGCAAAAAACGTTCCCAAACCTGTAAATCCGCCACGAGATCCCCCGTGATGTGGATGCGCAATGACGCTGTTTTGCCTCCGCCCAACTTCTGCTCTAACCTTTTGCTAAAAACTCTACCCCACGGAATAACTCTC
This sequence comes from Bombina bombina, assembly GCF_027579735.1. Taxonomy (NCBI): domain Eukaryota; kingdom Metazoa; phylum Chordata; class Amphibia; order Anura; family Bombinatoridae; genus Bombina; species Bombina bombina. The sequence continues at coordinate 1,018,320,662 of NC_069499.1, read as the reverse complement.
CCCGGGAAGTTCAGGAGACCGAGGAGCGATTGCAGCTCCCTCAATGAACATGTTCGCGCTGAAGCCATGGAGCGAACCGTCGCCAGCATCTTAGCCACCTTTTCCTTAGGCAGCCTACATTCCCCTGCAACCGAGTCAATTTCTATACCCAGAAACGTCAAACACGTGCAAGGTCCCTACGTCTTATCCTCAGCCAGAGGAACTCCAAACCTGGCCATCATGAACCTCATGACGTTCATCAAGGAGGCACATTCCCCCGAATCGGCAGACCCCACAAGAAGGAAATCATCCAAATAGTGCACTACCCTGTCACTTCCTGCTGCCGAGACAACCGCCCAGTGGAGAAAGGTACTAAATGACTCAAAATATGCGCAGGATATTGAACAGCCCATGGGAAGACAACGGTCCACGTAGTAACCCTCCTCAACGCAACACCCCATCAGCCTGAAGGATGATGGGTGAATTGGGAGAAGCCGGAATGCGGATTCTATGTCTAATAGTGCCATCAAGGCCCCAGGGCCCCTTTCCCTGACCATAGCCAGCGCATCGTCAAACGACTGGTAATGGACCGAGCTCAACTCCTCTGGAATGGCATCGTTCACCGACTGCCCTTTCGGATAAGAAAAATGCTGTATTAGCCGAAACTTACCCATTTCCTGTTTGGGAACCACCCCTAGCGGGGAAATTACCAAGCCCGGCATTGGCAAGTCCCTGAAAGGGCCTGCAACTCTGCCCAGAGCCACTTCCCCAACTTCTCCCTGACTGCCTCTGGGTACTGAGAGGTTGATTTCAGGTTCTTCCTGACCTATGATCCCAATACCCGACCCGCTACGGGAATAATAAAACCCCAACGAAGACCACCATCCAACAATTGAGCAGCTGCCCTGTCCGGGTACTTGCTCAACCATCTACTGATAATATGAACCCTAAGAGGCGAATCCGACCTTACCCCCAGTGCTTCCCTTAGACCCGAACCAATCAGTTTGGGTGTTCCGCTTCTTGGAGCAATCTGTCCCGGGGTGTTGCCCGCTGCAGAACTTGAAGACGTGCTTGAACGTGCAGGATATGCCTCTCTCACATGCCTTATCCTGGTAATGCCAGCACACACCCCCTTGCCAATGTCGAAAGCGCAAGGTCTGCCTGTTCCCCGGAGTCACTACCCTTGAGCCTCCCTGTGCCCTCCTTTCCACATCAAGATGCACCCAGAGGTGTAAGTCCATAGTCCCAAAGTCTAGCAATGGGTTGCCCACCTTCTTCTTACGGTATATCATATCATAATCCCTCCAAGCTCCTTCAGCAAACTTCTTATGTATTGCATCTATTGTGTCAACATACTTAAATAATGCCGTACCCTGATCAGAAAACCTCTCTAAATAGCATGTGGCGTATACCCGGAAACACCGATGCCATTCCTCAAGTGTATCAGGCCGCCTAAATTTTCTAGGGCCCGTTCCATCCTCCGCCATTTCCTTAAATTTAAATGCCTCTGCAGATAACTCAAACATGTTGACGTACTTACCGTCCTGGATACGCTTCACCATCTTTGACTTGAGGTGGGCATGCAAGCTGTGTACCTGGCACGAGTAAGTATCCCCATGCACTGCTGCTTTCCTATTCATTGCCTGTGGTGACCCACCAGGTACCCCTAGGAGTTGAGATGACTGAGCCACGCTACTGGCATTACCCTCTCCAGGATTGCCTCTACTTATTTTTCTTAACATCCTATACATTCTCCTGTGTCCTTTTTGTGTGCAACCCCAGGGACCCATCTATCTCAGACCCAGATTCAGACCCACTAGAACTGGAGGAGTCACACTGCCCCCTAGGCAAACCAAGTTGGCACTCACCAGATGAAGTAGCCAAAGGGGCCTGGCCGGATTAAGATGTGCTGCTATCACCCGCATGTGTCGCCACCGCTCTAGGCACAAGAGCCCTGGAACTCTGAGTTGCCATGTCTCTGCTGGATGAGGATGCCATGGGTACCTGTAAAACAGAAACCAAGAGGGGAGTACCTCGGGAAGAGCCAGCCGCTTCCTCCCTATCCTCCCCAACCCCAAATTCCTGATACCCTTCACGGTCACTATCACTCACACTATATGGCAAGCTGCCATCGTCATCCGTACTTGCGGCCTGTCCACATGCATAATCCTCCTGAAATCTCACAGTCCTGCCCCACCCTTGCGACCTCGCTACCCTGATCTGTCTCGCTGTCCCCTTCTCGGGGCCTTCTAGGCCTTCACTAGGGCTATCGCTAATACTAGCATGTCCCCTCTTCACTGCCCCTCTCGTAGCTATCTGCCCTGACCTGGCTGGTGAGGTCCTGCTGGGCGTCAACGTACCCTGCAGGCCTGCTGCTTGTGGTTCCGCTTCAGCCGTATCACTACCTAAGCCCTGTGTCATGTGAGACCCCTTAGGCGCGGCTCTAGCCACGGGGGCCTTTCCTTTACCTTGCGCCCCAGCGCGCGCAGGGGCCACCTTGGCCTTGCCTCCTCCTGAATTAGGCCGCAAGCGCGAGGAGGGCGCCCTATCAGCCTCCCCTCCTTTGTTGTTGGCCACTACAGAAGCTCTGGTGCACACACCTTGCTGGTGCATCATCAACCAAATTTGCCCCCTGACTCCTCAATGCTGCACCCTCAGCTGGCTTGGAATGTGCCCCCCCAGCCCTCTGAGGCCTAACTTGCGTGCCCCCATGAGCGGGTCCCCCCCCCGAGGTGCTCCCTTCTTACCATCAGAGCCAGGGGGGAATGATCTGCTCTGTTCGCTGGCCAAAATATGAGTGCCACGGGTGGAAGTGACGTCACCGGAAGTGACGTTGGGCGCGCGGCGTAACCGGAAGTCGACGCGGAGGCCATCTTGGATTGGGAAACCAGTGAAGATGGACCGGAGACCTGTGCACCACGAGGGACCGAAGTCTGGGACTGGAGTACCGCCGTGCCCGACGATGACGCACCCGCGAGGGTCGACACCAAGGACTGCAAGAGGGCCACCGCAGCCGCCACGGATTCCCCGGAAAGGACTACCGACGCAGGTAAGGCCGCACTGCTACCTCTACCAACGCCACCGGAACCCTCCCCAGAGGCAACCACAGAACCCCCTTGGTACTCCCCAGGCCCTAAAACTATAGGCCCCTGCCTAAGGCCCACTCTGGAACCACTAACCATGCTACCGGAACCCTCAGAGCAAAACCCAGAACTTCCCTAGGCCCTACTCCTTGACATCCTTGCCTAAGGCCTACTCCGGCATGCACCTCAGGCTCAAGACCCCCCAAAGACTGACCGTCCGAGCCAACTGGCTGATAAGCCTGCACAGGCCCATCCTCCACTACCCGATTCTCCCGTACAGGAGAAGGGAATAGGTTAGGGCTATCCTCCCCCCGAGGGAGAAACAGGGAGATATAACCCAGACACATGGCCCTGACCCACCGTAACAGTCCCTGATGGGGATGGTGCAACCCAATCAACGTCCTCAAACTCCATCTCTTCCCATTCCACAGGTTCGCCTTCCATTGGAAATGCTGCTGCAATCTGTGATATAGAAAGATCTTCCAGGGATCCACAAGAACAAAGAGGAAGTGGAATCCCTGCACATCCCATATATAAGGTTGGTAAACCCCTCCCAACACAATGCAACATTGTAACAACACACACACAGCAGCAGCACTCACTCAACCAGGCCTTAACCCTTAGCTACGCTCCGGGCTATTTGCCCTGCACTTTCTTTTCATTCAGATATATTGCCACCAGTGCACAATTACTTGCATATAACCTCCTTTTTAACCTATGCAAAGGGATTAAACACATAGGTCTAGATTACAAGTCAGTGCTATTGTTAGTGCAGAAGGCGATAAGCAATATTGCGACCTCACTAACTAGAACACATAGTACAGTACAAGTTGAAAGTAAAGGGTTGTGCTCGCGCAAAAACAAAATGTGTGCTAACCGGATTAACGCACCTGAAGATCAAGCATAAAGTGTAAGGGTTAAAAAAGAGTTGCACCAAACACAACATAAATACATTAAAATAAAGTATTACACTCATATCTACACTTTCTGATAATTTTTTTAAACATATAAATATTAATAAAAGTGTTCTATAAGGTTTAAAAGGAATATGGTATACGACAAGGTATTTGACATAACACTTCTTTATTACAAGCAACAGTCACCCTCTTTCCTGCTACGCCACTGCAAACACCCATCTTTCCTGCAAGCAAACCCAGACAGACATAATACTTCTTTACTACAAGCAACACACACCCTCTTTCCTGCTACACCTCTGCAAACACCCATCTTTCCTGCAAGCAAACCCAGACAGACATAATACTTCTTTACTACAAGCAACACACACCCTCTTTCCTGCTACACCTCTGCAAACACCCATCTTTCCTGCAAGCAAACCCAGACAGACATAATACTTCTTTACTACAAGCAACACACACCCTCTTTCCTGCTACACCACTGCAAACACACATCTTTGCTGCAACATACCCTCACTGATTCCTCTTTGAAACCAATATACTGTATTTGTGGCCATGTTTTTCACATTTGTTTTGTGCCATTTTACTAACTCTGTATTTCCTGCTCTGTTGCCTTATCAGATCCCCATCTTCCTCCCCAGACAGACATAATACTTCTTTACTTCAAGCAACAGACACCCACCTTTCTGCTACTCCAATGCAAATCCACTGCTTTCTCATTTATATAATGCAACTGTGATTTTACCTCAATGCAAGGTAACCTACACTATAGATTATCACATAACATACTCAAATAAAAAATTGTTATAGTAATATAGTTCTCTGCCTTCTCCTGCTGTGTGATATACTTTTTTCTCCTTTAGATTTTCTCCTTTAGATTGTAAGCTTGAGAGCCTCTCTAACTGTAGCTCGCTTTGTATAAAATGAATCTACAACTTGTGCTCTCCACTACTTTTTTTGTAATGTACATTGTACAGTCTTACATAATGTCTAACATAGAAACATAGATATTGACGACAGATAACCAGCAAGTCTGCCCGATATTACCTAACAGTATAAACTTATCTAGTTTGTAGGATAGTCTTATGCTTGTCCCAGGCATTTTTAAAGTCCCCGACAGTTTTGTCATTACTACCTCTTGAGGAAGTTTATTCCTTAAATCAATCACTCTTTCTGTAAAGAAGTGCTTCCTCAAATTACTCCTGAATCTACTACCCTTTAGCTTGAGCTCATGACCCCTTGTTCTTGAATTTTCCATTTTATGTAAAATACCTACAGCCTCAGTTTTACGTACTTGAAAGTTGCTATCATATCACCTCTTTCCCTTCTCTCCTCTAAGCTATACATATTTAGGTCATTGCGCCTATCCTGGTAAGTTTATAATTGTATTGTACACTTATGATTGTAATCTACCTTTGTATAGCGCTGTGTATAATGCTGGCGCTTTATAAACTATAATAATAATATACATACAGTGTATATATGTCTAAATATGTGTTGTGTGTATATACTATACATATATATATATATATATATATATATATAAATAGATTCCAGACAGTGTGCACTCCTGAACAACATAAGCAACAGCCTTGGGTGCAGCCAAATGACAATCAATAGCTCCGGACAAAAGCGCACTCCACAGTTCTTAGCAAATAAGTAGTCACTTTATTGTGAACGTTTTCAGTTTCAACACACCATCCTCAGACAAATAGTGAGACAAGAAAGAGCACTTACCCACCACCAGACATATAACCTCTTGTGAAGCAAACAGTCCGACACTACGTTCTCCCCAGTAGCTCCGCCCCTAAGGATCTGACTACTGTGGAAAGTTCTGGTTCAGGATCAGGATCCGAGGGGGATCAACCAGAAAGAGGTACTAACACTGCAACACAGGCTACTGGGCTACTGGTGTAATAACTCGCTCAAAAAATTACATAGGCAAAGAGCCAGGACAAGAAGAGGGGGGCACAAAGAAAAAACCACCACTGAACCCAGAAAAGTGGTAAAAGAAAATATTGTAGTGAATTTGAGCGATTACGTTTTGAATAGTTTGGAAATACAAATATTAAATAAGGGTCTTACATTTGTACCAACATGTAAAACTGACCCCTTCAAACTGTTCATTGACACAAAGAAATTTCGACGGCAATTATTCCTAAGGGAGAAATATAAGGATAGTATAATGGAACCTAAACAGTTCCATAATAAATCAGTATACACTCCACAATCCTCTAATGCCAACATTAATACCTTTACAAGGTTAACCCTTGAGGAAATGAATCAGTCAACTGGATTACATACTACCGATGGCTTTAACAATTTTACATCTAAGGAATGGTCTGCTCTAAGGAATTTGGGCAAGAACACTGAGATTGTCATCCGCGAAGCGGATAAGGGTGGAGCTGTAGTCTTGTTGAACTATGTGGATTACAAAACTGAGATTATGTCTCAACTCTCAGATAAGAAGACGTATAGATTGCTGCATATGGATCCAATGACAATTTTCAAACAACAGATTGATTACAAAATTCTTATGTGTTATGATGAAGGCTTTTTTGATAAAGATGTCTTGGCCTTCTTGACTGTTAAACATCCTTGCATCCCCGTCTTTTATGCATTACCTAAAATACATAAGAGTCTTAGACATCCTCCAGGCCGGCCGATAGTGTCAGCCATTGGCTCACTACAACAACCTATAGCTATTTATGTAGATGCATTTCTGCAACCATTTGTAAAAAATATGCCTTCTTATCTAAGAGACTCTGCAACCCTACTTGAGCTGTTAGCAGACATAGGAGAGATCGGTGAAGATGTCTTACTCGTCACGTTGGACGTGACGAGTCTATATACTGTAATTCCCCATCAGGAGGGGATACAGGCCATTGCCTTTTTAACAGATACCCATATGTGGGACCTCCTGCTGAAGTACTTCTACAACTGTTGGAAATCTGCCTTACTACAAATTATTTCAAATTTGAGCAGCAATTCTTTTTACAACTAACCAGGACAGTGATGGGGTCCAATGTGGCCCCATCTTATGCTAATTTATTTATGGCCTTTTTTGAGGAGTTTGGTACCGAACTGTTTAGGGTGGAGAACATCATCTTCTTCAAAAGATACATTGATGACCTGTTTCTATTATGGACAGGATCTACAGAGGAATTGGAACTTTGGTTTGCAAAGTTGAATACCACCCACCCTGCATTAAAATTCAAGATGCATTTTAATAACCAACAGATTTATTTTCTGGATGTGAGGCTGTATAAAAACAGGGATAGATTACAATCAACTCTGTACCGCAAAGACACTGACCGTAATGCACTCCTACACTTTTCAAGTTGTCACCCACCAACACTTAAAAGAGCACTACCAAAGTCTCAATTTCTCAGAGTGCTGAGGAACAATACGGAAGAGGGTAATAGAGAAGAACAGATGAGTGAAATGAAAGAATGGTTCCAGACACGTAGCTATCCTAACAAGCTTCTGGACAGACAGTGTGCTGAACTGCTGGGGGACAACAAAAAACTGTGAGAGCCCCTGATACCAATAGAATGACATTTGTGACTACTTACTCCAATGATAAGAAGGCATTACCTGATATTATTAATAGACACTGGCAGATTATCAACACGGATAAAGCCCTACCGTTGTTACAGACACCACCTCCACGGATGGGTTATAGGAGGGCCAGATCCCTAAGAGATTTTCTTGTAAAAACTGACCCAGTACAGTGCTATAGAAAGACTACGTGGATGAGTACTACCAAACCGGGAGTCTACCATTGCTTGGGATGTGTGACATGTGGGGGTCTCATCACAGGCATCTCCTTCATGCACCCCCATAAGAGGAAAATTTACAAGCACCGGTATTGCTTGACCTATACTGTCTACCACCCATATTATTTATCTCCTATTTATCTCCTATATATATGGCCTATATTATGTAGGAAAGACCTCTGACGACTTACGGACACGGATGGCGAACCATCGTTCTGCCATCCGGACCGCCCTTAAGAATGGAACTTCCAAGCAGCCTGTGGCACAACATTTTGTGGATCTCCAACATAAAGTCAAAGATTTAAATTATACTATCAATAGATCACGTTCCCCCAATGCCCAGGGGGGGGGGGGTGACCATAATAAAATTCTATTACAGAGGGAAGCAAAATGGACTTTCTATTTGGATACTCTGACACCCAAGGGTTTGAACACCCATCTCGATTGGCAGGTGTTCTTGTAAATAACAATATACATTTGATGAGATCCACGATCCATCTGTACTTATTTAAGTACTGATTTCTAAATATTGGTAGATGTATTTAGCTTATCTGCCTCATTTTACTTGGCAGACTAGGAGGGCCCACCAATTTTAACAATGTGGGGTTTAGCTCTAATAGATCTTTTCTCTCCCAATTTATGTCTTAATTTAACATAGATCTAAATGGTTTATCGCTGTTTATTATTGTTTGACATTACTGATCTATATTGTTATATTTCTGTGCCTCTCTACTGTACTTACCTGACTCTGTCATTTGGGTGATTACAACGATTGCACTTGTTGTCTCTGCCTACTGGCATTTGTTGTATGCGTTACCATAGTAACCCGTGAGACTTTGCGCTATCGTTGTGATACACCGGTCTTCACTTTACTTGTTATTACAGGAGCTTTATGTATGACAATATTATACTTGTGTATTTCTATGCTTGCTAAGGTTTGCTGTGTATTATTTTTAATAGGGACTTCTGAATCTGACATACGCTGCCCCGGATGCTCACGTCTATGGAAGGGGCGGAGCTACTGGGGAGAACGTAGTGTTGGACTGTTTGCTTCACAAGAGGTTATATGTCTGGTGGGTAAGTGCTCTTTCTTGTCTCACTATTTGTCTGAGGACGGTTTGTTGAAACCGAATATGTTCACAATAAAGTGACTACTTATTTGCTAAGACCTGTGGCGTGCGCTTTTTTCCGGAGCTATATATATATATATATATAATTTTGAGCCCTTTCCGCTCAAACACCTTTAAACATGAAAAAACATTTTATTCATTTTATATATTGTAATTTCTTTTACTATGTTTTAAATGTAACATTACAGTTTTCTTCACTTAGATGAAAATTTTATTTTTCTTTTTAAATATTTGTTAATATTCATATAGATGTATAGGTATAGATATATATTATACAAAAAAAATAATCATATATGTAAATAGAAATAAATATTTTAAAATAAAAAGAACATTTTCTTCTACGTGAAGAACATTGGAATGTTAAATTCATAACTACCTTTTGGCTTTGGCGCAGTTGTTCTTACATGGTGTTGGGTTAGCGCACAAACAATAAGTGATAGGTTGTTTTTTTAACAGTGTGTTCTATTGAAGTCTAAGGGGAGAAGAAGTTAATAAGTTAATAAGTCCTAAAGGTAGCGCACATCAGGCTTTTCTTGCATGCTTTTTCACTTTCAACTTGTAATGTGCGCACTAACCAGCCCGCATTAAAAGTTTACTTTGAGCGTAGCCAACATGCGAGCGAAAGAAAAAGTTAGCGTGCCACTTGTAATCTGGCTAACAGTTAAACACAAAAGTCATCTACAATGCAGCACTGCACTGCTGGGAGCTAGCTGAACACATCTAGTGAGCCAATGACAAATGTGTGTAGCCACCAATCCCTATTGTTGCACTGTTGTTGCTGAGGATATGTACATATTCTTTTCAACTAAGGTACCCAAGAGAACAACCTAAATTTCATAGTAGAAGTGAATTTAAAAATGACATGCTCTATTTGAATCATTAAAGATTACATTTGATTATCCTATTAGTATGGCTAAATTATGCCACTAGTATCTAATGAGCTTGTTGTGGGCGGTCTATCTGAGTGGGTGGGGCTATGCAAACTTTAATGGGCGTGGCTCTGCTGCAAAGTGTCCCTGGAATTTATTTTCAAATGTTGGCATCTATGCACATGCCTATGTATAGACTGGCTGCTATGGGTTCACCCAAGCACTTGGGCCCCGGGGCCACTGCACATTCTGCACCAATGGTTGTTCCCCCCTGTTGCAGAATCTAGTCCTTGCAGGATAAATAAGCTGTGTATTTAAGTACTATAAATTCCATTTGAATAAACAATGCTAAATAACATGTTTGTTTTTACAACCATAAATAACCTGACTAAATAAAATTCTACTGAATTACATAGATGGTAAAATGCAGTAAACAAACCATTTTTTAAACGCTTCTTCAAACTACTCGATGTGAATTTTCCAATTTTTTTTATTCTTATCCCCTTTAATTTATACTTGTAAACTGAATATTAATTATTTTTTCACCTCTTTAATTTTTAAACAGATGTCATGTGTATTTATTAGTGTATGATAGCCGTATTCATGCATTCTGACAAGTAAGTTCTGTTTCTGCTCTAGACCACAAACCTTTCCTTCCCTACCTACCCCATACATGCCCTTCTCTCCCCTTTGTCTTTCATGACTCTTCTTCCTATCTCCCAGGTTTTTTTATATCCTTAGGGCTGCGACTGACACCGTACTTCATTTGTTAAATTAAAATGCTCATTAAGAATGAAAAATAAGGTCAGCCATCAAAACCTCTGCTTACTAATTGCAGATGTTTCACTAACGAAGCAGATAAAAGCCCAGCAAATTTACTCTAATTATACAGATACTGATGAAAAGACAATTGACTAACAGTCAATGACTGTTAGTACTGGTTAGGATGATGTACGTCATAATACACACTGATACACAAAGATGTTTACACATAGACAACAATACCATACTCCCCTGAAATATATACAGTGTATATATATATTTATATCTCCACACATACATACAGTAAACACATACAAATATATGCACATGTGTATGTGTGTGTATATATATATATATAAAATTTGGCTGTACTGAAGCCAAAGGCGCTTCCTGAATTAGATAGCGTCATAGGCAATCTCCCGACACAAACCCATCACTGAAATCGCATGAATGATCACGATTTTACTTTTTACTTATTTGTTTACATCCGAACTTTGTTCCAATGTAGACAAATAAGTCTAGGCAGGAAGGGGTTAAAAAAATCCAAGAAACAAACAAGCAAAAACACAGATAACACTGAATCTCATTACATTTTTAATTGTTAAATTCTTTAGGCATTTTGTGGGGGGGAAACAGGAGTGTCAAAAGGGCCAGATATAGAGCCAGTAAACACATTTTTGCAAATGCTTTTATTACAGATTAATCAACCAATTTATATAATGATATAAAAAGTGACATTAAAGGGACAGTCAAGTCCAAAAAATACTTTCATGATTTAAATAGGGCATGTCATTTTAAACAACTTCCAAATTTACTTTTATCACCAATTTTGCTTTGTTCTCTTGGTATTCTTAGTTGAAAGCTAAACCTAGGAGGTTCATATGCTAATTTCTTAGACATTGAAGACTGCCTCTAATCTGAATGCATTTTGACCACTAGAGGGCATTAGTTCATGAGTTTCGTATAGATAACATTGAGCACAAGCACGTGAAGTGACCTAGGAGTGAGCACTGATTGGCTAAACTGCAAGTCTGTCAAAAGAACTCAAATAAGGGGGCAGTCAGCAGAAGTTTAGATACAAGATAATTACAGAGGTAAAAAGTATATTATTATAACTGTGTTGGTTATGCAAAACTGGGGAATGGGTAATAAAGGGAATATCTTTCTTTTCAAACAACAACAATTCTGGTGTTGACTGTCCCTTTAAATAATAACATGAGAAACACTGCTTATATATATATATATATATATTATAAACTAAATCAGCCCCAGATGTTCCCATATAGCTTTAAATTTACCTGTGAAATGCTGCTTTCCAGAAAACCTTATTACTTATTACTTTCTATGAGAAAAAAAGCTTATAGATTGCTGGAACTTAACAGAGACAGTTTCTAAATTCTAGGAAAAAGGGGCTACACCTGGAAGTCTGTGACAATGTCTCTCTGAGGCTGTGGACATCAATCCGCCTGATCACATATGATCGGGTTCATTGCAGGGGGTGGCATTGCACAAGCAGTTCACCAGAACTGCTTGTGCAATGTTAAATGCCAACAGTGTATGCTGTCGACATTCAGCAATGTCTTTCGAACATGATCCGCTGAGCGGATCATGTCGGACAGACATTTGATAAATCAGCCCCTATGTATGTACATTTATACAAGGGCTGATGCAGGTCATGCCAAAGATACATTAATTTTCTACAATGATAACTCTGAGGTAGAAACAAGAGAGACACAGGAGAAAAATATTGCTGCTTTTATTAATTCAATAACTATATATATATATACACACACACACACACATACATATATTTATATATTTACATTATATGTGTGTGTGTGTATATATATATATATATATATATATATATATATATATATATATGTGTGTGTGTGTGTATATATATATATATGCCTCAAAGCTTCTTGAAAGTTAGTATATGCACTCTATCCCATTTCCTTACATCAAAACTCCCTCCTTGACCAACTGCAATCTGGATTTTGCCCCAACACTCCACAGAGACAGCAATTGTCAAGGTCACCAATGACCTACTTACAACTAAATCGAAAGGCCACTTCTTTCTACTAATCCTGCTTGATCTATCTGCAGTCTTTGATACTGTAGACCACCCTCTTTTGCTCCAAACCCTCCATTCCTTCGGCATTTTTGACACAACCCTTTCGTGGTTCTCTTTCTACCTATCTTACCATATCTTTAGTGTTTTCAATATCATTTGAAAGCTGATGACACCTAAATCTACCTCTCTGCACTAGACCAATCTCCCTCCTTGCTATCGCATGTCACTAACTGTCTTTCTCATATCTCATCCTGGATGTCCTCTCACTACCTTAAGCTAAATCTCTCCAAAACTGAGCTTATTATTTTCCCCCTTCTTCCAAAATCTCCACCCCCCATTTTTCTATAATTGTTGATCATTACCCCTACCCCACATGCCCAATGTCTTGATCACATACTTGGCGACATGCGCAAAAACCATCGTCGCCAATTTTTATCAATCACATACCCGGCGCAGCAGACACCTTACGAGCGTAAATTTTTTTCTTTGTGCACATTTTTTACTCCCATAAACTTACATAGAACTGAGGCCGCCATCGGTATGACATATGCAACACAAGGACTTATGCGCACAGAATGGAGATGTTTTACTTCAAATTTTATCTTGCCACACATAGGCAGGCGCAGCAACCCTTGCGCATAGTAAGAAAGCACCGAAACTCCCTGGAAGCCTTAACAAACACCTAACACATGCACAATATCAACCCCTAAACCGCCATCCCCCCACTTCGCAATAACTAAGTTAAACCCTAAACCGCCATCCCCCACAACGCAAAGTACCTAATAAAACTATTAACCCCTAAACTGCCATCCCCATACATCGCAAATCCTAAATAAACATATTAACCCCTAATTCACGATCACCCACAACAGAAACACCTAAATAACCTATTGACACCTAAACCGCCAACCCCCCACAACGCAAACACCTAATTAAAATATTAACACCTAAACCGCCAACCCACCAAATGTCAAAGTATCTAATCAAACTATTAACCCCCAATCTGCCACCCCCACAAGTATTAAATGAAAAACTAAGCCCCCTAACCTAACTCCCCCAACTTAACCCCAATTAAAATACACTTAAATAAAATTAAAGATATACTAGCGACCTTAAAAAAAAAAAAAAATACAAAAAATAAGAAACCTAAAAAATATAATAAATCCTAACAGTACAGAAAATAACAAAAAAAAATATCCAAAATAATAAAAATTATTCCTATTCTAATACCTCATATTAAAAAAGAAATAAAAAACACCCCAAAATAACCCCTCCCCAATCTATACATAAACTACCAATAGCCCTTAAGAGGGCATTTTGTAGGGCATTTCCCTAAATTTAACAGCTCTCTTGCCAAACAAATAAACAAATTACCCCCTAACATTACAACCCCCAACCCCCCAAAATAAAAGAAACTTAACTAATAAAAAACTAATCTACCCATTGCCCCAAAAAAGTTATTTGGATGGGCATTGCCCTTAAAGGGACATTTAGGTATTTTTCTGCCCATTAAAAATAAAAAAGCCCTAAACTGAAAAAACCCACCACAAAATAAAGAAAAATCATAACACTAACCTCAAAATTGGCTCTCATCATTGATGAAGTGCGGCGATCCATCTTCTTCCCAGCAGAGAAAGATCTTCATCCATCGTGGGACAATCTTCTTTAATCTTCATTCCGGCCGCAGGTCCATCTTCTATCTTCATCCCGGTGGCGGGGGTGTGGAGGCAGCGCGGTCTTTGGCGCTTCCACTCTCTCATCCTTTCCCGCCTTGACTACTGCAATTTCATCCTCTCTGGTATCCCATGCTCCCATCTAGCTCCTTAACAATCCATAATGAATGCCTCTGCCAGGCGCATCTTCCTTACATGTTGCTCTTCATCTGCTGCACCTCTCTTCCAAACCCTTCACAGGCTTCCTCTTGCCTCTAGAATTAAACACAAAATTCTGACTCTGACATGCAAGGCCCTCAAATGGGCTGCCAACATTACTATTTAAAAAAAATAAAAGATACCAAAAAATAAGAATTACAAAATTAAAAAATCCTAACACTACGAAAAAAAACAAACAAAATCTAACATTAGAAAATGTAACAAAATCTAAAGTTAAACAAAATAACAAAACCTAACTTTACACAAAATAAACTCTAAAATTACGAAAAATAACAAAAGCTAAGATTACAGAAAATAATAAACAAAATTATCCAAAATAAAAAAAATAAACCTAATCTAATACCCCTATAAAAACAAAAAGCCACCCCAAAGTAAAAAAACCCTAATCTAACACTAAACTACTAATAGCCCTTAAAAGGGACTTTTGTAGGGCATTGCCCTAAGTTTAACAGCTCTTTTACTTAAAAAAAATACTAAGTATACCCTAACCCCCACCCAACCTCCCAAAATAAAAAAGATCTAATGCTAAAAAAAACTAAACTACCCATTGCCCTTAAAGGGCATTTGTATGGGCATTGTCATTAAAAAAAACAAAAACCCTAATCTAAAAAATAACCCCCCCAAAACCCCCCCAAAAAACTAACACTAACCCCAAAATAGATACTCACTATTCCTGAAGTCCAGCAGTGAAAGTGTTCATCCAGGCTGCTCCATCTTCTTCCAGCACGGGACTATCCCCTTTCTTCATCCCGGTTGTGCGGATCGAAGGGGACGCGGAGCGAGGCAGGATCGACGGTGGTGCAGACATCTGACATGGAGGCTCTTCTTCATGTGATCGTCCGCCACACACTGAAGATTCAATGTAAGGTACCCATTTTATATTGGGGTACCTTGCATTCCTATTGGCTGAAAAATTAAAATCAGCCAATAGGATGAGATCTGCTTAAATTCTGATTTGAACAGCCAATAGGATTTAAGTAGCTTTCATCCTATTGGCTGATTTGAATTTTTCAGCCAACAGGAATGCAAGGTACCCCAATATAAAAGGGGTACCTCACATTTAATTTTTAGTGTGTGGCGGACAATCGCATGGAGAGGAGCCTACACTTCGGATGTCCACGCTGCCGCCAATCCTGCTCTGTGCTGCCTTCTCTCCGCACCACTGGAATGAAGAAAGAAGATGGAGCCGTCTGGAAGACACTGGATGAAGATGGAGCCGTCTGGAAGAAGACCTTCACCACCGGACTTCAGGAATGGTGAGTACCTATTTTGGGGTTAGTGTTAGTTATTTTTTTGGGGTGTTTTTTTTTTAGATTAGGGCTTTTTATTTTTTTTAATAGGCACTAAAGAGCTGATTGCCGTTTTAAGGGCAATGCCCATACAAATGCCACTTTAGGAGCAATGGGTAGCTTAGGTTTTTTAGAGCTAGGTTGTACTGTTAGGGGGGACTTAATATTTTTTTTAAGTAAAAGAGCAATGCCCTACAAATGGCCCTATTAAGGAGTTTAGTGTTAGTTTAGGGGGTATTTTTATTTTAGGGTGGCTTTTTGTTTTTATAGGGGTATTAGATTAAGTTAAAAATTTTTATTTTGGATAATTTAGTTTATTATTTTCTTTAATCTTAGCTTATGTTATTTTTTGTAATTTTAGAGTTTATTTAGTTTAATTTTAGATTTTGTTACTTCGTAATTTTTATTTTTGGCATCTTTTACTTTTTTAAATAGTAATGTTAGGTTTATTTATAGTTTAAGGTTAGGTTTTTTTTTATTTTGCAGATAAGTTTTTATTTATTTTTTATTGGAATATTTTTTATTTTATTTTTGTAAAACTTAGTACATACCAAAATATGACATTACATTGTCTCACAATTATAACATAGTTCAACATTTATACATTTAATGAACATTAAACTGACACCGACAATCTTCCTTAAGTACTTGCTTATCATCAGTCCTACAGTTACCATAACACATTTATCTGCAGTATATCTGATTAGGTTGTTGATTTACGGGCAATGTTTTGCCTTTGTGCCTCATAATACATAATGTAGGGTTCCCATTCCACCAAAAATCTATCATTATTGTTTAGCATTGTAGCTACAGTACTAGTCATGTTGTAGTGGTATTCTATCTGTTTCAGAACATAATCTAAACTAGGCAGATCCACCTTCCAGAATCTGGCTATACTTAGCCTGGTAATGGTACATATTATTGCCACCAGACTATGATGCTGTTTTAAGATTCCCCCTACTGGGAAGTGTAGAAGTGCTTGTTACGGATTAAGAGGGATATTGTTTTCAAAAATTTTGCTGAATAGTATGGATACTAGTGACCATAGATTGCCAACCTTAGGACATTCCCACCACATGTGAATGTAGGTTCCTTCTTTTCCACACCCTCTATAACACAGTCCACCTGTAGTGTCATTTGGATTTCGAAATCTGGTAGGATAATTTTTTTTTATTTACTGAACTGTACTGTTTATGTGTTAACAGGAGCTTATAGATATTATCTATTTCTAAGATGTCAGTCTTGATCTAAACCCATTGTGGTGTATTAGTCTCTTTGAACAAACGTGTTGTTTGCGCCATAAGTGCCGCATAGTAGTAAGATACAAGATCTGGTATACCCCCCCCTCCACTTTTGTGCCTCAGCATAGTTTTTTTTTATTAATTCTTCCCCTTTTACCTTGCCAAATAAAATCCAGAATATCCTTCTGCAGTTTATGAAGTTCTGATAATGACACAGATACTGCTAATGAACGGAAGCTATATAATAACTTAAGTAATATTGTCATTTTGGTTGTAACAATTCTGCCATATAAGTTCCATCTAGACATTAGTTTTCTAATTTAAGTAAATATGGGTATATAATTCGCCTGATAGAGATTGTTTACATACGGCTACATTACGAGTTTTGTCGGTAAAGACTTGCGTTGCTAACGAGCCTTTTTTTTCCAGCGCTCACTTTAAACAACGCTGGTATT
Organism: Bombina bombina; assembly: GCF_027579735.1. Classification (NCBI taxonomy): domain Eukaryota; kingdom Metazoa; phylum Chordata; class Amphibia; order Anura; family Bombinatoridae; genus Bombina; species Bombina bombina. The sequence continues at coordinate 1,018,303,192 of NC_069499.1, read as the reverse complement.
ACAAGTTTTCTGAATGGCTGCGTTAGCCTCAGAAAAGTGAGCGTTGAGCAAATTTAGCTCCACATCTCACTGTAATACCAGCGTTGCTTACGGTAGCGGTAAACTGGCTAAAAAGTGCTCGTGCATGATCTCCCCATAGGAAACAATGGGGCTGAGACGGCTGAAAAAAACCTAACACCTGCAAAAAAGCAGCGTTCAGCTCCTAACCCATCCCCATTGTTTCCTATGGGAAAATACTTTCTAAGTCTACACCTAACACCCTAACTTGAACCCCGAGTCTAAACACCCCTAACCTTACACTTATTAAACCCTAATCCGCCGCCCCCGATATCCTCGCCACCTACATTATATTATTAACCCCTAATCTGCCGCTCCGGAGACCGCTGTCACCTACATTATACCTATGAACTTCTAATCTGCTGCCCCTAACATCGCCGACACCTACAGTATATTTATTAACCCCTAATCTGCCGCCCCCAATGTCGCCGCCACCTACCTACAATTATTAACCCCTAATCTGCCGCCCCAACGTCGCCGCTACTATATTAAATGTGTTAACACCTAAACCTAATTCTAACCATAACCCTAACACCCCCTAACTTAAATCTTTTTTTAATAAATCTAAATAAAATTACTATAATTAAATAAATGATTCCTATTTAAAACTAAATACTTACCTATAAAATAAACCCTAATATAGCTACAATATAACTAATAGTTACATTGTAGCTATTTTAGGATTTATTTTTATTTTACAGGCAAGTTTGTATTTATTTTAGCTAGGTATAATAGTTATTAAATAGTTATTAACTATTTAATAACTACCTAGCTAAAATAAATACAAATATACCTGTAAAATAAACCCTAACCTAAGTTACAATTACACCTAACACTACACTATAATTAAATTAGTTACCTAAACTACCTAGACTTAAATACAATCAAATTAAATAAACTAAATTAGGAAACAAAAACAAACACTAAATTACATAAACTAAAAAGAAATTACAATATTTTAAACTAATTACACCTAATCTAATCCCCCTAATAAAATAGCCCCCCAAAATAATAAAATTCCCTACTCTACACTAAATTACAAATAGCGCTTAAAAGGGCCTTTTGCGGGGCATTGCCCCAAAGTTATCAGCTCTTTTACCTGTAAAAAAAGAATACAATACCCCCCCAACATTACAACCCACCACCCACACACCCCTACTCTAAAACCCACCCAATACCCCCTTAAAAAAACTAACACTACCCCATTGAAGATCACCCTACCTTGAGCCGTCTTCACTGGACTGGGAGAAGGCTTCATCCAAGCGGCATCTTCTATCTTCATCCATCCGATGAGGAACGGCTCCATCTTGAAGACCTCCGGCGCGGAACATCCTTCTAGGCTGAAGACTAACGATGAATGACGGTTCCTTTAAATGACGTCATCCAAGATGGCGTCCCTCAAATTCCGATTAGCTGATAGGATTCTATCAGCCAATCGGAATTAAGGTAGGAAAAATCCGATTGGTTGATGCTATCAGCCAATCGGATTGAAGTTCAATCCGATTGGCTGATTGGATCAGCCAATAGAATTGACCTTGCATTCATTCATTGATAGCATCAACCAATCGGATTTTTCCTACCTTAATTCCTATTGGCTGATAGAATCCTATCAGCCAATCGGAATTCGAGGGACGCCATCTTGGATGACGTCATTTAAAGGAATATTCATTCGTCGTTAGTCGTCTGCCTAGAAGGATGTTCCACGCCGGAGGTCTTCAAGATGGAGCCGTTCCTCGTCGGGTGGATGAAGATAGAAGATGAAGCCTTCTCCCGGTCCGGATGTCCTCTTCTGCCCCAGGATAGGATGAAGACTTCTGCAAGTCTGGATGTCATCTTCTGGCCCATCGGATGAAGACTTCTGGATGGATCGGATGACCACTGGTGCCCGGCTGGGTGAAGACGGCTCAAGTTAGGGTGATCTTCAATGGGGTAGTGTTAGGTTTTTTTAAGGGGGTGTTGGGTGGGTTTTAGAGTAGGGGTGTGTGGATGGTGGGTTGTAATGTTGGGGGGTATTGTATTCTTTTTTTTTACAGGTAAAAGAGCTGATTACTTTGGGGTAATGCCCAGCAAAAGGCCCTTTTAAGGGCTATTTGTAATTTAGTATAGGGTAGGGCTTTTTTTATTTGGGGGGGGGCTTTTTTATTTTATAAGGGGGCTTAGATTAGGTGTAATTAGTTTAAACTTCTTGTAATTTTTTAAAATTTCTGTAATTTAGTGTTTATTTTTTTCATAATTAAGTGTTTTTTTCCCGTAATTTAGTTTATTGTATTTAATTGTAATTAATTGTAGGTAGTTTAGGTAATTTATTTAATGATAGTGTAGTGTTGGGTGTAATTGTAACTTAGGGTAGGATTTATTTTACAGGTAAATTTGTACTTATTTTAGCTAGGTAGTTATTAAATATTTAATAACTATTTAATAACTATTGTACCTAGTTAAAATAAATACAAACTTGCCTGTAAAATAAAAATAAATCATAAGATAGCTACAATGTAACTATTAGTTATATTGTAGCTATCTTATGGTTTATTTTATAGGTAAGCATTTAGTTTTAAATAGGAATAATTTATTTAATTGTAGTTATTTTATTTAGATTTATTTATTTAAGTTATATTTAAATTAGGGGGGTGTTAGGGTTAGACTTAGGTTTAGGGGTTAATAACTTTATTATAGTAGCGGCAATGTTGGTGGTGGCAGATTAGGGGTTAATAAATGTAAGTAGGTGTCGGCAATGTTAGGGCAGGCAGATTAGGGGTTAATAAAAAATATTTTGGGGTAAACAGATCACTACAATCACTGCTGTCAGTTAGAAACCGGAACTACAAATTAAACAAGACGGATACTTTGTAACAGAGGCTGTTTTCCAAACCGCAGACTGAATTATACAAAGTCGGGGAACGGATCCTTCAAGTATACACGGCAATAAGAAGATAAGTTTGTACATTTAAGGAGAAATATATCTTTGTTGGCATTTAGTCAAACCAAACACATATTAATGATATATCGTGGAAACTCTTAAAATACACTGGGACTGATAATAACTATTGGAAATTGTAAACAGATACAGATGTACCACACTATTGCTGTCAGTTACGACAATGTAAATATTTGATTTATGTACCTCACGAAAAGTATACTTATACATAACCTTTTAGATGCCGGCATCCAATAGGAATAGATTCCTATTTTAAATACATTTTTGTCATTTTTTAGAATGTTTTTATATGTTAGATTATTTGAGCTGTAATATTGAAATTTGTGCCACATTAAATCCTATTTTTCTATAACAGAATCTGTTATTTGTTAGACACCACTTTGGTTTATACCTGGTCATAGGGCCCTGCAGGTCAGCAACCACGACTGTTTATTAACCCCTGTATATCTAGAACATCTTCTAGTATTAATTTAACCACACTGAGCTATCTAATAACATATTCTTAATAACATATTTCAAATATCGGATTATTACAAAGATTATACTATCATAACTAGATAGAAGGTCTAATACAGAGTAACATAGTTACTTATATAATTACTAGATATACCCCACATTCTCTTGGCTTACAGCGCTATCCCTAACTCTTTACTCTATCCGTTAATAAAAATTAACTAGTGTTTGCGAGGCGGGAGTGCGTCGGTTTAGGGGTTAATACATTTATTAAAGTAGCGGCGATGTCCGGTCGGCAGATTAGGGGTTAATAAGTGTAGTTAGGTTGCGGCGACGTTGGGGGCAGCAGATTAGGGATTAATAACTATAATGTAGGTGTCGGCGATGTTAGGGGCAGCAGATTAGAGGTTCATAAGTATAATGTAGGTGGTGGCGATGTCCAGTTGGCAGATTAGGGGTTAAAAATATTTATTATAGTGTTTGCGATGTGGGGGGGGCCTCGGTTTAGGGGTTAATAGGCAGTTTATGGGTGTTAGTGTAATTGTTAGCACTTTAGTTAAGAGTTTTATGTTCCGTCGTTAGCCCATAAAACTCTTAACTACTGACTTTTATATGCGGTAGAAGTCTTGACAGGAAAGGGTCTACCACTCACTTCTTCCAAGACTTTTAATACCAGTGTTAGGCAAATCCCATAGAAAAGATAGGATACGCAATTGACGTAAGGGGATTTGTGGTAGCCTCGAGTCGCGGAAGAAAAGTGAGCGGTAGAGCCTTTCCTGCCTGACTCGTAATACCAGCGGGCGTTAAAAAGCAGCGTTGGGACCTCTCAACGCTGCTTTTTAAGGCTAACGCAAATCTTGTAATCTAGGCGATTGTGAGTTAAGTTGATTCCTAAATACTTAATTGATTTTTTTGCCCATGAAAAGTTGAAGTTTACCACAAGTAGTTTTTTTGGTATGTTGTGGTAGATTTATGTCTAGGGCTTCGCACTTCTCATTTATTTTGTAGTCTGAAAGATGGCCAAAGTCCTGAATTACAGAGTATAAAGAGGGAAGTGATAATAGCAGTTTTGTGAAAGACATGATAACATCATCTGTAAACAATGATATTTTACAGTTATGTTTACCAATTAGTACCCCAGTGATGTCTCTGTAGTCTCTTTCTTTGACCGCTATCAGTTCAATACAAAGCGGCAACAGCAGGAGTGAGGTTGGGCACCCTTGTCTGGTTCCATTTCTAATTTTTATTGGCTTAGATTGATACCCTGATAATTTGACATATGCCTCTGGACTAGAGTATTGCAATTTTAATGCTTCGTGAAACGGTCCCGTTATCTCAAATCTATTGAGGACCATATGCATATATTCCCAATTTACTCAAATGCCTTCATCCAACGAGAACAGAGGAGGTCATTTTTTTTTAAAAATTAAAAACTATAATGCCTTCTAATTTGAGGGCATTTGGGGCACTTTTAGAAAATTAACAAGAGATCAGATCTCTGGTTAATTTTCTGAACATTTAATTGCTACCGAGAGCTGGCGGTAGCAATAACTAGCCACTTGTAATGGCTGATTAATTATTGCGCACCTTTAGTAGATGTCCAATTGATAAGATTTATGACTTTGCGGATGTTGTCTGGTGCCTCCCTTTGCTTTATGAACCCTACTTGGTCAGTATGGATCAATTCCGTGATAGGATTGGCCAATCTAGTTGCTAGAATTTTGGTGAAAAGTTTAAAATCTTGATTAATAATTGATATGGGTCTATAATTTTTACAATGCTGCTTACTTTTACCTGCTTTTGGGAGGACTGATATCCTTGCTAGCAACATCTCTGGAGGAATCTCTTTGCCTTCCATAATATAGTTAAATAACTGGGCCAGAGGAGTAGTTAACGTTAATTGTAGGTCTTTATAAAAAAGTGTCCTGCATACCCATTGGTGCTCGGGGGCTTTATTTCTTTTTAATTCTTTTATTGCCAAAGCAACTTCCTGTGCTGTAAATGGGGTGTTAGGTAGTTATATTATAACTTTAATTTAAAGTTAGACGGTGTTAGGTTTAGGAGTTAATAGTTTAATTTAGTTTGTCGCGATGTGGGGGGTAGGTGGTTTAGATGTTAATAGGTTTATTTAGGGAATTGCAATGTGGGGGTCGGCGATTTAGAGGTTAATAGGTTTATTTAGTGTTAGCGATGCTGGGGGGTGGTGGATTAGGGGTTAATATTTTAATTAAGGTAGTCGCAATGTGGGTGAGCGGCAGATTAGGGGTTAATAGATTTATTATAGTATAGTACAGGCTTACGCGTTTCGGATACAAGATCCGTAGTCACAGGCTGTGACTACGGATCTTGTATCTGAAATGCGTAAGCCTGTTTGTGCTACACCCGACACTACACCATGTTCGTTTATTTGCTGACTCATGTCATATTTTAACGATTGCACTAATAAAGTCAAGTTTGTTACGGAACAGCTGACGGATGAATTTATTTCTAAATATATACACATATTAACACATAAATATATATGTATATATTCATATACACTCACTGGCCACTTTATTAGTTACACCTGTTCAATTGCTTGGTAACACAAATTGCTAATCAGCCAATCACATGGCAGCAACTTAATGCATTTAGGCATCTACACATGGTGAAGAAGACTTGCTGAAGTTCAAACCGAGCATCAGAATGGGGAGGAAAGGAGATTTAAGTCAGGGGCTGACTGGCAACTTTTGGCCCAGGGGGCAAGTACAACCCAGAGGCCCATGGTGCTGCTGCAACTCAACCCTCTGCCCGCCTCCTTCCCGCACCCACCCACTTACTCCCCATCCCCATGTAATTTAAAACAAACATGGTAAAGAAAATGAAACAAACCAAGTTTAAAATAAATAATTATATATATACACACACCCAAATATACACACACACACACATATATATATAAATACACACACCCAAATATACACACACATACAGTATATATACACACACACACACATACACACAAACATATTATATACACACACATAGACACACACACTTATACATGCACACATGTAAAAGTTTAATATTCTCTACAGACTGCCCACAAACTAATTAAAAAGGGGGAGGTGGCATTTAACTCATAAATTGTCGCAAATCTATTGGGGACAGAACACAACTTTTTTTTATCAAACACATGCACTAAGCTACCTTTAATAATTGTTAAATAATTTAATATTGACACAATTAATGGCAAGTATAACACTAGGATAACTTATAAGAGAATCTTAGTACATGCCAACAATTGAACCACCTACTGAAAATCTAGATCTCCAAATTAGTCCAATATGTATTCAACCTTCACTATAACAGCTTTATGCAAAATGCAAGATATATACACAAGTAATGTCACAAGATAAACCTTATGATCAAGACAAGAGGCCACACAAAGAAAATAATATAAATATCATTGAATTAATATATTATAAATGAACAAAATGTTCACACATTAAAGGATCCATGATCATCCCAATTCCCAAAACAAAACCATTTTCTGTTAATATCTAATGCTTATTCATTATTTCAAACTCTACTCATTTGTAGAATATTGTTATATACTAATCTCAAATTCAAATTTGCCAAATTGCTTGTTAATAATTTTAAAACTTAACAAGTTATACAATTCTTGACTGTATCAGAAATAATAAATTGCCTGTATTGCAGTCTTCAGATTTAACAACCAAGATGGGTAAATTAATATATAATCCCCATTAACTCAACAACAAGTTACACAGCTGAGCTTTCCCTGACTGAAAGTAATTTCAGTTGACACCTCCATAATATTGTTTAGATTGAATTAGAAACTTTAGAGCAGTGAATGAATAAAACATAACATGATCATCATCACTGGTGAGTGGTAAGAAGGGGATGTTTGCTAAATTGCTCACCAGACAGACGACACAGTCACCCTGTGACCTGACCACACCAGCACATCTCTCCACCAGTCCAGGATCTCAACTCGCTGCTTCCCTCTCTCTCAGCACTGAGCACTCCCTCACGACAATCTTCCCGAATCCCGCGTGGCTGTATGCAGCTGAAATTAGATGCTGCGCCTGGGAGGACTGACTCTGGGTTGGAGGAAGATGGAAGTGAGTGTCAGCGCCGAGTGGGAGATTGCTCATTGCAGCATCACGTCACGTGAGGCCCGCCCGACAGTGGCAGTGATAATGATTCAGTTTCCCTAGTCCCACCCCCCTGACCACAGGCCGGCCGGATCTATTTACTTACACTGGAATTAGAAATCGGATTATTCAGAAAGGCTGCACGCAGCAGCCAGCCCACTTATTTATTTTAATTTCCTACATAGAGCGACCGTAAGACTTAATAATACTCAGTCTCACAGCCGCTGTACACTGTATGCATTGATGCAACTAAACAAGTACTGTTACTGAGTCTGACTGTACTACTGTAAGTTACTGTCCCCTGCTCTGCAGCGGCGGCCTGGCAGCCCATTTTACACTGCATCAGAGAGGCCCGGGGGGCAATTGCCCCCCCGCCCCCGGCCCAGTCTGCCCCTGATTTAAGTGATTTTGAACGTGGCATGGTTGTTGGTGCCAGACAGTATTTAAAAAACTGCTGATCAACTGGAATTTTCATGCACAACCATCTGTAGGGTTTACAGAGAATGGTCTGAAAAAGAGAAAATATCCATAAGCGGCAGTTCGTAGACAACAATGCCTTATTGATGTCTGAGGTCAGAGGAGAATGGGCAGACTGGTTTGACAGTAACTCAAATAACCACTCGTTACAACCAAGGTATGCAGGATGCCCTCTCTGAATGCACAACACATCGAACCTTGAAGCAGATGGGCTACAGCAGTAGAAGACCCCACCTGGTGCCACTCCTGTAAGCTAAAAACAGGAAACTGAGACTACAATTCACACAGGCTCACCAAAATTGGACAATAGAAGATTGGAAAAAAGTTGCCTGGTCTGATGAGTCTCAATTTCAGCTGTGACATTCAGGTGGTAGGGTCAAAATTTGGTGTAAACAACATGAAATCACGCATCCTGCCTGGTTCAGGCTGGTGGTGGTGGTGTAATGATGAGGGGGATATTTTCTTGGCACACTTTGGGACCCTTAGTACCAATTGAGCATCGTTTAAACGCCACAGCCTACCTGAGTATTGATGCTGACCATGTCCATCCCTTTATGACTACAGTGTACCCATCTTCTGATAGTTACTTCAAGCAGGATAATGCACCATGTCACAAAGCTCAAATAATCTCAAACTGGTTTCTTGAACATGACAATGAGTTCACTGTCCTCCAATGGCCTCCACAGTCACCACTTAATTAGTGGAATGGGAGATCATGGATGTGCAGCTGACAAATCTGCAGCAACTGCGTAAAGTGATGATGTAAATATGGACTAAAATGTCTGAGGAATGTTTCCAATGCATTGTTGAATCTATGTCAGTTCTGAAGGCAAAATGGGTCCAACCCAGTACTAGCAAAGTGTACCTAATAAAGTGGCCAGTGAGTGTATATTTACAAGGAACACACAGTTCCCATAGACTGTAATGTAAATGCACTTTTCAGTACCATTTGTTTCTAACCCCTCTCCCACCAACTTTAGACCCCAAAAACTGCCTAGTGCAGTTGTTTTTAATTTTAAAAAATGTGTCATTTTTTTAAAAATTAAAAACTATAATGCCCTCTAATTTGAGGACATTTGGGGCACTTTTAGAAATTTAACCAGGATATTGCTTAATCTACTATATTCTCTACATGTGGTTAGATTGGATTATATTTTAATTTTAATATAGAGTTTTTTACCTATTTTTTAGCATTTGTTCAATAAACTTCTGTTTAACCCTGATAAATCCTCCCTTCAGCTTATTAGCCCTTTTTAAGGAGCTATCACTAGCGCTTTCCCATTGCTTATTATTATTTGGTAGCAATAACTAGCCACTTGTAATGGCTGGTTAATTATTGCACGCTCGCAAACGGGCAAATTTGGGTGTGCTATATTAGTGTTGTACTTTCAGAAGAAGAAATACAGCTCTGTAAAGAGTCGGAGGCCATATTCAAATCATCTCAAATCACATACCTAGAATACGCACTTTTAAAATACTTTCCAATTTACTTCTATTACCAAATCGTTCACAGTCTTTATATGCACACTTTCTAACATACCAGTTCTTATTGAGCAGTGCAAAAGTTTGCAGTTTATACATATATTAGTCTGTGATACAGGGGGCAGGGAAATCGAAGGAAAATTTTAATCATAAAAAATCTACTGCTTATTTGAAATTCAGAGTAAAGTATTTTTGTGTTGTCTTGTTATTCTGCATTTGTTGATTACACCATTCTACTGTGTTTATGGTCCTTTAACCACTTAATGACTGACGACGTGCAGGGTACATCCTCTAAAAAAGACAGTTATCGCCTGAGGACGTACCCTGCACGCCTTTGGTCTGGAAACAAGCCGCTTTCCGGTTATTGCAGTGATGCCTCGATATCAAGGCATCCTGCAATAACCCTGCATGGCCATCCGATGCAGAGAGAGCCACTCTGTTGCCCTTTCTGCACTGGACATCGATGGCCGCTATCATTGGTGGGTGGGAGCAGACGTGGGAGGCGGATGGGCGGCCATCGATGGGCTGTGTGTTGTAGAGGGGGGCGCAATCGGGGGCGGGACCGGCGGGGGCGCTCATAGACGCGCGCATGCACGGGGGCGGCGGGTGCGTGCACGGGGCGGGAGCGGTGGGAACCGCTACACTACAGAAAAAAAGCATATTATAAGTGGGAGAAAGGGGGTATTTAAAAACAATCTAAGGGATCTGGGAGGGGTGGGGGGTTGTTCTTTGGGGGGGAAGCTACACTAAAGAAAAGGGGGGGAAAAAAAGCTGATTTTTTTCTAAACTGGGTACTGGCAGACATCTGCAAGTACCCAAGATGGCGACCATTAAGGTAGAGGGGAAGGTTTAGAGAGCTTTTTGGTGGGGAATCAGTGAGGTTGGGGGCTAAGGGGGGATCCTACACAGCAGCATATGTAAATATGCTTAAAAAAACACAACCCCCCCCCAAATATACCTTTTATTTTAGTACTGGCAGACTTTCTGCCAGTACTTAAGATGGCGTGGGACAATTGTGGAATGGGGGAGGGAAGAGAGCTGTTTGGGACGGATCAGGGGGTCTGATGTTTCAGGTGGGAGGCTGATCTCTACACTAAAACTAAAATTAACTCTGCAAGCTCCCTACAAGCTACCTAATTAACCCCTTCACTGCTAGCCATAATACACGTGTGATGCGCAGCAGCATTTAGCAACCTTCTAATTACCAAAAAGCAACGCCAAAGCCATATATGTCTGCTATTTCTGAACAAAGGGGATCACAGAGAAGCATTTACAACCATTTGTGACATAATTGCACAAGCTGTTTGTAAATGATTTCAGTGAGAAACCTAAAATTGTGAAAAATGTAACGTTTTTTTTTTTTATTTGATTGCATTTGGCGGTGAAATGGTGGCACGAAATATACCAAAATGGGCCTAGATCAATACTTTGGGTTGTTTACTACACTGCACTAAAGCTAAAATTACCCCAAAAAGCTCCCTACATGCTCCCTAATTATCCCCTTCACTGCTGGGCATAATACACATGTGGTGCGCAGTGGCATTTAGCGGCCTTCTAATTACCAAAAAGCAATGCCAAAGCCATATATGTCTGCTATTTCTGAACAAAGGGAATCCCAGAGAAGAATTTACAACCATTTATGCCATAATTGCACAAGCTGTTTGTAAATGATTTCAGTGAGAAACCAGGGGGTCGATCCGATAAAAATCGTCGCCCGCAAAAGTCGGCGACGCCAATATTTGCGCGGGTTTGGTATCACATATACGGCGTAACCTAGAAGTTACGCGCGTATATTTCTGCCGTCGCCCGTAGTTTTTTGGGCCATAGGCAGGTATACCAAACCAGCGCAGTTTGGTATCCAATATACAGCGTAAGGACTTACGTGGCGAAAATGGAGAAATCTTACTCCATTTTCACCTCGCCACAAAAAGCAGCCGTAAGAAGCCTTACGCTGAGTATTGGAGCCCGTAACTCTCTAAACTAGCTGCTAAATAAAACCTAACACCTAACGCATGCGCAATGTCTATCTAACTGTCAACCGCGATCTGCTAAATAAAACCTAACACCTAACGCATGCGCAATGTCTATCTCCCTGTCAACCACGATCCCCCGCCACAATCCCTAATAAAGTATTTAACCCCTAAACCGCCGCTCACGGACCCCACCGCCATCTACATAAACTAACCCTCTACTGTGAGCCCCTAAAACCGCCACCATCTAACTGATCTATCCCCTAATGTGAACCCCTTACACCGCCGCCATCTACCTTATCTATCCCCTAATCTGACCCCTTACACCGCCGCCACCTATATAAAAAATATTAACCCCTAATCTAATCCCCCTACCCCGCCGCCATCTATGTTAAATTATTTAACCCCTGAAATACTAAACTATCCCTACCACTAAACCTAAGTCTAACCCTACAAATAGCCCTGAAAAGGGCTTTTTGCGTGGCATTGCCCCAAAGTAACAGCTCTTTTGCCAGCCCTTAAAAGGGCTTTTTGCGGGGCATGCCCCAAAGAATTCAGCTCTTTTGCCAGCCCTTAAAAGGGCTTTTGGCGGGGCTTTGTCACAAAGTAAACTGCTCTTTTGCCTACAATCTACATCCCCCTACACCGCGGCCACCTATAATAAATGTATTAACCCCTAATCTAATCCCCCTACACCGCCGCCACCTATATTAAACACATTAACCCCTAATCTACATCCCCCTACACCGCGGCCACCTATAGCAAATGTATTAACCCCTAATCTAATCCCCCTACACCGCCACCACCTATATTAAACACATTAACCCCTAATCTACATCCCCCTACACCGCGGCCACCTATAATAAATGTATTAACCCCTAATCTAATCCCCCTACACCGCCGCCAGCTATATTAACCCTAATTATATTAGGGTTAATATAGTTATTATATTATATATATTAACTATATTAACACTAATTATATTAGGGTTAATATAGTTAATATCGTTATTATATTATATATATATTAAGTATAATAACCCTGTCTAACTCTAACATCCTAACTAAACTCTTATTAAAATAAATCTAATATTAATATTATTAATTAAAATATTCCTATTTAAATCTAAATACTTACCTATAAAATAAACCCTAAGATAGCTACAATATAATTAATAATTACATTGTAGCTATGTTAGGATTTATATTTATTTTACAGGTAAATTGTTAATTATTTTAACTAGGTATAATAGCTATTAAATAGTTATGAACTATTTAATAGCTACCTAGTTAAAATAATTACCCAATTACCTGTAAAATAAATCCTAACCTAAGTTACAAATACACCTACACTATCAATAAATTAAATAAACTACAAATATCTATCTAAAAATACAATTAAATAAACTAAACTAAATTACAAAAAAAAACAAACACTAAATTACAAAAAATAAAAAAAAGATTACAAGATTTTTAAGCTAATTACACCTATTCTAAGCCCCCTAATAAAATAATAAAGCCCCCCAAAATAAAAAAAAATTCCCTACCCTATTCTAAATTAAAAAAAGTTCAAAGCTGTTTTACCTTACCAGCCCTTAAAAGGGCCTTTTGTGGGGGCATGCCCCAAAGAAAACTGCTCTTTAGCCTGAAAAAAAAAACACAATACCACCCCCCAACATTACAACCCACCACTCACATACCCCTAATCTAACCCAAACCCCCCTTAAATAAACCTAACACTACCCCCCTGAAGATCTCCCTACCTTATCTTCACCACGCCGGGCCGAACTCCTCATCCGATCCGGGCGATGTCTATCCATCTGGGTTAGATTAGGGGTATGTGGGTTGTAATGTTGGGGGGTGGTATTGTGTTTTTTTTTTCAGGCAAAAGAGCAGTTTTCTTTGGGGCATGCCCCCACAAAAGGCCCTTTTAAGGGCTGGTAAGGTAAAAGAGCTTTGAACTTTTTTTAATTTAGAATAGGGTAGGGAATTTTTTTTTATTTTGGGGGGCTTTATTATTTTATTAGGGGGCTAATAATTAATGTAATTTAGTGTTTTTTTTTTTGTAATTTAGTTTAGTTTATTTAATTGTATTTTTAGATAGATATTTGTAGTTTATTTAATTTATTGATAGTGTAGGTGTATTTGTAACTTAGGTTAGGATTTATTTTACAGGTAATTGGGTAATTATTTTAACTAGGTAGCTATTAAATAGTTCATAACTATTTAATAGCTATTATACCTAGTTAAAATAATTAACAATTTACCTGTAAAATAAATATAAACCCTAACATAGCTACAATGTAATTATTAATTATATTGTAGCTATCTTAGGGTTTATTTTATAGGTAAGTATTTAGATTTAAATAGGAATATTTTAATTAATAATATTAATATTAGATTTATTTTAATGAGTTTAGTTAGGATGTTAGAATTAGATAGGGTTATTATACTTAATACATATATATAATATAATAACGATATTAACTATATTAACCCTAATATAATTAGGGTTAATATAGTTAATATATATAATATAATAACTATATTAACCCTAATATAATTAGGGTTAATATAGTTAATATAGCTGGCGGCGGTGTAGGGGGATTAGATTAGTGGTTAATACATTTATTATTGGTGGCCGCGGTGTAGGGGGATGTAGATTAGGGGTTAATGTGTTTAATATAGGTGGCGGCGGTGTAGGGGGATTAGATTAGGGGTTAATACATTTATTATAGGTGGCCGCGGTGTAGGGGGATGTAGATTGTAGGCAAAAGAGCAGTTTACTTTGTGACAAAGCCCCGCCAAAAGCCCTTTTAAGGGCTGGCAAAAGAGCTGAATTCTTTGGGGCATGCCCCGCAAAAAGCCCTTTTAAGGGCTGGCAAAAGAGCTGTTACTTTGGGGCAATGCCACGCAAAAAGCCCTTTTCAGGGCTATTTGTAGGGTTAGACTTAGGTTTAGTGGTAGGGATAGTTTAGTATTTTAGGGGTTAAATAATTTAATATAGATGGCGGCGGGGTAGGGGGATTAGATTAGGGGTTAATAATTTTAAAATAGATAGCGGCGGGGTAGGGGCTCACTTTAGGGGGTAGGTAAGGTAGATGGCGGCGGTGTTAGGGGCTCACTTTAGGGGGTTATAGATTTAATATAGCTGGCGGCGGTTTAGGGGTTAATAACTTTATTATCTTGCGGCGGGGTTTGGGAGCGGCGGTTTAGGGGTTAATACATATTTTATTGTTAGGATAGTGAGGGGGGATAGCGGATAGAGGGTTAGACGTGTCGGGCTATGTTAGGGAGGCGTGTTAGACGTGTCGGGCTATGTTAGGGAGGCGTGTTAGACAGTGCGGGTGATTTAGACTTTAGTCAGGTTTTGTAGGCGCCGGCAGTTTCTAACGTGCCGTAAGTAACTGGCGACGCCAGAAATTTGTACTTGCGCAGATTTCTGGACATCGCTGGTTTATCCGACTTACGGCACTTTAGCATCTGACAGCGCTGTATATGGGATAGCTCGAGTTGCAAGCTGAAACTGCGGGCGACGCGGGTTCCCTCGCTTGCACCGCAAACTACGCTGTTTATCGGATCGCGCCCCAATAGTTTGTGAAAAAATTTGTGAATTTATTTTTGTATTTGATCGCATTTGGAGGTTAAATGGTGGCATGAAATATACCAAAATGGGTCTAGATCAATACTTTGGTTTTTCTTCTAAAAAAAAATATATACATGTCAAGGGATATTCAGGGATTCCTTAGAAGATATCAGTGTCCCAATGTAACTAGCGCTAAGTTTGAAAAAAAGTGTTTTGGAAATAGCAAAGTGATACTTGTATTTATGGCCCTATAACTTGCAAAAAAAGCAAAGAACATGTAAACATTGGGTATTTCTAAACTCCGGACAAAATTTAGAAACTATTTAGCATGGGTGTTTTTTGTTGGTTGTAGATGTGTAACAGATTTTGGGGGTCAAAGTTAGAAAAAGCGTGTTTTTTTCCATTTTTTCCTCATATTTTATATTTTTTTATAGTAAGTTATAAGATATGATGAAAATAATGGTATCTTTATAAAGTCCATTTAATGGCGAGAAAAACGGTATATAATATGTGTGGGTACAGTAAATGAGTAAGAGGAAAATTACAGCTAAACACAAACACCGCAAAAATGTAAAATTAGCCTTAGTCCCAAACGGACAGAGAATGGAAAAGTGCTGTGGTCATTAAGGGGTTAAAGAGACATTAAACACCAATTTTCATATAAATGCAAGTTATAGGCACTACTATAAAGAAGAATATGCACAGATATTGATCTAAAAATCCAGTATAAAACTTTTTAAAAACGTACTTAGAAGTACGTAGAAGCTCCCAGTTTAGCACTGTAGATGAGGTTAGGCTGGGACACCCACTGAGAGCGTCTGAGAAAGCAGGAAGTGCAGACACTCCCCTCTAAGACGGAACAAGCATTTGTCTGTAGACTTGGGTCTACATCTGATACTTTGGGGCTTTGTTAGGAGTCTTAAAATCAGTACAATGTTATTAAAAAATAAGCAAACCTATACGATGTTACAAAAACAATCCCCAATGGGCTATATTAATGGATCCTCTTCAAAACAATTATGCAAAGAAAAATCTAGCGCACAATGTCCCATTAAGGAATTTACCTTTGGAGAAGTCAATGATGGTTTTGAATATTGTTGTTGAATTGATTTAAGTATTGATGTAGTGAAAGGCCCCTGGAAAACCACACAAGAAATTTAAATGGCCAACAAATGTTGAAAATCACCAAAAAACGTAAAGAAAGACATTTTAGCCTTAAGTCATGAAGCTGCTTCCTAACCTCTCCACTACCTCTGAGGTGACAGAGGTAAATTTTCCATGGTAATTGACATTCCACAAGGCAGGGACGGCACTGCCCAAGCTTATGCTTGTGTAATTAATGCAGGCAGCAGACACTTCTCGTCCACTGTCTGCTCACCATGAATGCTAGGCAGACAGGTGCTCCAGCTGGGAATCTTCTCTGTCCACAAGTTTGTTTACGGGTCCCTATGCATTACTTTTATATGTTTTGGAACGTTTTTGGAGAGTTTAATTTCTGATATATATATATTCTAATGTCCCTCTAAAAGGAAAAACCAGAAGCACATGTTAGGGCCCCAGTAAGCAGTTCAGCTTTAAGCCATAAAAACCTATTTTGCGAAACCTACAACAGAGTAGCATAGAAGACAAATGTAAGAAACATCACAAATAACAAAGGTAGACAAATGAAAAGAACTCATTTATCCAAAATCTCTTCAATAGAAGCAGGTTAAAGGATTAAATCTCTGAGGGACAGAAAGCAGATGTTCAAAGTACAGACCACATATGCAGGAGAAATGGCTGACCTATAAATAGAGTCTACATCCTGAAAGGCCTTTAACAAAATGCTTCTTCAGCTTACTCCAAAAGAATAAAGTTTAAATCTATAAATCTACCGCAGGAATAGCTTTAAAGTTTACCAAAGTGAGAACAAGAAAATGAAACAAAAATCCAGATCTCCTATAGAACAAAACCTTATACCAGGTTAAAGGAGCATTACAAGTACATAAAGAAAATGCTCTCAGGTGTTAGAATATATTATTGCACTGTTGTTTGCATTTAACTATTAAGTTTTTTCCAAATTTTTAGAAAAATGTAACATAATTTTAATTGATACTTTTTTCTAAAGCATTGTAATAGACTCCTAGGAGTTTAACTCCTGGAAATGGGTTAAACACATAATTAAAGTCATCTCCAGAGAAGCCATACACGATTTATGAAGCAGTAGATGCTGCTTCCGACCCACTCCACTTCAGGTCCGTCTGAAGCGGAAGTTAAGAAGCAGCGGTGGTAAGACCTCTGAGGCGGCGGACAACAATCAGCCCAATCAGATAAGATCTGGGTTGATTGGGGCGGCATTGCACAAACATTTCACTAGAAATGCTTGTGCAATGATAATACGCTGTTGGCATTTATCAATGTGCGGCGAACAGGATCGGCTACAGCGGATCATGCCCGCCCACACATTAGTAAATCGGCCCCATAGTTGGGAGCTAGCTGAACACATGTGGTGAGCTAAGAGATATTTGTAGCCACCAATCACCAAATTGTTCCCATTAATGCAAAACAGCTCCTGAGCCTATGTTACAGACCCCATTCAGGAGGCCAGTAAGCAGATTAAATGTTACCTGTTAAAACATGAAATAAGGAGAATGGGTGTGTACTTCACAGAATCCTCAATGGTAATGAGGTAAAACAAAAACAGTCTCATTGCTCCACCCATGATCTCCCACAATCCTTCAGGATCATAAGTCTATGTCAAAATAAGAGTCCCATGCTCTCACAACAGAGAGTTGCATTCTCATAGTAAATGATTACAAAATAAGAGTCCTATGCTCTCTCAACAGAGAGTTGCATTTTCATAGAAAATTATTACAAGCACCATATAAAACAAATACAATTAAACAAACATCTTTCAATATGAAACATGAAAATTGCATAAAATAATATACAATTGTGCACATATATTTTATGTGTCACATTCTCCCTGACAAAATAAAATGGCTCCAGCTACTAAAACATATATACACTCAGTCACAGTTTTATTACCCTGAAACACAACTTTCTTAACTTAATATACTGTCACTGTTGGAATGTATGGTGCCACATTGTATGAGTTGTGAGGTGTATGATATGAGAGTGGTGGCATATAGTATTGTGTAGCCGATACAGGTATGTGATTAAAGGTATATGCTGCTACACTGTGGAGCATGGTCTGTGGTTGTAGTGATGGCTGACCCAGTGTTTCATATGTAAACATTTGCTTTGGCTTTTTCTCTCTTACAGATCATCTTGGTTCGATATTGTTTTCTATTGCCAGACTTTCCACTTCATCAGGCTAGGTACCTTCACTTTCACTATCTACACTAGCCCCGGGTGGAAATGTTGGATTCAGGATCAGTTCATCTGGCAATTGGTTCTCTGTCAAACTGTTTCTCTCCCTTAGTGGGACTTGTACTTGATCTCTTTCTTTTTCTTTTCTCTCAGGTGCTGATGATGCTGTTTTGACAAGAGGATTCCCCTGACCCAGTTCTGAACCTTGCCGGTGAGTATTTTCTCTTCTATGCTCTGTCCAACTCTCAGGGATTCTCAACCAGAATCTTCCAGAGCTGTCCTCATCCGAAGAGGTTGTGTCACTGTGGTAAGAAGATTCTCTTATCGTTGACTCTCTGTTACCTTGTCTCTGTTTTGCAGGTTTCAGTTGTAGTGGTGTCTCCACAGGCAAGTCGTTCACTAATAACAGTAAGTTTCGGTGTAGGGTTTTGGTCCCTCTTTTGTTCCCATTCTCAGGACTCACCACATATACAGGATTGTCTGCTACCTGCTCTTTCACCACAAAAATGATCTTCCCCCTAATATGACCTGAGTTTTCCAGGGCCTCCTCGCTCACTCAAGTTTCTGACAAGGACTCTGTCTCCAGGCTTTAGAATGACACCTTTGACTTTTAAGTCATACTGAGCTTTGCCTCGTGCACTTGCTTGCCTGCTGTTTTCACTTGCTATTTGATATGCCTCGGCCATCTTTCCAGCCCAATGTTGAGCAAATCCTTTGTGAGTCACCCCCTCATCCTCTTTAATCAGCCCAAATATCAGGTCAACAGGGAGGCGAGGATGGAGTCCAAACAGTAAATAGAATGGGGAGTGCCCAGTGGACTCATGGCGTGTGCAGTTATATGCATGTATGATCTGAGGAAGGTGATCTTTTAATCTTGACTTTTCTTTGTCAGCCAGGGTACGGAGCACTTGGAGGAGAGTCCGGTTTAATCTCTCAGCTGGGTTACTTTGAGGGTGATAAGGAGATGTTCTCGAATGGCATACTCCAGCAAGTTGCAGAAGATTCCGGAAAAGCTCATTCTCAAATTCCCTGCCTTGGTCATGATGTAGATTTCCAGGATAGCCAAACCGGGGGATGTAGTCATTGAAAAGATGCTCAGCTGCCGTACAGCCAGACTTATTTTTTGTTGGATAAGCTTGAGCAAATCTAGTAAAGTGATCTACGACCACTAGTATATACTCATACCCACCACGCCTTGACTCTAAGTGCAGGTAGTCGATGCAAACAAGTTCTAGAGGTGAGCTGGATGTTATTCTTCCCATGGGTGCTCTGACATGGGTTACTGGTTTCTTTTGCTTGATGCAGGGACACTTCTTTGTGACATACTCCTCTACTTCCTTTTTCATAAATGGCCAGTAGAATCTTTGTCTCATCAGATGAAGTACCCATTCTGTGCCCACATGCCCCATCTTGTCATGCAAGTACTCCAAAGAAAGTTGTTTATACTGAGCTGGGAGAACAAGCTGTTTGATTTGAGCTCTTTTCCTATAGAGACATCCATCCTCTAAAATGAGCTTGCAAGAGTTTCTTGGCAGTTACAGTCACTTTATTTTTAGACTCTCATCTGGTGCCTTGACATCCTATTTCATCTTCAATATCTTGGAGACTACTGGATCCTCCCTTTGAGCTTTGGAGAGTTTGTCTTTATTTAACCTTGGCAACAATGAATTGTGGGATGGTGGGTCAGTTTCCATGGTGGACATACTGAGCGCTGCAATCCAAGCCACATCTTTCCTTGTGGCGGCACAAGCTCCATCCCACCCAGACTGCTTGCAGCATGTCAGATGACAAGTGCTCTGTGCACTCAGTGGCATACTTTTCCATGTCAAGGGGGATACGCGACAGTGTATCAGCATCAATATTTACTTTACCAGGCTGGTATTTGACATCAAAGCGGTAGTCGGACAATTCTCCCACCCAGCGATGGCCAACCCCATTTAACTTTGCAGTGCTCATTATATAGGTCAGGGGATTGTTGTCTGTGTAAATGGTAAAATGTGGAGCGTAGAACAGGTAGTCTCTGAATTTTTCACACACTGCCCATTTAAATGCAAGAAACTCAAGTTTGTGTTAGGGATGTGTAAGGTGGTGCTATATCAGACTCAACTTGCTTCCCCAAGTCTGATATACTCCCAATATCAGAAATATGTGCAGGAAAAAAGTAGGTGGGGGTGGGGAGCGCTCAAAAGAGAGCCGTGAGTTGGACTTCTATGTGAAGAATCAATTAGAAATGTGCGTATACATATATTTATATATATGTGGATATTCAATAATATCTAATAATATCTTTATATTCAAATGTGTGGATGTGTGGTGAAGATCTTCTAGTTTTAATTGCAAAAATTATATCTAGTGGCAACAATAGGATAGTTTTGTTGCAATGCAATTGTATGTTTACCAATAGAAATATATTGGAGAGAATGTGTTCTAAAGTTGTGAGGCAAGATTTCTTGTGAAGACACAGGTGTGTGAGTATGGTGGATTATAGGCAGTGTGAATGGAGTACGTTATTACCTCCTATATACACTATATATAATAGGAGTAAGACGCTCTCTTAGTACCACTCCGTTAAAATTTAGTAAACTTAATGAAAACTAGAATTTAAAATGTATTAGTTTAAAATTTCATACTGGGGTAACTCGTGAAACGACTCGGTCACTACAGCCTGCTAATCATAACGCTGAATCGCAATTAGCTGTTACTACAGCCTGTCACTTATAACGCTGAACCGCAATCAGCGGTATCACAGTGTATAGCTAGGCAGAGAGACGTGACAATCTCTAATATACTAAAGTAGATATTCAACTTAGTACACAATATGACAAAGAAACGACAGTGTTAGTTAACGTAGTATTCCTAAAAATACTGGAACTCAACACTATGTCAATATCAGGATAGAATATTTTATTTAAGGGGAGAACTGCCAATCTTTAAGTTACATAGAAAGAAATTCTATATTACGCTTACCAGATAAAATATTAATCAATATCTGATATACCCACTCAGATATACCAACGCGCCTTAAAGTTAATCTATATAATCACACAGTTGTACTTAAGTAATCCCGAACCGCAGTTGATACATAAGCAATATATATATATGCCTCTACAAAACAAGTTTATGACAATATTATAAACACTTACTACTTATAGCTTGAACTATAGATGGCATTATTTAAAAATTAAAGCATGAAACGTAGCATGAAGGTGTAGCGCTTTAACTACCGCGACTATAGTATTATATCTAGATATTGTAGAATTATAATACATATATGAACTATTCAGAAACCTTCTGATTAATTAATCCTATTCACATATAGCTACTCAGAAAGATCAAGTGCTTACTAAAATCAAACATGAACTGTGAATAGCACATCATTAAAGAGTTCGAATCACAGGATAGAAACTAACAGACCGATATTGACATATACTGTGATAGAAACTGTGATTGAAACTAACAGATTGTTACTGACAGAATACCGTGATTACACAAAACAAAGCACACCATTAGTTCTATGTCCTTTAGAATTATTAGAACAAAGGGACCCTCCTATATAGATATTTACACAGTTAACATATGTGAACTATTGATGTAAATTTCATAATCGGCGCACATAGAACACAGGGACATTTTCCATGTCAGTACTAACCTAGTTAGTGGATTTGAAGCATTGATGTACAACTTATAAACCTGTGTGCATAAACAGGAAAATACGATATGATCGAGGAGTCAAAGTAAATGTCAAACAGAATCAACTCTGTGCAATAAAGATTAAAACCCATAACCTGTGTATATAAACAGGAATACATTATAAGATCGGTAAAAGCGGGTATACAGCAGAATTAACTCAGTGCAACAAAGACGTATATCGCAATTCTGGCAAAGGATGAGACAACATATCACTAAGTACCGTTTATGTAGAAGGTACAATCGAAATATAAATTGTCCAGATTGTCTCTAACACACAACACCAGACATTGAATTAATCTGACCCTGACAACCCCTAACAACTGGAATAACATTATTTTCTAAACGAACCCACCAGTCATACACGGAATGCATTATCTTAGGAATCTAATAGAATCATATTATACTTGATAAATTCACAGTGGATCACAATATTTACTCCTGACAGAATGGTACAGGCGCCAATATATGCACTTATTTATTGAAGGTGTCTAATGCCTAGGTATTCTAAACTCACAAAATTACCAGTCAGGAATATTTAGTCGATTACAAGATTAAGCATTGGTTTCTTAATAAACCCACTGTGCAAGATATTGTGTACACCATAATACTAACAGACATATATATGTAGGGGAGCTGAGTTCAGACTGAGCATTATCGTAATATACATTGGATATACGTAAAATTAGCAAGCTAACTCTGTCTCCCTACATTACATTTACTTGATCACAGGTGACGAGAACGAGTCCCCTAATTTACTAAATCTTAATTATTATATTTCTATAGGTGACGGCATCCAATACCTTAGGCCCATATTACAAATATTTAGCCATCACCTTTATACAGAATCTCGCAACAGAGTGGTTATTTTAATATATGTATGTATGTTTGTGCGCATTTTAATCAACTTATTAATAAAAGTTATGTTTTAACTATAACCGGATCGTACGCCTTTTCAGCCTAGGCATAGAGTGCTAGCTGCATTCTGTCAGTGGATCTTCTATCCACTTCCTTTTTGCTACAGGTTTACAAAATGTTGATACAACTATACCTGGGTGATCTAAAATACATTTGATTAGCCCTTCTTATTTGTGTTATTTTTGAACACCCAAGTTACATGGATGTTCTTTATAGTGAATTGGTGAGCACAAGGTGATCAGGTGCCTTACTGTATCCCACTATAATATTAATACACATATTAAAAATTAATTCAATAGGTGCACATTCATAAATGTATCGTCATTTCCTGTCATGTGTCCACCCATGTTTTACTCACTTTAAGCATATCCAGATTTTCTACCTTTGTAGCGCATGCTCTCCCTCCCTAATTATTTGTCCTCCTGTAAGAATAATAATGTTTATATTATGATCAGTTGACTTCATATATACACTTTAGGTTAGTTCTTATGAATGAAGGGGAGGTGTTAAAACTCTCTATCTGGTGGGGCATAACACATATCACTATGGAGCTACTATATCTGTCCAATGATGTTTGGAATTTAGTTATGCTTACATGAGTATCCCACACAATCAGAATAGAGAATGAGTGTAATTTGAACACACACCACACTTCACTCATTCATTATCCTTTTAAATGTGTTACAGAGTCACATAAAAGATCATTATCTTTGCGTGAAAATATGTAAACAATATGTTCATATAATTCATTTGTAGCCTGGGGTAGTGGACAATGTTTTGAAAACGTCACGATTTGTTTACAGACAAGATAGGCGTGTCAATGCGATACTATCCAATGAATTTTTGATTCTCCTGCTGGTATTAACCAATGGGAGTTAAGGACATTTTCCATGTTTCACCTAGCTGCACATTATTATCTGCTGTGAGGACCGAGCACATAGATGTTTCGGTGTATAGTTTGAAACTCTGACTTGATGCTTTTGATATGTATCAGAAAGAGTATTTTCGAACTTGCCGAACTTTGTCACTATAAAAGCGGGATCTTACTTTCTATACTTGGGAAGATTGGTACATGCTCAAAACTATACCTTTAAGATTTTAATCTGATAATGCTGATCTGGGACCTGTGTCATTAATATTGACAGCTCACTATGTGCGATGAGGTTATATGCGCACTCTCACTGACATAACTGTGTACTCATAACAAGGGGCGTGTATGCAAGAGGGTGTTTAACTCATACACCAATGAAGCAACGACCGGTCTGTATGTTTAACCAATCATGAATCATGTATCCGAGTGACACTTTAACCACATACGCATTATAACGCCCCGTGAGGATGATACTACACTAGTGTAGAAAGGTAGAAGTAATCACGATTATGATCGTCTAACCTTTTTATTTACAAATGTACTATTATAATTAAGTAGTATCTGACTAAATTAACGGTACTTGGTTTGGGAGTAAGGCATATTTTACCCAATAGGAGGTGGTCATACGTCACATAATAATCTGATTGGCAAATAACAGAGGTGTGTTTTGTACTGGGCTTGGATTGGTTAACTGGAACATGGGTAGGACTTAAAAAGAAGCCGCTCTCGGTCACTCGGCTTGAAAACTTTTGCAGTAAACATTGAGAAAGGCCGGCTCCACGGCCGAAACGCATTTGTTTGGGGTCTTTGAACCCACGAGATCCCTTGTAACTTAGGGATACTATCTGTCTTTGTATTCAGCCTTGCGCACCAACTCTCTGCCTTCGGGTTGTGCTCCTGTCACCTGAAGCCAACGTATCCAGTTATTGGCCAGGAATACAGGGGAGCATATACCACAGGGCTTTGGTGCGTTTTTTAGGCTTAGCTCACATAGGTTGTTTTTAAATCACTATCTATCTTTACACAGTCTTATGTGTAGAGGGCTGTGTGGTCCGTACTAGTTTTTTAAATTAACCAATTAAACTTTTCTGTTTTTATTACCCTAACACATTACTTTATCCATGGTTTTGATACATGGCATCACTTTATAAGGAATAAGAGTGCTACAAACCCCTCTAATTGTCCCTGCTTTATCCCCTACCCTCATTTTAAGTCTAATTAACTAGGGGTAGCACCAAGGCCACCCATACCTTTTGATATTCCTTTATTAATAGACACAGTGCTAGTTTTGTGCTTTCTTTTTTATTAGAGAGTGTCCAGGAGCCATACGCAATGACCCTCAACTTTCCATACTGATAGCTCCTAGGCCCCTTTCTGATGCTTCGGTGTGCAGCGTAAATGGTAAATTAAAGTCTGGGTAGGCTAGAATTGGTGGTTTTTTCAACATGTCGATCAATACTTCAAGCATTTTCTGGTGCTCTCTTGTCCACTCCACAGGGGTTCGGGAGGGCATTTGTGGGCCCTTGGTCTTTCTTTGACTAGGCTAAACTGGTGCCACCCCAGGCTTTGCCTGGAGAAGCTCATAGATAGGCTTGGCCACACATGAAATTTTTTGAATAAATGAGCGATAGTAGCTTAGGAAGCCGAGAAGCCTCCTTACCTCACCAATGGTCTGTGGAGTATGATCTTTGAGTGACAGAACTGCTTCAAAATCTTTGGGATCATTTCGCACACCTTCAGCAGACCCAAGACGACCCACATATATTACGGAAGCGCTCACATTTTTCAGCAAAGTTTGACCCCATGACATTGGAGGGCTTGGAGAACCTTGCGAATCACTTCCACATGTTCATCAAAAGACTTGGCATAACATAGCACATCATCAAGGTATGGTATGCAACATTCGTCCCTGAGGGAATCCAGCATTTCCTCCATGCTGCGCTGGAACGCTGCAGGTGCATTGGACAGGCCGAATGGAATTCTTACCCATTCATAAAGCCCCCAAGGTGTTATAAAAGGTGTCATGTGCCTGGAACCTTCGGTTATGAAGCCCTGATGGTAAGCTTTTCCTTGGTCAAGAATACTGAACCATGCATAACCCCCCAGTGTATCAAGCAAGTCTTGGATTCTCGGCAGAGGGTGCCTATCTGGTACAGTCTTTTTATTGAGAAGACGATAATCTATACACAGGCAGAGCGAACCATCCTTCTTTCGGACGCAGACTACTGGTGCAGAATAAGAGGACTTGGACTTCACAATCCACCCTTTTGCCAGGAGATCTAATATAGTCCTTGACTTCATGGAACAAAGGCTTAGGTACAGAAGAGTATGACCACTGCACTGGTATGTCATCTTTGAGATTAATTGACATTTGCAAGCTTGGGATGCAACCAAGGTCGCTCTTATCACGAGAAAAGGCCATAGACTCTTCATACAGCATATTTCTTACTACCTCCTGCTGTTTCCCACTCAAATGGCTGAGGTCTACAGGTTGGTGCCACAGTGTCAAGGTTTCTTGAGTAACTAAAGTTGTCACACTCTGGGCCCTTACACCAGACTTACACATGTCTTCTGGTTGCTCTGCCTCCAGTACTTTTTCAATTGGCTGAATATAACCAAGAATTGTATTACCAGGCAATGTTACTTCACATGTGGAGTTGTTTCCGAATGGGACAGAAACATAAGGGCTTTGCTGGTTCTGGACTTCTAGGAGCCCCTCCCCTATATCCAGCTTTTCCAAATATACATTGTTTTGTTCTGGTTCAAATAGTGTGACTGGGGCAGATTGATCCATGGTGGGTGGTATTTTACACTTTACCCATGTTACTCGGCCTGCTGGAATGACAATGCCTCTCTTTACTTTCAAACGTCCACGCTGTTCGTTAAGCTCAGGAGTTTGGACAAAGTTTACAAGCGTTTGAGCTTTCTCATTTGACACAGAGATAGCTTCAGATAGCAGGGAGACTAGAGTCGGTACAAGGCCCTCGGGTTGCCCCTGAATTAATTCTTCCACTACGTTGAACCCAAGCAGTGGTCTTTCAATTGGCAGATGACTTATTAAGAAGGGAACATGGATAGAGAGATTAGGGTCATCATTTCCTTGTAAATTAACAGTGATAACAGCCCATCCATCAAATGGAATGAGATCCCCATTTACAGCATACATTTCCAACTTCTCTGTAGTTCCCATGAGTTCAGAAAGAGGTCTTATGTCCACAGCCGGTAAATATTTATTTTTCCAAGCATGATCAATAATTGCTGACTTAAGCTCCAGTGTCAAACAGAACACTTACTACAAGACCATTGAGGTTACACTGAGTCAAAGCTTTCTTTCCTATTAGTTTGACAATAGCCTCATTCTTTGTCCTAGGGGCAGAGAGAATGGAAGTCTGATAATGTTTTGTCGTGTCATTGGAAATTTTGAATCTCGTACAATGAAATGTTTTTGTGTTTTTGCTTTTCACAGGACCAGATTCAACCTCTGGACTTATCATTTGAACTTTAGGACAAGGAGGGCTTGGTCACTGGTCGTCCTGTTGCAGTGACCGTTTCCCGTTTCCTTGCAGGTTATGTTTCTGGAGGCATCCCCGAGCCAGGTGCCCCTCTTTACCACACTGAAAGCAGTGAGTACAGTTTTGCAGACCAGTTTCAACACACTTAAAGCAACCACAGTTTTTTGTCCCTTTCTGTAGAGGTGGCCGGCTCACACCACGCTGACAGGTATACCCAAGCTGTGCTTGTTGTAATGAATTTCTCATGGAATCTACCATACTGGTAAGTGCATCAATTTGAGCTGTTAGTTGTTTGATTGGTTCATTTTTGTTTTCTTGCTCATGGGTTTCTTTCACATCTCCCATAGGTTCACTTTTAAGCTGAGTACAACTTGCAATGTTTGGCTTAGTACGAGTTACAGGACCCAGCCTGTTGTGGTTGGAGAGTAGGGGTTTTAACTCACTACGAATGTCTTTATATTTGTGTCCTAGGCCCTGGTAAACGGTGTGAAGGAAAACATCCTGAATAGTTGCCGAGCTGTATCTCACTTCAGTGTCAGCCTGTTTTGCAGCAAAGATGATTTTCTGTTTGAGACCTATTACTCGATACAAGAACTGCTGAGGCGTTTCATTCTCATTTTGTTTTGCACACATTAATTCCTGGAATAACTCTGTGATATTTTTGTCTCCTAGATGTGACCTAAGAAACCCTTTGAGTTCCTCAACTGTCACGTCTTCCTCATTCATCAACATGTCCTTGAAACTGCCTGCTTTCATTATCTATAGAGTCCCCCTGACTAATTCAGTATCACTAAAATTTTCTTTGATTCCATCTTCAATTTGCCTGCATACACTAGTGTATGTGATGTCAGATGTGTAGTCGTCAATTTGTACTCCTTGTTTTTTTAAACTCACGAAGCTGGAGATAGGAGAGGTCCCTTAGCTGCTAAACTGTGTGTTATTATGGTTGTGCGTTTGTTGTGATACTGTTGTCAAGGGTTGTGTCAATGTGGGGTTTTGTAAGGATGCTGCAAGATAATGATGGGTTACATTCTGTTTAGTATCTGGGTTTACATTTACTACACTAACCCCTTTGTCAGCTATAGCTGCAGATGATGTTGCATGAACAGTGTCTGTAGTAAAGATATGATCAGTAGTAATGTATGTATGTGCTGTGCTTGAAGTTTGTACACCAACATTACTCTCATTATGTTGATGAACAGGTGCAGCCATAGTATGAATATGTTCAACAGAGTCAACAATGTCTCCCAAATTCAACAGTTTAGCCATACCTCTGTCCTCTGATTCTAATAAGTCCATACTAAACATGAAGGCATTAATGTATTCAAAACAGCCCTCTTGGTCTCCATCATCTAGTTCTGAAATGTCCCTGTCCGGTATTGGACATATGCTCTGGGCGATCTGAAACAGTTCATCAGAGGAAAAGACGAGAAGTTTCTTTCTGATGTCCCACACCAGACTCTTCCATACTTTATCTGACATAACGACCCTTCTCGCGATCCCTCACGTCACTGTCAACAGCCAGCCAGGCCACTCCTTTCACAAACCATTTTTTTTTAATACAGCCACTGCATTCATACTTTGTTGGTCCCGAAGATCATAATTTTGCGAACCGGCGTTCTGCAATCAATCAAGCGCCGATCCCAGGACGAGCCCCCAAGAATCTGTTACAAACCCCATTCAGGAGGCCAGTAAGCAGATTAAATGTTACCTGTTAAAACATGAAATAAGAAGAATGGGTGTGTACTTCACAGAATCCTCAGTGGTTATGAGGTAAAACAAAAACAGTCTCATTGCTCCACCCATGATCTCCCACAATCCTTCAGGATCATAAGTCTATGTCAAAATAAGAGTCCCATGCTCTCACAACAGAGAGTTGCATTATCATAGTAAACTATTACAAAATAGGAGTCCTATGCTCTCACAACAGAGAGTTGCATTTTCATAGAAAATTATTACAAGCACCATATAAAACAAATACAATTAAACAAACATCTTTCAATATGAAACATGAAAATTGCATAAAATAATATACAATTGTGCACATATATTTTATGTGTCACACCTACATAGGCAAGCTTTTTAAAAAATGATACTAAGAGACCAAAGGAAATTAGATAATTGAAAAAATATAACACATTACATTGAAAATAATAATAAATGTTCCAATTACAAAACATAATACAATTAAAATCGTTAATTCAATAGTCTTTTCTTGTTATCTATAATTTTATACAATATGGTGCTTCAGAGTTGAACAATAAAAGTTGCAAAATACAGTAAGAAACCAAGGAAAAATCGTACAATATTCAGAGTATTATTCAAGTATCAAATTTTTATGCAATATTGTTGTTCCATGTAGTTTTCATTTGAGTATATCGGGTCAATTTATACGCTGTAGGGTATCATGTCCGCCAGACATTGCTGAATGCGGATAGCAAACACTGTCCGTATTCAGCATTGCACAAGCAGTTCTAGTGAACTGCTTGTGCAATACCACCCCTTGCAGATTTGCGGCTGCTAGCAGGGGGTGTCAATCAGCCCAATCGTATAGGATCAGGCAGATTGCTGTACGCGGCTTCAGAGGAGGAGTATGAGTTAAGGAGCAACGGTCTATAGACCGCTACTTCTTAACTCCTTTTTCCGGCGAGCCTAAAGGCTCACGCGGAAACAGGGTGAATTGGTCCAATTCGGCCAATAATAAATTGACCCCTATGGGGGGTAGTTATCAAGCCGTCAACCTCAAATACACTGGAATTCCGCAGCGTATTTGTGGCGAGGCTGATTCGCCTTAGTTACCAAAGGCTAGATACCGGCAAAAGTAGAATTTAGTGACGTAAGCTTCGATCCGCCGGACTCAGTCCGACACAGATCGATTCTTACGTCACTCCAGATGTTCCACACACAAGTGCGGCACAATCTGACTACTTTTGCTAGTTATCAAAAAACTAGCAGGTACGCTCGGCACTTTTCCGGCCCAGCGTACCTGGTTTTCAATCCGCCGCCCTGGAGGTGGCGGATCCCATAGGAATCAATGGGAGTCTGACCATAGCAAAAGTTCATGTTCGCTGCTGCCAGCCATCCCATTGATTCCTATGGGAAACGTCTGCACCTAACACCCTAACATTTACCCCGAGTCTAAACACCCCTAATCTGCCCCCCCTACACCGCCGCAACTAAATAAAGTTATTCCCACCTAAACCTCCGCTCCCGGAGCCCACCGCCACTCTAATAAACTTATTACCCCCTAAACCGCCGCTCCCGGAGCCCACCGCAAGCTATAATAAACATGTTAACCCCTAAACTGCCGCTCCCTGACCCAGCCGCAACTATAATATATGTATTAACCCCTAAACCGCCACTCCCAGACCCCGCCGCCACCTACATGATACCTATTAACCCCTATCCTGCCCCCCTACACCGTCGCCACCTATAATACATTTATTAACCCCTATCCTGCCCCCCCTATACCGTCGCCACCTATAATAAAGTTATTAACCCCTATCCTGCCGATCCCGGACCTCGCCGCAACTAAATAAATAGTTTAACCCCTAAACCGCCGCTCCCGGACCCCGCCGCAACCTATATTAAACTTATTAACCCCTATCCTGCCCCCCCCTACACCGTCGCCACCTATAATAAATTTATTAACCCCTATCCTGCCCCCACCTACACCGCTGCCACTGTAATAAAATTATTAACCCCTAAACCTAAGTCTAACACTAAACCTAACACCCCCCTAACTTAAATATTAATTAAATAAATCTAAATAATATTTCTATTATTAACTAAATTAATCCTGTTTAAAACTAAATACTTACCTATAAAATAAACCCTAATATAGCTACAATATAAATAATAATTATATTGTAGCTATTTTAGGATTTTTTTTTATTTTACAGGAAAATTTCAATTTATTTTAACTAGGTACAATAGTTATTAAATAGTTATTAACTA